>NC_136815.1:28190966-28498466 GCF_951394365.1 Tetrao urogallus | reverse complement strand
TGCAAAACTGGAGGCCTGTATTTCTTTGTATTCTTTTGTGATGGTGACCATAAAAAGGACTGCAATTTTTACTGTCCTCTGAAGTTCCTCTGTAAACCGAGGTTTTTTCTCTATGTGATCTATCCACTAAAATGACTTTTGGAAATTATCTTTGCAGTATAAGTGAATGAAACTCCAATGTAACATTAATTGCCTGAAAATTTACCTGTCAGAGAAAAGAAAGGTGAGGTCTAGATGTAGTCCCATGAAGTCTCATCAGTATGAATCTCCCAGACCACCTCCACTCCACATGTAAAGCAAGGATTTGTTGGGTGTTTTTCAGCTGACCAGAACCTCCTTTTTTCTCTATTACAGTAATGATCTCCCTAGCAGTAGCTAGGGAAAGTTTCAAATCTCCTGATTTCTATTCCATATGACTTTTTGATAACAAAGGACTTGATTCAATATCCCAGGAATATAGTACAGGTGAGAGGCATCTCAGAAAATCAGAAGAAGCTTTGAATAGCTGAAAGGATCAGTTCCTAAAGTTTCAGCAAAAATGTCCTGCTAGAAGAATTGCGAATAAGCTAGCTTGTTCTTATTTTCTTCTCATATAGTATTTTGCCAAAAATAATAACTAGTCAAATTGAGTTTATATGCAGGCCTTTACTGAGGGACTATGGCATTAAAGAGGAGGAAAGTGCAGAATGTGGAATGAAAACAGCACGTGCTCAGAAGAAAATTCAGGAAGAAAGGGCCACACTCTACTGCCAAGGTGTTATTCTTTTTTGTTTATCTCTTTTTCTTGTGTCATGCTTCATTCTTTCTTTTTTTTTTTTTTTTTTTTTTTCCAGCTAGCAAGGATGGGCTTCTTCAATGGCCTGTATTTGACCTTCAGTTATGTGTTTTTGTAGCTCCTGGCATCTTTGTGCAACCTGCACAAATTCGCAATGCCTTCACTGTTGTCCCATGAGAAACACCTGTTACCGAGCAGGAGTTCTCATAGCACATTCTTCTAACAAGTTAATAAGAAATCTAGTAGGCTGGGATTAGAATCTTTCATACTTAGTGTAATGTGGAGTTACCAGAAGACCTTTGGGCTGATGCTGGCAATGACAATTCTGCTTTAGCTGGACCTTGGGGCAAGAAATCTACAACATATATATTATTTTTTTCTAAAAGTAAATAAAAACACACCAGCTGGTAAATTCATTTGTAGTGGAAAAATGCAAAATTCCTAGAGGCTGGAAATTAATTGACTGTTGAAACTTGTGACAGCACTGTAATTCTGTAATTCAAGATGAGAGAGGCAGTTGTTCTTTCCATGTGGTTTGTGTCAGTTTTCATACTACTGAGGCACAAAATCATTTGGTAAGTTTGGGTAATTTCTCTGACCTAAAAACAGGTGAAATTCAATGACAAAATTGTGTCATCACATGCTTGTATCAAATTAAATGCCATGCTAGTGATGTCAGAAGATGAACAGTAAAAAGCAAATGTTCCTCATTTCTTCTATAATGAGTATTGCTAGAAAAAGGGAGGTTCGTTTTTTTTTTCAGAAGAAAAGGCATAAATCCATTATCTTGGTACTCATTCTACGTAACAATAGCTCCCTTCTTCTATTACCATTTCTTTTCTCACGGGCAGCACAGCTGCTTGAGGAAACCTGCTGTTTCCTTGAAATCTGGCCTGCTGGCCTGCCTCAGACAAACAAAATACTGATCAATACCCACCTCTGCAGCATGAATACTGAAAGGACCATATCCAAAGCTACAACCTGCATACAGACAAGGTCTCAAGAAAATTCCTTTTAAGGGACTGGATAGCTGAAACCATAGAACAGGAGCAGGTGGCTCCAGAAGACTGACTGTACTTTAGCTAACCTCTCCAAGACTCTCCACCAACACATGCAGAAACCTCAGGTAATAACCATCACACTAGCTAGTCTTGCACACCAGTTTGTATTTAATGTAGGATACCATTTTCTGTCAATCACCTTTGATTTCCTAATTCCTTAATGAAATCATAAGAGAATCAATAATCAATCTTCAATCAATCTTTCTTTTTCCCAGTGATTATAAGAGAATAACTTCAGATCTGCAAGCATGCTTCTACCTCACCACATTTTTGTTATTTGGAGAGCTAGTCTTTTGTTTTGATTTCCTTTAAAGCCAAGACTCTCAGAGCTGTACTGGCCAAAAAAATTGCAGAAAGTTCCACTAAAGAAACCAAAACCCAATTATGAACTGTATGAATCAAGAGCAAAAATAATGCAGAAATTCTTTAATCAACAGATCTCTAGACTGAAAAGGTTTCCTAGACAACCTCACAATGATGATGGTAGTTACAGTGGTAACATTACTTAAGATCATCTTGGAATAATCAAATGTCAGCAAGAAGGCAAGAATGGCACCTAACATAATTTCCCTAAATCCCTCCTTAGCTATAGGAGGGATTGTGCAGATGATTTCCAGACGCGCATATGTAACTGGACCCACCCAAGGTTACATGGTAGAAAAAAGAACTAAATATAAATAAACCAAAATCTAAATATATTGAGATCAAACTATTGTCTCTTCTAATCAAATAACGGAAGAAAAAAAAAAAACAAAAAAAAAAAACCAATAAAACTGATTAACAATAAGGATTTTTGATCAGTGGTTAATTAACACCACTAAATTGCCGAGCTTACTCAGTGCAAATGAGAATTCATGCATACAAGAGGAATATTATGCAATAAATTTTTATATTAATATAACTGTGTAAGTAGAAATGTAATCTTATCTAACATGCAGCCAGTTTTAGTACAGTCCACAATGGTTTTCTTCTGTTCTGCATTGATGAAATGTGAGGAACAAATCTAGAGTAAATGTTTCTTCTTGTACTTCCTTTCCAGACATCTGTATGAATATTTATGCTACAGTGCCTGTTATTAAAAGTGTTCCTATTTCATGAGAATTACCTGTAAGTATATGAACCTACAAGCTTGATGGGGCTTTTGTCATTTGATTAGAAAAAACTATTTATGACTTTTTGATTTATTTTTGTATTATTTATCTTATGCCACTCATGAAGATTTTTCCAATTCAGCTTCTTTTTTAAAACTTTGCTTTTGTTACTTTTTCTCAAGAAACGAACATTGCTATAAGGAAAAAAGTGATCTTTTTAAAATCAAGAAACATTCAGTTGCACATTGTTAATTGTTTATAAGCATTTATTGTACAAATCAAACAAAATCTAAACATGAATTCATCAGTGACCTGACTTACTTACATAATGAATAAATGAATACCGGTACTGAGTGTGATTTCTACACGTATGTCTAATATTGTATGTTTTTCTTTCCCCTTTCTAAAGATAGTGTTACAGGTGAATCTACTGAATGATTAACAGGTCTGACTGTACCTGCAAATATTTATCCTTCTCTTCTTCTTTCCCTCTTACCTTATAGTACATCTTCAAACATCCACATCCAGTAGGTTCTATTCTTAAGTGAATGCATCTTATTGTGTATCTTTAATTATTACAAGACAGATTTGTAACTACACAAAAGGACAACTCTCAGTTTTCTGTGGAGTACATTGCCATCATCCAGAGTTTAGCTGGCGTTGACTGCAATGTACATAGCAGTAAGATTTGGGCACACTCATCCACGTTCCCAGTAATTACCTGAAAAATTTGACAATGCATTGATCGCTTCTCTCATACTCCAGAGATTTGACAAAGATCTCACAAAAATTAGGAAGCTGGTATATCTGTCCAGTTGCCATTATTTGCTACCACACAATGACATTAGATAGAAAATAGTACAAACTCAATATACTGTCCACAGGCTTGGCCTACATATGGAGTCAAATCAGTAGGCTGGAGGATGGCTCAAGCACTCCCACCTGCCAAAATGTAAATCACAGTTCAGATGTTTATGCTTCTGAACTATTTTGGTAAGTTTAAACTAAGTATTTTCATAAAGCCTTACTAACATCACCCACCAAAGTAAAATGAGATGGGTATTTTAAATCTCTCTCTGTGACACCCGGGTGTCTAACATCTCTTTTAAGCAGCAACAAATGGTATTACATTGAATGCTTTATTCACATTTCCTATTCTTTCACAGTGTATCAATATCTATCAGCAATTTGAACCAAGTGAAATGAAATAGGTGTATCTTGACGACTTACCCATGGTCTCCTGATTGAAATGCTTAGTAAGCTTTCTCAAAGGAATTTCATAGTAGTTTTCATTTTCCTGGCACTTTGCCCACTGTACCATTGGGTACTGCAGAAAATGCAAATCAAAGCTCAAAGCTGGCATTGAGACTGGAATGTTATAGATTAAATGAAAGATGCTGTTAAGCTGTGTATAATATATGAATAATGGCTTATTTCTTGGTAGAGGACCATAGAGAATAAACCAGTATTCCCCTGTTCATTGATGTCAGTTAAAGCAGTTCACATCAGGGCAGGATAAGGCATGAAATTTTCTTGTGATAAAATTACACTGACAACATCAAATTCTGTTTTACAACAACTAAAACAGAATATAGTTAAATAAGGAAATCATAAGTGTTTTCCTTTTCATGTTATCTATGTTCTTTATTAGCAGCAACTAAAATAATGGGGTTAACAGTAATTCAGTGAAGGAAAAATGTATTTTATTTTCCTATATCCATAACCTGTCTTTATTGCATCTTCTGTTTCTAGTCCCACAGATATGAAACAATTAGGAAGAAATTAAATCAGTTTTGTGAAATACAGCTCTATACTTTGCCTTTACTACACATTGAACAATTTGAAAGCTTCTTTATTGTTATAAAGAGGAGTTCTTTTTCAAAAACAGAATTACAAATAATATGCAAGGCATTCCTTTTGATTCACCTATTTCCTAATTAGATAGATGCCCATAATGTAGTGGACATTACTATGTTCAGATTTTCTATGCAAATTTCCTGATTCCATTTTGATTTTCTAATTTTGGTTCATCTTTAAATCACTAGTTTGAAAAAAAATTGAAGATACTGCAACTTCAAAAGGAAGACTAATAGGAAAGACAAAAGAACAGTCTATAAAACAGTGAATGAAGGATACAGACAGAATATACTAACAATTTTTATTCTCTCTGTCCCATAGCACTCGAGAAAGGGTACATTCAGATACACTGAAAGGCAGCAAATTCAAATCTGACGCAGATAGATATTTTTCTACATCACATACACAACGTATTACTTAGCCTAAAACTACAGCAAAATTTGAATGATAAAAATATGAAGTTTAATAATGAATATACTAAAAAAAAAAAAAAAAAAAAAAAAAAGAATTCTTGAAAAGGCGTAACATTGAACTCCTAATGACCTCAAAAAAGTCTTCATAGTTCAGACATTTTACCTAAGGATAGTTGTTTTCATACTCTTCTAAAGTGTCTAGAGCCACTGTCAAGCAGAAAATTACATTTGATATAACTGCAACTTCCTACTAAGGCCCAGCATATGAGGTTAACTTTTCTCACCAAACAGAGTCTAGAACATCTGGAACCTGTGTACCATTAACTTGTGCTAATTCTTTTAGGCTGCTGGGCTGAGGACAGAAACCAGCTCAGACAACATTGGCAGACCAACTCAAACAAAAGAGAGACTGAGTGAACTTTCCTTAAGCAGTGCAGTATTGACTTCTCTGGGAGCTACTCACAGAAGACATGGCTGTCTTATGACCTGCAGGTTCATAACCTCATTAATTCTGTGACCTCCTTCTTCTCACTTTAAAAAATCTACAAAGTCCAGGATTTGGCAAAACATTAAAAAAACAAAACAATAACAAAGAATTTGATAATAAATTTAGTACATGGGAAAATGCTAATTAAAACAAACATATAAAGAAAACAAAACAAAACAAAAAAGAGAAGGAATTCATTTTGTTAAATATTTGCCAGTCAAGACTTTGTCAGAATGAATTGCCTCTCATAATTCTTAGCAGATAACACTGAGGACTTCATGTCAGAAAAGTGTGGAGGCAACAATCAACCAAAACATTACTCACGTCAGTGAAAATATTATTAGGATTATTAGGAGAAATACATTTGGAAGCAGAAACCTAATAGGCCTTTTAGTCCTTTTTTTAATTAGGAAATAATTTGGAAAAAAATTGAGGATTCAAATTTTTTTTCATTTGCTGCCCATTGCCTTTTATTTGTGCTGTTCACTGGTTAGGCACCAAATGAAACTAGTAGTGAAGCCCAAATCAAATAATTTGAGATGTAAAATTCTAGTAACGGCAGATCTCAGGTCTATATCTCTGCTTCTACAACATCCCACACCTGAGTGCAGCTATAGCTGGTAGGTACCTACTTCAACATAAGGGCAGAAATCACTGGATAAGAATAAAAAACAAACCACAACACGACTATATTATATTTCTAAGCACAAAGAAGCACAGACTTATGGAGCAATTAAAAAGCTGAAAAAAAAATGAGGTGTCTTGGCAGACTTAGCTTGAACAAATGAATTTACATTTGGGATTACACAACCACATTGTACGCTTTTATGGAAACATGCTATTTAACATAACAGCTGCCACATCACATGGGATTTATGTTGTCTGGAGACCCTTCTAAAAGTAGTTCAAATTAACAATATGCTCAAGAACATTTGTATATAAACTGACCCATTTTCTCAGGTTTCAAAATGTATTTTATAACATTTATTCCCTGATATCCTTCGACTTAAAATTAATTGTTCCGAAAAGATGAAGATTACTAAAGACTTGGCTTTGGGATCTGGGCCAAAGGACACTCTTGAATATATGAGATGATGGGAAACAGAACAAACTGCTACAGAAACAACTGAAAATAAAATACAGTCAAAGGAGGCTAGTGAGAAGAAAGTCATTTGAGCTGGAGCATAAAAAGATATGTAGATTCTCTGGAACAGGCTCCACATCATAATGCTGTTGATCACTAAGGAAGTGATTTGATGACATCTTTTTCTTTTCATGTATGTGTAATTTTGAGTGAGATTACCCTTGGCTGAAGAAACTAAGTTCTAAGACACTTCATCACTGCACATTCCTGGCCACATTCAGATCTCTTAGGAGCAAGAAGTTTTCCACTGCCTTTCATGACTTCAGCTTTTTCAGTTCTCATGCAAGAAGGAAAAATTAAGGAATGATGGAAAAATCTTCAGTTATATAAAAAATTCTGTCCTTATAACCAATAAAAAATCTAATGAACAACACCATAGACTGCCATGAGTGTCAAAACGCACCGCTTCTTATTGATATTTCTCAGAGCATTTGAACTAAGATTGGGAGGTGGGAAATATTTTTTGGCAAGTTACCCATTTGCATAAAACTTCATTTTCAGAACAACCAAAATGGTTTCTGAGTTTTGTCTGCAATCAAGGACAAGTTTCAAATGGGATAACACTGACAAAATATTTCAGAAATGTTGAAACAATAATTTTCAAAATTAATTGCTGTGTATTTTTTGAGACAAAATTTTTGAACAGTTTAAATGAAAGATTTGCAATCATTGTTTCTCTTCTTCACTTTGACTCCTCTTTGTCTTTGTTTTTCCTGTTCATGTGGCTTAATCTGTAAACAGACTGAAATTTCTATCTACTACTGTAGATCTGAAAATACACTACCTTTCTTCTACTTTTTCATGATGAAGCATTCTCCAGTTGGGCATACACAAGGAAGGTTATTCTCTATTTTTACTGACCTCTACAGTAAATGCATGGAAACTAGCAAAAGTGTACAATCCACAAAACTTTCTCTGTTTTAGATGTTTGTTTTCCTGTGTTTTCTTATAACACCCAGAAATAAAAAGTACACTTCTGGTTTTATATTTCAAATTTCAGCATTCAAGTTTGGCCACCAAATAAAAATCTCAAATATTACCAAAAGTTTTACCAAAAGTACAAAACAGTGACAAGAAAGAAACAATATCACTTCTACAAATTTCTTCTCAGCAGGTTCACCATTGCACCAGTGCGCAGTATCTGAATTCCCCATGCGTTTGGACCCACAGAAAAAATAAAAGATTCTATACAATGCCAAAGAATAGTCAGCAGAATTATACAAGATGAGGAGACACTTAGAAAACTGAGAGTATATAATCTCAAAGTAATGTCCTTGTGTCATAGTTTCCTATATCATGTCATATTTATTTTTTTAAATATAAAGGACATTTCTGATTTCCTCCCGATTGCAGTTCTAAGACTCAGCTTACTTTGGTTTATGCATATTTATACCTATGTCATATTGTGTAGGACTAGATATTCTATTTATTTTAAAGTTGTTTTAGCTCTCAGCATATGAGCTTCACTACTTATAACTTTGACGATTAGCTTTTTTTTATTTAATTTATATATCTTATATATTCTTATTCTTATATATTCTTATTCTTATATATTCTTATTCTTATATATTCTTTGATGAATAATGTCTTTCCAGTCTGACCTAGGTACATTCTACTGCACAAGCATGGAATTTCATTTACTCCTGAGAATCCTGATGACTCATTAGCAGGGATATATCCTTAGGTCTCATTATAGTAGTTCTTACTATAATTTGCAGACGATTAGATAAGTGTCTTTTTACTTCTCCATCTTCCTTTATAGCACATGCGGTCTCACAGTGTGCCTGGAATGATTATAGTATATAGATATTTTAAATCATTTTTCCTTTCTTTGGACTCGGTCTTTTTTATGTGCATCTATTCTCTTTCTTTTTTTTTTTTTTTTAATTGTACATGGCTGGTTTTAGAGTGGGTAATCATTTCTCACTGTGGTGCCTCTAACTACTTTAGAAGGCTTTCTCTAATTCCTTTAATACTCAGAGAATCACAAACACTGCAGGATCCTCTAAGGTTTTAACAGTACAGTAAGTCCACTTATAGAAATAGCTCAGAAACAATGCATTTTTTGTGCACCAAATAAAAATATGCATACCACTCCACTATCCTTGATTTTGAGAGCTGTTTCTGATTACTGACTGAAAATTCCCTCTGTTCTTCATTAAAGGCTGAGATTCTTTTAAAATGCTTATTTACGGTGGCAGTCCTAAGGGAAAGGCTATGCATTTAACTGCCTACAGCTTCAAATCTCTTTCAACATGAGGCCAACTCTGTGTTAGGTAACTTGTTGGGTGAGTGGTGCCACATTCCTGATCTGCCTATGGGATAAAGTAGCCACAGTACAATATGGCTCATTTGTTCCTAGACTATCATTAGCATTAATGAGCTTTGCGTGTATACATCAAGGAGAGGAAAGGAGAATCATAGCTCCTTATATTTAATGTTTTGCTTTCAGAGGTCCTGTCTCTGGCTTAAGTTCATTCTTTTTGAGCCAAAGCCTGCATGCCTGTGAGAAGCTTGAGTAAACAGGCCATGTGCAGGGGATATGCAATGGACTGAGAGATGCAAAATGTTCTCCCTCCCCCAGGCTTAGATGTGTCACTGCAGCTTATGTGATACAGCAGCAGTTCCCTCCTGGGGAATGGGTATCTAATAATTTTTTCCTTGACCCTGTACCTTTGTCAAACACAGCCCTTTCTTGCAACCCCTATAAATCTACTGTGATGACATATGCCATTGAGTATGGTGAATGAGCAGCAGAGATCCCCCTTTATGCCCTTTCTTTTACATGACACTGCCCTCCCTAACTAGCTGAACCATTGCACTTAGGACCTTCTAGCCCCACAGAGAAAGTTTTGATTGTTTTGGAAGGAGAAAGCAAAAACCAAAGCATAAATAAGACGGATTCACTCAGAAGACTATCTAATAAGCAGCTGAAAATCTGAAATAATATCTAAAGTAACAGATCTTTTTCATAAAATGACTTGCAAAAAGCATACATTCAGAAACAATATCTACACACTGAATTCTGCCCTACCAAGTGCAAGCTCACCTTCTGTTATCTCGATCACACCACTTTATCTCTCCTTGTGCCTTCTGTCCTCACTGAAAAAAAACAGAATGAATACATATTCCAGTATCATTAGGAGAAGATGTCAGAGCACAAAAGTGCTACTAAATGGCAAGTTGGTTTTCTGACTTCTAAATACCAGCTAGCTTTCTGTCTAAAGGGTCATTCAGACCCTACTCAAGGTCTTGTTCTTTCAATCACTATACTGTTGTGACATGACCAATTCTCCATCTATTTCAAAACCCTCTTTTAGCAAGTTCAGTAATCTCATTGGCCGTGTTTCTTTGCTGACTTGGCGGGACAAGCCCTGCAGGAGGCCTGCTGCCTATGGGTCTGCAGCTGTGGCACAGCAATACAGGCTGCAGTGTCTTTTTTCGTGTAAATCTCTACTGCAATGAGCAACTTTTACCAGTTAAGCATGCAATTGAAAAATAAAATCTTCTGTCACCTATAGAGAGAATGACATGAGGCTAAAAGTAATTTAAAACAAGGAGACAGCCGTTTGAGAGAACTCTTTGAAGAACTTTATGCAGAAATAGATGCAACAGAACAAGAAGAATAAATTCAAGAGCTTACAGACATTGTTCAGTTTGTGGAGGATAGAACTATAGATAAAATCAACACAGTATCTGGATACCTGCAGTTCATCTGCTTCTAGCATAGTTTTATGGCCTGAGAACCTGGAAATTCAAGCAAATAAGTGGAGAAAAGCTGGATATATTAGTGCACCAGGACAGACTTTCCTGTCAGGGAGAATCAGCTAAAAAAAAAAAAAAAAATAGAATCCATCCAGTGAACCTTTGATTCTAGAAAGGGTTTCTTTTCTTACAGAGCCATTTTGCTAAAACTTAGTAATTGATTATGTGTGCAGTAGCTATGTAAGAAGTGACCATAGTCTGGCCCAGATGTGGCTGCCTTATGGTGCTTATGGCTGGTCGGTGCAAGCGAACTCAGCAGCATATTGTGTGGTCAGGGGAAGGGATAGTCCTTCCTGCTCTGGCCAGAACTCTGACCATGCCTTTGATGGTGTTGGAAGACTTGAAGTCACCCGGAAAGGTGCTTCTCATTTTGCAGATTATTTGGGAATTGTCATGGTAGGACACAGCTGTTCATTTTGCAGTTATTCAGAAGCAGTGCATGAGAAACCAAGTTTCAAGTTCTCATTCAGTTTCATTCAGATTAAGCACAAATACTCATACATCTGATAGGTCTGGTAAGAGCCTGTTCATGACATGAAATAACAGCTTGCTTTCAACCTCTTCCACTGGTGCTTTGTACTAATAATTAAACTTGCATTGAGGACTTTGACAAGTCTCCTACATCTTCGTTCTAATAATCAAGCTACAGTCAGACAATCTGCACAAGTCTGCCCAAGACATTAGGGCACTCACAAGGGTTAATGGAAGAGCTCTGTTCAAGCTGTGCTCTAAGCCTTACAGAATAAAAAATTGTTTCCCAAAATCCTGCCTGCATACAACTGACTTTCTAGCTTTGAGTAGAAATTCAAGCAGAGACCCAAAAAACTCATCAGAACACAGTGACAGGTGGTTCAAGCACCTTTCTGTAAAAGTGACGACTTTGACAAGCCAACACATTTGCAGAAGGAAAAAAAATGTCTTGATAGCCTTATTTGGAAACTCTGGCCTAGGCTGTGAATCTCTACTTTGGTATGCAATTATAATGGGTAGCACTCAACACAAAATCTAAATCAAAACTGAAAACAATCTGTGTCTTCTGAAATTCTGCAGCTTGAATTAAATTATTAGAGCCTGCTGTAAAACAATAATGATTTCTACTGTCAGAAACAATGTTTCAAGCAGATGTGAACCACACAAAGCATATGTGAAAAATGTGTGATCCACACACTAAGGTCACAGGAGCCATTTAGACGCCACATGTAAAATATGTGAAACACATGTGGAGGCATGATGCAAATTCACATTTTGTTTGTCCTTTGGCAACTATCAAGAGCAAAAGCTAAAAGAACTAAATCTCTCTGAGGCAAATTTTGTGCCTGTGAAACTTTCAATCTTTATAAAAGATTAACTTTTTAAAAAAATTCCTGCAGGGCAGTCTTCTTAACCCCTCAAATTATCCATCGCTAATGCTGCCTGATATGTCCTTAGTGATGGAAAATTCTTGTTACCCTCTTTCTTAACACCTACCAAAGCAAAAGGTTAACAGCTCTCTGCTGTCTTTTGTTACACAGCTAATCCTCGGGTAGTAATGCTGCTCTTACCCAGTGGGCTTGCTTTGGTTTATCTGAGCACTCGGGGCACAAAGCAATAGAAAAATCTTGCTGAAGGGAGCATGCAGTGTTACAAGTTGTTCACAGATGACGCTTGGTTGATGGTGATCCTAATGCTAAGGATTTGGCTCTGGGAGCAGCTCCTCTCACCTAAATTTCACCTCTTTAGAGTTCGGATTAAGTCAGTTGTCTAAACCTCTTCACTGATAATGGAGAAGTATTTGCAAACTCCATTTACTATAGTGAGCAATGAATCCTGTCTGGAGAGGTTTTGTTGACTATACATGGGGTCAAAAAGCTATTTTAAGAGTTGAATCTTAACTCCTAGATGGCCATTCCTAGATGTCACCATTAAGATGGTGACAAGTGCTGGATAGCTGCTTATTGAGAACACTTGCCCATCATCCATCACTACTCTTGTCCTTTACAGAACTGCAAAGAAACCTGGGCTTCATTTCAAAGCATGGCCTCGTCACACAGGATCTCCTTGCAGCTTCTTCAGGAGTGTTCTGAGGTGCCTTATGTTTGGAATAGGGTCTTACCACAAGGCTTGGAACAATCAGATCCTGAGCAGGTTTTTGTCTTGAATAAGGACTAACTTTTCATACTCATTTTCTCTCCATTCTATCCCTAGAAATCCTGTGCTGTGGGAAACTGAAAGGTCTCCACCCATCCTCGTCTTCTTAGTCACTTTTTCATCACCTCAGCTGCACCACATGTGAGCTTGATAAAGCCAAAATTTACATAGTTGAGAAAAGTAAGCTCTGTCTTTAAGCTCCTTCTTATGCAATGACACCAGTGGAGTGATTCATGAGAATAAAGATTTTACATGAGATAAAGTGTTACAGATTCTGGACAATTGCTTTCATTGCGACTTGTTAAATGAATCAGAAAGGTAGAAGAAAAATGCTAAGGGGATAATATGTCAATTCTTTTTCTTAATGAAGACAATGGCAAATTCCCCTTTGACTTAAATAGAAGAAAGATTTTGTTTCATGAAAAATTACAACATGTTTACAAACATTTTAAATTAAAGAGTAACATTGATTTAATATAGACTTACATGCATCTACCACTATCTGTCTCTCTCTGTTGCACGACTTACAATGCCATACTTTAGGAAAAAATTGTTTATGAAATATTCATGGGAAAACAAATAACGTTCATAAAAAATCAATTATGAAGTCAATTTGATTTTTATAATTTTTAGTACACATATCTGAGGTGCAGAGAGAAAAAATAACTAACCCCTCAGCAAACCATTAGAAGCTAGATAAGGTTTTACAATACAAGATACAGCACCCATAATGCTTGAAGAATGATGTCATGTCTTAATTATGTTAGCATTTAGTGGATATACATCAGCTCCACATCTTCAGATATTCAGAATTTACTGTGCCCTTTCTTTGACCCTGACTTTTTTTTAGACAACTGTAGTAGAGAGAACATATTCAAAGCAGATTTTCTTTCCAACATTCACAAAGAGATTTCAGAAAACAGAGTTTGAAGTGAGCTCTGGTTTAGGTCTTTTTTTTTCCATCTCCACTGCTTGCTAAGAGTTTAGAATCAGAATGGGCTGATTATTTTCAGCTCTCTTCAAGGATCTGACCACACCATCAAAAACTTCACTGTCCATGTTTTCTGTGGGTCTTGAGAGTGCTCAATCCATCAGATACATACTCAGCATATGGAAGATACAAATTTGGAGGACTGAAAGCTAAAGATTTTTTTTGTCCGTGATAGTGAACTTGCTGACTATGCAGAGCTAATTGGTACGCTCTTGTTATTAGCAAGTTAAACAACAATGTAACGAATTCATGTTTGTTTCAGATTGCATGTTTGTTCTTTTCTAGTAAGAAATCACTTTCAGTTTTTCAGCACGCTGCCAATGTGCATAAGCACGTGCCAAAATGAAGCCACGACAGAACCAGTATTTTCTTTGTAAAGAAGGAGTTTATACACTTAGTCACTTTAGCCAACACATTTAAAAAGTGCATTCTCTGAGATCATCTCACATAAAAAAGCTTTTTGTTAAGACCAGGATTGCATGTGAGAACAAGCATAGGAAGGACCCTTGCGAAAATCATCAATATTTACTCTCAAGTCTTATTTTTTAAGACCTTGGCTAAAAGCTCATACAATTAGTCAACTCTTGTGTTTAAGGAGATTAATGAAATTTGGACAAGGGTCAAATGTGCATGAACGTCTTCCAGCAATTATATTTTTCAGTTTTTGTTTAATAGAGACAGCTTTTCTTTCCAGAAATGCTAAAAAAGGACATATATAAAGTGGAATCACAGTAACTCATTGTTCTTAAACAGCTTTGCTCGAAGTCCTATCACAACTTGTCTACCAGATGCATTTTCTGCCTTTGGATGCAATGTCAGTTAACATACAACATACATACCCCAATACACAACCACTGTAGCTGAAGAAACTATGCCTTTTAGTTCAACTCAGACTTAGCATCCACGTCCTCAGGATTTGCCCCTGAAGAGTTTTCCCACAGCAACACTCCATGGTCTTTTATTGTAAGGATTTGCACCCACCATTCACAGAAGGCAAAGGAAAGTCTGGAGGGGGAGGTTCTATCTCCACATGTCACAGATGCCAAAAGATGGTAGAAAGACAGAAGCTGTTTTCTTGGCAGACATTCTGACTCCCTGTATGTCCCCCCACTCCATCCACTTTCCATTAAGTTCTGCTGCAACAACATATGCTTTGGATCCATGTCCATCATAGACATAGAAAAGGAAAATATGCATATAAAACTAACTGGGGTGAAGAAGGGGGGAAAAGAATATATTCATAATGCAATTCTTTATCTCCTGTAGACCCACCTCTAAGCTTGGACCTGAGAGACAAGAGTGCAAACAAATGTGCTTCTATTTTCTTTTTATTCTTATTTTTTAACCATAATGTGTTTCAACTATAGTTTTAACAAGAGTTGTCCCTGTGTATTTCCAGATAGGTTTGTTTTGTATCCATAGAGAAAAGAGAGGGAAGAAAAAAAAAAGAAAAAAAGAAAAAAAAGAAAAAAAGACTCCAAAGTGATTAACTCCGTGATAATGAAGTCCAGTTTTCTATGAAGCACACGTCACGGAGTGAATTGCTGCTTGCTTTGATTTTTGCTTGAAATGTGAGACACACTGATTCCCAGATGGCTATTTCATTGTGCAGAAAAGCACAGAAACACATACTTTTCAGTTAACTTGCATATCTTTTCATTTATTCATGTAATTGTGATATATAAGCCATATTCCAGAATGAACCAGATGGTGAGGGAAAGGCTTACAGTGCAACCACATTCCCATTCAATAACCTTGGCTGTCTGTGGCAAACCCTTCACTATGCCAGGTGTCAACATTTGGCCACTAAGATTTTACTCTCTGGAACACACTGGGTGAAAGAATTCACAAACTCATATACTCCCTTCTTGATATGCATAGTAAATGCTCTGTAATGCTAATAAGAGCTGCAGGTATACTTCAAGGGTGAAATGTGCACAACTAATATCACCAGCATCTGATGTTGCCACGATAAGATTTCACCATGACATGTTGAAAAGCATTCCTAATAAATAAAGCTTTGCATAGGGAATGCTGGAAGTTACATTTTCAGCAAAGTTCATGGGAATTCAGCCTGCACTCCTGTCTAACAATAATGGGAGTGGTGCGTGTAATTCCACCCACAGAGCCGGATTAACTAAAAGGATTTATTTTTCAAGCACTGAAACTGCTAAATTCTGGTACCAGCAGCAGGACTGTCTGCCAGTATCCTGTAAGCCTTTATTTCCCTAAGGCCCGCACCATATGACATGTTTGGATGATGTTTAAACCTTCCCCTTGTGTATGTTCATCTTGTGTATTTTTATTGTACTTTTAATTATCTGCACATATATATTAATTCCAGAAAGTACAAACAGGCTCCACTGTCATTTCTCCACCACACTTTATATTATAACATCACTCATGAATGCTAGTTACAAGTTTCCAGGCAGACATGCGGTTGATCTAAACTTGTGGGACAACAACATTCAGATATCTGCTTTCAATTTGTGTGCATGTTTCTCCCTGTTATTTTCTTTTTATGGTAGTATTAATTGTTACCAGAAGTCTGTATGAAATGACTGAGGAACCAAACTCTGGAATGCAGCAGATCAGAAATGGCTGATTCGCTTGCTGTTATGTGAAATGCACTCAGTTAGCTTATTCGTTATCTTGAGTATTCCTGTAAATGCCAGAGATTTCAGTTTTGGACATAAAAGAACAGTCTAAAGTCTTGACATACTGGCAAATTCAGATGCCCAGTGAATTCACTTACGTGCTTGGAACTATGTATATATGTATAATTACCAGAAGCATATTCTCTGTTTTTTTTTTTTTTAATTACTATGCCCAGATTACTAAGGACTAAACATTGTGCTAAGAGAAAGAATAAGTGGTTTTATCCATTTGGCTGGCTATCAAAATGTATCTGTTCCATAAATGGCCAGAACCCAGTGAAGTCAGTAAGAGAGCATTTCTGTTTACTCCAGTGGGCACTGGTTTGGGCACTAACTGTAGTATTACAACACCAAAGGGATAAAGCACTGCAAGTTTTCATTTATCTAGCACTGCCCAATTCTCTCTCTGAAGAATGCATGCAGGGAATCAGGTTTAAAACCATGTGCCTGAAGGGCCACATGTTTTCTTACATGTTAATCTACAGGTAATCTACTAAAAAGTAATCATGTGATTAAGCGGGAGTGTAGGTCAATGCACAAGCATCGATAAAAAATAGAGAAATTTTTCTTGAAATCTCTCCTCTGTCAGTGTACCACTAGCCCTCTTTTTGTGTGGGCTCCAGAAGGTGCAAGTCACTTTTGGATTTGAATCCAACCAATTTTAAACAGGTGCAGGTCATCCGAGGTGTAGATTATACAGTCAGAAATGCTTGCTGCCTCCTTGAATATACACCTAAATCTCCCTTCAAGGTAACTGAAGGAATCCTGACTAAGGCCCAGGGCTGCAAGAGTCAAGGATGAGTTGAGGTCAGTATTTTAAGCAGCAGCCTTGAAATATGAGTGTTTCCCTTTCTTTAGATAAAACCACATTAGAAGGAGGGAGCACAAATTCAGGACTCCCTACAGCAGTCTTTTATCCTTTTGCCTGTTTGGATTACACGCCCGTCCCCAGTCCAGTTTAAGGTATACTATTTGGACTTATCTTACCACAGGATCTCAGCATTAAGGTTTACCTTTGTAGCGTGCCACAAGATTGCTGCTCTATCAAGACCATTTGTCTCCCAAGAAAGGAAACACGACATGAAACTGAAAAAATCATCTCATTTTACATACCTCAATACAAGCAGGAATCTATGCTACCTGTATAACCACTGCAGAAGGGTGTGTCATAGATCTTAAATCTTACCTTTCTACAATGACTGTAGGAAGCAGCTAAAGCATGAACTAGCTAGACAGCACAAATATCCAACATCTGGTGTTAAAAGTAATTCCTTCAATAGTATAATTCCAGAAACATTGTTAATCATACAGTCATATGAAAACTGTGGATTAGGAGGCAGTCATGTTGCTCCTGTGACAATGACTGCCCAGACCACCAGACCTCCTTTGGCACATGTTCCAAATGCAGGTTTCCCATTAGGATGACTTCAGTGCAAACACTGTGCATTTGTGCTGTACCACTATGGATAACAAAGGCAGGCCGTGATTTTTGTCAGTGTATTATCCCATCCAACTCAGAGTGAGTAGGACAGGCAACCAATTAATTAGGAAGGCTCATAAGAACTTCCACAGGAAAATCAAGATTTGAAAGGAAAACAGAATTCACTCTTTTTGCAAGTAAGGGAAAGTGTTACTGTAATAAAAACAGTTGTACTATCAGTACCACAGATAAATTAAAGCAGTAGATATAAAGATTATTTCTAGCAGACACAAATTCAAAATCAAGTCTTCTGTGTCACTTAGAATGGTGTTCATTTAGTGTGGCTTTGGTCTGAGTGCATCACAAACTCACATCAATGCATATCCTCTCTTCATATCTATGCACAGAGTCTAAATGCTGCAAATATATGCATCCAGGACAGAGCTCGATCACTTTCTCTCTTAAATGACTGACAGTCTGATTGCATACAAGCAGCAGCCAGATAACGCTCTGGTAAGGGGCCATATGTTGCTAGGAGACAGGGCCTAATGGCATGGAGAGGTATATGTAGGGGAGGTGATGGAGCTGGGGATCAGGGCAGGGAATATAAATACAGGAAGCTCATCTTGTTTTTATCTCTGTAACACAACCATTGCATAAAGGCCTCCTTTCTTTCACATTCATGCAGCAAGAAGATGTATCTTCCCTGCAAAGGGTGTCATTCCCCACATTCAAACAGCCAAAGGAAAGCTCATCGACCAAAAGTTCATAATCTACATGTAAGCAAAAAAAAACAAACTAAGGGATGAGAAAAAAAAAAAAAAACAGAACAACAAAAAACAAACAACAAAAAACCACCTTTGTTGTTGTTGTTGTTGTTTTAATATACATTTAATAAATGTAGGTAGCCATTGATTCTTATGCTCAGCTTAACTTGAGGTAGAAGCCTTTCCAAGGAGCTGAATGCGGTGGTGCTAAGCATGAAAGATGGCTGCTGCTGCTGTTAGTGGTTGTGCTAGTGCCCTGTTTGACAGATGGACAAGCTGACCCAAAAAAAGGGAAAAAAAAAAAAGAAAGGGACCATGATGGATGCAGGATTTAATTATGAGTGAGTCAAAAGACTCTGGTGATTGAGGAAGGAGTATTTGTGAAACACAGATGTACAGTAATGGTTGTTTAATTATTGCTATTACCATTTTAGACAAGGGCAACAAAGTCCTGGGTAGGAAGTAACACAAAACAAGGAGTACATAATACAGAAAATTAGAGGTGAAATGAAGCTTTCCAAGAATGAAATATATACTAATTTTTTAACTTTTTTTTTTTAAATGGGAAGAGAGAAAAAGGAAATAGTCACTCTTCAGGTTCTATCCTTAAAAGGACCTGTGTTTCATTTCTATCAGAAACATGTATATAAGAAGTTTAAAGTAAAATAAATATTCACTGACAATAGTACTAAAAACTCAGCACTCCATCTTTGGCCTTTTTTTTTATTCTAAACAGAACAATCAGTAAAAATAATAATGTGGAGAATCATATTTGTTAACCAGCCCATACACATGTTTTCGACCAGTGACTTTGGCTTGTGGATCAATTTAGATAGGGATGATGTAGTGTTGCTTTAAAAATGCAGACAGCAAAACTTAGGAGAGCAAGAAAACTGTATCTGTCTAGATAATAAAACCAGGATCATATTACATGCCATGTGGAAGATAACTGTCTACATTCCAACATAAGCCTCTGAAAGGAAAAAGAGCTTTTATTTTGTAAAATGCGTTGATAGAAGTACTGTAAAGCAAACATCAATAGAGGATCTTGTAGCTTGAAAATGAGAATCATGAATATTAATTCAGGAAATCAACACAAGAGATGTACAGAGCACACTGTTTATTAAATAATAAAAAAAAAAAAAAGAAAAAAAAAAAAAAGAAAAAGAAAAAAGGAAAAAAAAAAGGAGAAGAGAAAGAAAAAGGAAAGGTGATAAGCCACTGAAGTGCCAGAAAGAGACAGAGCAAAGGCAACAATAATGACATGATTCAGGTATGTAAATGAAAACACTGCTGGCAAGAAAAGTAAAGAGAAGCTGTTAAAAGTAGCCTCTTTGAGTACTTTCTACTAGTACTGGGCCTTTTGCAATGTGCCACTTTAGAAAAACTGAGATCATAGCAGATCTCTGAATGTAGATCAGGTTTTATCAAAGCCTTATGCTTTGTCTGCATGTTGAACAGAGAGTTGTATTTTAACAAATGCAGAAATAATGAGGGTTTCAGATTTCCAATGTAAGCACAAAAAGGTACACTCCACTCTAATATTTCAAAGCATTCAAGTTCACAACTGAAGCAGCACTGAGGACACTCAAAATTCCAACACATAGTCATCAGGATTTCTGAAAGTAAGAAATCTCAGTCACATATCTTTCCTCTTCTCTTTCCACAGCAAAAGGAAAAAAATTTTGTAGAAACTTAGAATTGGTCTGTAGGAATTATGCATACTTCCTGATATACTGTAAGTATGAAGTAGTACATTAAAACAACCAAAAAAGCCCTTTGGTGTATTTTAAACAACAGTGAATTTTTACTTATACTTCCGCATGGCTGTGTACTATATTATTTTACCAGAGGCCAATATCCCTGTTCTAAAGCATACACTTTAGAAATGTTTGCGTGATATTTCAACATGAAGCCTAGCATTGCATTAGCTCAAATAAGTTGGTGGATAATTTTTTTTCCTCTTCTTCTTCCCATGGACGTCCAGTTGCAATTTAAAGCACCAAGTGAACAAATTTCCGAAGATTTCCTCAGAGCATTTTTTCTGTTTTGACAATAATTTTCCTCCTCATATAATTTTAATAGTTGCAGACACTTTTGCTGTGTCCACTCTTATCTCCTGCATAGTCTGGACTTTTATCTCTGCCCAAACCATCAGAATACTCATCATCTCTTGTCATGACTTGACCTCTTTAGTTTCAGGGTCTTAAAAGTCTTACAACTGTTCCAGATTTCTTTCTACAGATTTTCTATTAACTTACATGTATACCACATATAGAAAGAACATTTTCTCAAAAATGGATGCTTGTAAACAGTGGAGAAGCCAGTCCATCAGTCAGTCAAAAGAAAGACGTTTATATTCCACAAGTGGATGAGGACATGTAGCTTGAGTTAAGTATTGTTAGCATCAAGAAAACACCTCTGAAAAATGCATATCTCAAATTTTCGTACAGTCCGTTGGAATCACCTTTCCTTCATTCTGTCTTGCCTTCTCTGCAAATAACTCAGATTCCAATAACCATTTTTTATCCGGAGTTTTCAAATTAGTATGGTTCCTGAAGTTACAGTTGACTTGAACTGAAAATCTCTGTCCACAGTAATTTGTACATTAAGAATATGTAAAAGAAAAGCTTTATATGGCTACATAAAAATTAAATTGATTGCTCGTTCATGGTGACCTAGAACAGTTCTAATCAAAATGTTCTTTCAGAGGTTTTTATTGTTCGTTTAATTGACATTTTGGAAATAAAATCATAAGCAATGTGCTCTACCAAACATTGTAATAAAGAATATTTTGCAAAAGCATTGTGAGTGTGAACAACTGTGATTTTTTATTGCTATTTATTTTTCAGCACCTTGAAAGTGAAAACTTCAGTAATTTTTTTCATAACTGATAATGAATTCCCTGTTGGACAATATTTCAACAGCAATATCTGTATATTTGGTATAAATGGTCAATTTTCACCTTACTGAACTAAAAGACAAAAATGTCTGGCTATATGACACGATCCAGCCTAGGGAGCTGATAGAGCCTGGAAGATTCACATATGAATGAGTAATTTATTGCTGGCAGTATTTTGGGTACCTACCTCTTAAGAAGAGGCTGTGGGAGAAGATAATGTCATGATCCAATAGCACAATACAGGACAGAAGTAAAAGAGTCAAATGTCTTAGAAAGATATTTTTTAATTCTAGCTTTTTTATCTTGAGATTTGTACCATTATGTCCTACCTATACAAAATTTTACAATTTTGTCAGATTATTTTGTCAGAGGGTGATCTTAAGCCATGGGAAGACACCTAGAAATTCAGAAGTCATGTACAAACTATAATTCTGACTGTGTATGTGGGCAGAATTGGTGCTCAAAATGTTTGGGTGTTTTTCTAGTCAAAATAAGGAAATATTCATACAACTGTTTAAGTAAATGTACCTTCTCATGTGAAATACAGTGTATAGTTCTAATAACCTGTGTTAAGAAAAGATTAAATTGTTACACACAGCACAAGATGAAGTGACTGAGGGAATAAGGATCCTGTTTTCATAAACTATGTTTACCTGAGAGTGCAAGGTATTGGGTTTCTTTCAGTGTTAAAAAGATATCTATACTGGCAACATTTCTGTGCAGCATATCAGACTTTCAGTAGAGTGGCTTAGTAGAAAGAATTAGAATGAAGTGGATGGGAAAATGGGAAATAGTTATAAGAAGGGAATACGAGTGCCTTCTATAAAGAGACCAAGAGGGTAAATGTCAAAGAGTAAAATGAACTGTTTAAGATAAAGGAATACATTGGTGCTAGAAGATACTCACACAAATTTCCTCTGAATGAAAGACACCAAAATGACTAGTACAACATGGCACTGATCTCCCTGGGCAATGCAGACCCCTGAAACCTTCCATCCTGCATGATGAAATCATGAGAAAAAGATGTGGCAACATTTCAAAATGTTCTAATTCTGACTTTGTTTTATCTTGGTAAATATTAAAAAAAAAGAAGAAAAAAAAAAAAAGAAAAAAAAAAAGAAAGCCATTAACTAGACATTTGCTAGTGGTTTGCCCAGCCAAGATGTCATTACATTTCTTTGTCAGTATCTTATTTCTCCTTTTAATGTTATCCAGCAAAAGTATGAGCTGTGGTTATAGTTTGATTAACCACTTAAAACAGAGAAAAGAACTTTATTGGGATAATATTTGCTTTTCCATGTGTTGAGTACTCCATAACAGACATGCAGTTGTCACTCATCATAAATCTACAAATGCGCAACTACCATGCTGCATGCACACACTTAAGGTTACAGTAATAAATTAAACTTTTATTGGTGCATCTATTTTCCCACCGAGAGAAACAATTACAAAGCAAATTGAGAACTGCCAGGATACCACTTGAGCATTAACTTGGTAGCTGCCTCCCACTGTGCTGGCACTGTTTTTGCTCTTCTTCCTACTCAATAGCCTTGCAGCAACAAAGTCAACAGCTGTGGCCAAAGGCAGTCAAGTTTGGCAGTTGCAGTACCCAGATGACAACTTCTAGTATATCTCTTTCCTATAGAAGCAGCAACGTCTGGATTTATTGACAGCACAGGGTTTCTCTCTTGGCTGGATTCCTCCCTAGCAGCTGTGGATCTGTCTCTTCTGCAATCCTGAGGTTGGGCTGTGGTGAGAATAACAGGATTCCCCTTTCTTGCTCTGATTACGAGATTCCTTACTGTGTACCTGTAATCATCAGTCCCTCCTCCCAGTCAAAAAAAAAAAAAAAAATTCCATTTAATTGGCATTTTTTCTAAAATTGCCTATTCTTTGTCCTTCAGAGATAGTACCCATTTAAGTTGCCTCTGATTGTGAAAATAATTTCAAATCCCCTTGCAGGCTATTTCAGTCTGGATTATATGTGTATGTGTGTATGTGTGTGCGTATATATACAGTTACGTATTTTTGCATTGTTTCTGGCCTGAAATGCAATTTCTCTTTAGAAACAAAAGTATATCCTATCCTAAAATCAATATCTGTTCTTCCTGACACTGATGAATATTATGTCTAAATAACCATGCAGGAGTTGGAGTGAATTTTATTTTACAGGTGATGGTTACCGATTCTTGGATTATAAGATTACAGTGACATATAGGAAGGGATGTGGAATAAGAAGGGACTGTATCAGTACCTTCTTGCACAGGTCCTGCTAGACAGGGAGGGGGAACATTGTATGGTGCATTTGTTTCTTGGGCTGAAGGAAGGAGTCTCCATGTAGAACAACTTCTCACCCCCACCCCAATCTCTTATGATAGATTTGTCTGAAGTATGAGGTACCTCTCTAGGTAAGGCAGAAATAGAAAAGAGGAATTCAAAAGGAAAGACAAGGAAGAAGAGAAGACTCAAGAGAAACAGGGAGAGTCACTAAGGTAATTAAGTTGGCTTTCCAGGATGCGCAGAACACACTTTGAAAGAAAAACAAGACAAAACTAAGCAAATACACAATCAAACACAACCCTAAGTAGGTGCAAATACACACACAGAGCAAAACAAGACACATCAAATCTTAGTATCTCTCTTTTCAAAGTCTCATAGGGATATAGCTGAGAGTCTTATTGTGCCAACCAATCATCTTATCATGCCCAGACCCCTGCTGTAACTTTCGGAAATTTAAAGATAAAATGCTTCAGAGTGTGTAAGCACTGAGAACTTGAAGAACTCTACTATCCTCACAAATAAGTACCCAGTAATAATTTGATTAACCCAGCAATATAGTTGTGACCTCAAATGCCGTGTTAAACAAGGCACTCTCCTGTCCATTTGATATAATTCTCTCACACAAGGTTCATGCTTCTTTTAGAATTGTATGATCACTATGTGAAAGCTAGAGGAAGGAAAGCCAGACAAAACTCTGAGGCTTACTGAAGCTGTAAATCTAGAGTTAGAATTCTACACAAAATATAAATTATTAGCACTACTGTGAATCATATCTCATAACATAAATTAATAATATATTACTCTGTGAAATGCTAAGTGTGATTTTTAATACTATATGACAGATTTTCTAATTTATGATCTGTCTATTAAATTTAAAAGTCCTTCTATTTCTTCCTTCTCTATCATATATTAAAGTCTCCGTTTGTTTGAGTCTCCTAATCCTTCATTTATTAACAATATCACTTCTCTTTTCTGTTATTGCTTTGGGGATCCTTCCTTTCCTTCTTTCCTTTATTTTCCTTCAACTTTCCAAATCTCTTGAGGTTCAACATTCAAGATAAAAATATGTAAGAATTAGGCTCAAATGTTTTCTCTCTTTCTCCATGTGTACAAGGACTGGTTTGGAAATAATGCCTCCTATGTTATGTTGTAATGTCAGAGGTGATGTTGCTGGTATGGCAATAGAGGTTGAACATTCCCACCAATGTTCCATCACATGTTGTTGCCATGTGACAGATGACAGTTTAACCAGTTATTAGGAGAAACTTTTTCTCTCAAAGGGTGGTCAGGCACTGGAATGGCCTGCCCAGGGAGGTGGTGGAGTCGCCGTCCCTGGCAGTGTTCAAGAGGCGCCTGGATGAGGAGCTACGAGAGACGGTTTAGTAGCTTGTGGCACTGATAGGAATGGGAGGGTGGTTGGACTGGATGATCTTGCAGGTCGTTTCCAACCTTGTGATTCTGTGATTCTGTGATTCTGTGATTCTGTGACAGCAGAGGGACAGACTGACACAATGGCATCTGACACGGAAGTGCAAATGAAGCAAAGGTGTGTCACTGAATTGCTCCATGTAGAAAAACATTGCACCCACTGACATTCAACAACATTTGCAGAACATTAATGGAGACCAAAGAGTAGATGTGAGCACAGAGAGGCAGGGAGTGGGGTGTTTCAGCAGTGGCAACAGCAATAGTGAGTCACCTCCGTTGGTGCAGATTTTTACGAGCACGGCATGAAGGCTGTTGTTCATTGTTGGTGAAAATGCTAATAGCAGTGACTATGATGAAAAATAACATTTTGTAGCTGAGAATTTGTTTTATCAAATACTATTAGTATGCTCTTTATATCCGTTGTAATATATAATAAAATAAAATAAATAAGAGGCATTACTTTTGGAGCAACCTACAAGTGTAAGATTTTACACAAATATATTAAGCTTACATATGCTGCTCTTAGAGTGATAAATATTTAATACAAAATAATCAGCAAATATTATCCGTAGTAGGAAAAATAAGGTATCTCTTCTTTTTGGATTTTTCTCCTACACTGATCCAGATCCCGGTGATCCTTAGAAGCATTGCTGCCTGCCAGAAATTTACTATACAGACGTTTATGTATGTATGTATATTGAACAAAATGTCTTGGATCTCTGCTAAATTTAAACCCAGGACAAAATGTACAAGGCAAACATTTAAAAAGAAGGAAAAGAAAAAAAAAAAAAAAAAAAAAGAAAAAAAGAAAAGAAAAGAAAAGAAAAGAAAAGAAAAGAGAAAAGAAAAGAAAAGAAAAGAAAAGAAAAGAAAAGAAAAGAAAAGAAAAGAAAAGAAAAGAAAAGAAAAGAAAAGAAAAGAAAAGAAAAGAAAAGAAAAGAAAAGAAAAGAAAAGAAAAGAAAAGAAAAGAAAAGAAAAGAAAAGAAAAGAGAAGAAAAGAAAAGAGAAGAAAAGAAAAGAGAAGAAAAGAGAAGAAAAGAGAAGAAAAGAGAAGAAAAGAAAAGAAAAGAGAAGAGAAGAGAAGAGAAGAGAAGAGAAGAGAAGAGAAGAGAAGAGAAAAGAAAAGAAAAGAAAAGAAAAGAAAAGAAAAGAAAAGAAAAGAAAAGAAAAGAAAAGAAAAGAAAAGAAAAGAAAAGAAAAGAAAAGAAAAGAAAAGAAAAGAAAAGAAAAGAAAAGAAAAGAAAAGAAAAGAAACCACAACAACAACAAAACAAGTTACTTTCCTTGTAATTATATTTCTTCTGTGGAAATGTAAATTCCCATAATCAAAACTGTACATAATTGCCAGTTAGTTGCCTTAAGCACACTGATTTGTGTTTTTTATATAAGCTCCCACTCACTTTATATCATGTTTACCCTTGGGAAGGTCCATAAATACCGCCATTTTTCAGAACGCTCATTTTTCTAACAGAATGATCACTACATGTAAAAATGGACAGTTTTCCACACAGCTTTGTGGCATTCTTCTGCTCAGAACGTGGTGTTTATCCACAGGATTTTGCACATGAATTTAAATTGGGGCAGATTTGACCAAGGGTGTGGCTCTGCAACCTAACACATTATTTAGCAGCTCACTGTAGCAGCAGCAGCTGTACAGAGGATTCTGCAGATCCTTTGGGATACATAACACCAGCAAAACCAAGTCTAGCAAACGATCACCCGAGTTGATCTGCACATACCTTCTGATCTCACGTTCCCAAACAGGGTGACAGAGAAGAGTAATACAAGTGGTAATACAAGCGTTTGTAATACAAGTGGTATGAATGATCACATCCAGGGGGTCATCAGAACAGTGTGCCAAGCAGATAAAAGTTACTCCTGGTGATCTTGCAAGTGGAAGGGAACTGGTGACACCCACAATGCTACTATCAGTGATTTTTGAAACATAACCATGTTTTATCTGTGTGTTGTGGTGCACTGTGCAGGAGAAATTTGCAAGGCATTAGAGGAATTCTATTGCGAAGCACCTGATTTAAGCATAGTTTACTTCAGCAAGTAAATTGAAGTTATGGTGACTGCTCCTTTTACATCAGTCTTCTTGTGCTTCTGGTTGCTAACCTTTAATGCAGGTGTTATGAAAGCAATATAAACATTATTGCTTAATGGAAAAAAAAAAATAAATCCTTTTGAAAAGGTTCCCAGGGAAGAGCCTACAGATGGAAAAAATTTTTCATCCGTAGGACAGGTTCAAAAAATTCAGTGGTAGAATTCTCCTGCATAATCTCCTGCTAAGCTTGAGTTTTGCCCTGAGACTGAAGAGCAGTTCAATCTACGGAACTGTTTGGATGTTTGGAGCCTACGTTGAATCTGCTGACAATGGTGTCAGCCGTGATCTAGACACCTGTCTGTTAGAAACTACACTGAGAACACAAACTCATTTCATACAGATCACTGAAAAGACATTAGGTGGCAATAATTGTTGTTACTTCCAACCTGGATTAGATTTGAACCAACAGCCTAGGCTTCATATTCTATTATTGGCCCCCTGAGCTGCTCACTACCCTTGAATTCTTTCTCTGGTGCTTTGCTATGTGCTCTTGAAGTAAATATATCAGATTCCTGATTCTGTGCACAGAGGAATGAGAACTGTTCTTAAGTATGTGGATTTGTAACTATTGAATTAAAAAAAAACCAACCATATATTTAAATGAACATTAAAATTCTGTCAAATTTCAAGAAAACAGAAATCAATAATATCATTGTCAGGCTGGGATCTTTCAGAAAGCGCCTGCCTCTACCACCGACAGGTCTGGGTTTGCATCATTTGCATACGTAGCATTAATAGTGCCAGAACCAAGTATTTGCTAAGGTGACTCAGTTTTATGACAGGATGCTGGGTGGGACTAAATGTTCTCCTGGAGTAAATCGAATACTGAAATAGATGGTTTTGCACCAGTAAATATCAGCAAGGAATAAAGAATGTAAATTGTCGTGACATATTAGTTGGGGGAAGTATATCTGCTAAAAATATACATACTGCCATCAGCAATACTATCAAAGATTTTGCATAAAGATGTGAAAAGGATCAAATAGGCATCATAAAGGACCATTTTATAACTGTGCTGTAAAATCTATTTTAAAGGTATATATTTGACCTCACAGTAAATTGGGACTGTGACAAACAGCATTTTTGCTCCTATAATTTATCATCTACACCACAGTGGGTTTAACAGTGTTTGAGTCACTATTACATCTACACACAAAAATCAGGAATAGGATACATTCATTTCAAAGGTGTGTATCATCAAAGATCTCTTTTTAGTTTAAAAAAAAAAAAAGACAGTCATAACCCTGAGTCCTAGTAATACTTTCTGTATAGTGCTGTGTTTAACTGAGAGTTCATGTTTATAGTTCAGCTGTAAAAAGCTGAGAAAATAGAGCTTTGTTACCTAGACACTGATGAAACTCTAAATAGCATCGCAGGCACAGCTGTATAATGAGTACATATTAAAATGTCTTTGGTGTCTTCAGAGAGTGCAGAACATTACTTGTTACTCTGACCATAAATGTATAACAATTGTGGTTTTGTAAAATAAGTTGAAACCTCCTGCAGTCTAAAATATAGAACAATGCAGATGACTAATTTGAATCAACGAGGTTGCACGTGGCTTGTCACAGTGGGATTCCTAATGATCTTCTACAAGGATTCTGTTTGTCTAAGGCTCCCATTTTCTGTCCTGTGATGTGTGGATGTGAACAATGCTGAAAATAATATGAGGCTAATTACCAGCCCTGACAATGGCAATTCACATACAATGATAAAACATATTTCAGGGGAAAGAAAAATAAAATTAACCCACACATCTTTTCAGTAATAACGACACTGAAAGTAAAGATGGTTTCAGCCTTTGCTCATAGTTTCTTTGTTCTCAAAAGCATTTTTCAGAGTGGATGTCAGCACAGACAAGATTAAAATTAAGAAGAAAAAACACAGATTAGAAGCTTAAAAAAAGATCGGTCACAACATCGTAATCTTCAACATTTGTTCAGATCACAAATATGAGACAGAATTTAAGAAACGTAGGAAGCATGTATGTCCTATTTGCCCCTATTTTAAAGCTCCTCCTTTTTTTCCCTTCCTGCATTTATTCCATGAAATTGTTAAAGAATAATGCAGAGATCATATTCTGTAGACACAGACTTTCAGGTTTAATACACTATTAATCACTGCATTTTCATACAGTTAATCAACATTTATTTCGAGCCAACTTTAACCACACTACAGGAGTTGAAAGTGAAACTGCAAGCCTTAAATCCTTGTGTTCCTATTGCAACGTGAATAACCAAGGATGTCAAATGAGACAAGAAAATATAGTAAGTAAACTGACTAAGGTTGATATACTCTGTTTTAATATTCCATATAATGTTCTTATCTTCGTAAACCACTTTAACCTTCCAGTTTAAACACATATAGAATATCCAGTGCCATTTGCTATGTAAATGCTAAAGAATACAATTAGTAACAACACTCAAAGCTATTCTGACCTTATTGATTTACTTTCTCTATTGGCTTCCTTTGTGATACATGACTTTGGAAATGAGAGAAATGTTACTATTCCAGTAATTGCATATGTGGGCTTTAATAAGAGTCTTTGTACATGCCATTGCAGGTGCAGGTATGCACATACACCTCTCTACATGGCATTCTGCAAACAACTGCACATGCATGCGTATATGTACATGCAACTTTTCTTGTTAGAAACATATCGATAGGTCAGAAAACTGTATTCCATGTAGTATGGCAGAATATGGTGTCAATAGTCATACCAATTTTGTTGCAAATAAATGCATTAGACACAAAATAGCTGTATCACAAGCATTAGAAAATCTGCCTTCGTGATATGCTATTGAATTAAAGTAGCTTCTTTTAAAGTCAGTGCTTCTGTAGCATAAGTGAGTTTAGTGACAAAACAAAACAAGAGATAGAGCAATTGAAGCAGATGTTCCATGAAACTCTTACTATACAGAACACAAGGGTCTGGCATATAGCTCATCAGTAAAACATGAGAATGTACTTGAGTAGAAAAATCACAATCTGGTACCCACAGGCTATTGCCTGCATCTCATGTAAACTGATAAATTAAAGATGCTGCACCATTTTTCCTTGTCTTTCCTTTGTCAAATGCAATCATTTAAACATGCATTTTGGTACTGGAAAACTTAAAAAATAAGCAAACATACCAACATATACCTAGTTTGCTAAAGCGCAGCTTTCTATGCCCATTAGATTTTTTCTTATCACCTCTGTGTGTATTTTTTTAATCTGAAATAATGTTGTTTATTTTGCCTGAGGATTTGCACTTGTAAAAGCAAATCTGAAAGTCTACACCCTCCACCCCTTCTATCCCTATTAGTGGTAGCGAGAGCCTTTTTTATCAGAGCTTCTGCAGAGTAAAAGATCCATTTATGGTCAGTTTGTAAGGAAGTGTTCTAAAAATTATGCAAGTATTAAATCGACCCACAAAGAACTGTATATTGTTATGCTACTATGTAAAACAAAAACTGTTCTGAAAGCCAAAATAATCAAATAAAGAAGTCAAACTGTCCCCAGACAGAATGGAAAACAGTGCAGTGAAAGTGCAAGAATGTTCAACAGTGATGTATAAACACAATTTATGGTTTCTGGGAATTTGATTATATTTACACTCACAAAATCTCAGTAGATCTAGGATAGTTCTAGCGTTCTATGCTGGCAGAGGTCAGACTTTACCACTGAGCAAAAACATGCAGCCGTAATTTGATAAATGATGAATATTTCAGTATTATCAAAATAAATATATAAATTCAAAAGATGAACAGAGTTTGTTTTTTTAAAATTTAATCATTTCTAGCCATTCTTCTTTTTATCATTCTTCTTGTCTGTTCTTTAGTCCTTGGAATTTTAGCTTTTGTGTAAGTGTTTTATGAATGCTTAATATTCTTTCCTTACTCGTCTCTAGCAATCTCATGCTAAGTGGGACAAAATGCAAACAGAGCATTGCCCGTTAAAATTTTAATGCCACATCACAATTTTCTAATGGAGCTATCAGAATTGCAAAACAGTGTAACTCCACTGAAACTAATAATAAATCAGGTGCTAAGAGCAGCACCTCCTGAAAATAGTGGACTCCTGCCAAGCACTGGGAGACTTACAAGGACAACTGGATTCCTTCATTTAAAAACTTGAAAATGTCTTCCCAAAGCTCTCAAACATGAACAGGATGCAATTTTGCTATGCAGGTTGTGGCAAAATTATAATTTGGGCACGTTTGAAATAATAAATATCTTTAAAAAGAGGAAAGAAATGTAAGTTGAAATGCTGTAGTTCTAGTTGCAGTACAGATCAGTATTAAAGTTAAGTAATTTGCATGTCTATACAGTACATAAAATGTCCTGCCATTCACTTCATCCTTCTAGGCTTTGCTTTCATAATTGGCATTACCAAAGAGCATTCTTAAGCATCTTTCTGTGGATAGTTCCCTGGGTAATGCACATGAATGTATACCTACTTCTTTAACAGGGATGATGTCAGATGTATTTTGGACAGATAGCCTTCTCTTTTGCCAGTTTGGTGGGCACTGTAATTAGGGTATATGCTCACCACTGCAGAAAGAGTAATAACATCCTGAAATTCACAGCTCGGAAAATAACAGGCAGAAATTTCTCGACCTTCCAAAGAGTACAAAAATATTGTAAAGGCACTAGAATCCTCTTAAAATGCAGCTACATCTGCATGAAGAGTGAGATAAACTCTTCCAAAATCTCATTCTCAATGTCTTTCTCAACTCTATATCCTCAATGTCAAGATGGCTTTGAGCATTTATTTTGATGGAGCTATGGCATTTAGATTTGTTGTAGCCTTCGGCTCTCATTGTAAAGGCAATGATATTTTCACTCTGTACTTGCCTAAGTGGATTAGGCTCTGCATTGAGACATGTAATGTATGAGCCAGGGCCTCTGCACCGCAGGGTCTTAGAGCTTGCTCTTCCAGGGTTAAAGCAGGAGCCCTGATCCCCCAGTCGTGACTTCTTCAGGGAAAATCACATCATTGCTCCCTACAACGCCACCCACATATCTGCTCAATGCTTTCCCTCATAAACATCCTGGATTTGATGTTCACTGCTTATCTTTGCTTAATTGAAATCCATTTCCTCATAGTTGTACCGCAGATTGAACTCTCAAAATCAAGACTTGCTATAAGCACATACGACCATTTAACAGTGCTCTGCACGAGGCCTGGAGCCACGATATGCAGCCACCATCCCCTCTTGATCCTCATCCCTCTTAAGTAACACTCGTTTGCTCAGCAGTAGAAACGGAGTCCACTTGGATAATGAAGTACTCTTAGAACTTGCACTTTGAATATGACATTTTGCAAAATGGTGTTTCCATAGCATCAGGAGACGCAGCTGTCTGGAAGGTTCTTTCAGAATAGTTGTTCAATGAATAAATCCCCAAAATACAAGTAACCTCCTACAAGAAAGAGAGTTATTGATTTCTATGTACAACAGTAAAGCCTGCAATACTAAGCAATTGCCAACTGAGCAATTTTCATTTTAAGGAGGTGTAGTGGGATACGTAATTTGTGAGTGCTGCACACGTCTTTGGTGCTGGCTTGTCATCTCTGAGGGCCCAGGCTTAATTCATGCCTGGGTCACAAATAAGAATATGTTCAATGGCCTTATCGAAGTCTTCAGCTATCCATTTCACAAAAATAGCACAATTTGACATGGTGAGCAATCTGTGCTCAAGGCCTGTAACTAGAATAGCTAGAGTGCTGCAGGTCAGAACTGAGATGTATTGAAAGGGATATGTGAAGAAACTTAGTCCCTCTCTTTCATGAGTACTAAATTCACTCAAGATTTAAATAATAAAAAATGCAGGGTTGTCTGACAACATTCATATTTTTTTCATGAGCCTGTCTTCTCAAATTCTCGGGTTAATGCTGCATGTAGTGACACAGCTAGTGTCACTCATGGCAGCGTTTACCTGCATTGCAACAACATGACTGTCAACCTTAAATGTTTGACAAACTGCTCTTTTTTTTTTTCTTTTTTCTTTTTTTTTCCTAAAATAAATACAGAAATAATATGAAAATACAGAAAGCTGTCGGTTTTTTTGAAGGGCAGGTAACAGTGCTGCCTGCTTTGGAGTTTTGGCTATGCTGCAGATAACCATGCTGAGGACCAAACATGCAAAATCCTCTGAAATGACTTCCAAATAATTTTGTTGCTAGCTGACTCCTTCCCTCCATTTTCTTGCCCTGCTAACCATGCCCTACTCCCAAAATGGCTGCAGCACACAAAAGTTTTGGTCTAGCACAGTAGGGAATTCCATCCATGTTTTAAAAGGTGTTTATCTTGTAAAATATGTTCTATTTATATTACATATGCAATAAGAACTAGAAAAAATGAATGAAAAGTTACACATTTTCTTGTTGTCCTGAAAGAATTTAAGAATTGAAAAGTGTGTATTTGCCTTTAAGAACTGTGTTTCATCAAAACCAACACAACATTTGTTATACTCAAAGCAACATTTTGGTTCCATTAAAAAAAACAAGTTTTTTTTTCATTCAGCCACTTGTGTAATAAACACATGCATAGTGATAGCCATCACATGATAATGTTAACACCAAACATACTGATTGGCATCACACTATTCTTTCTGTGTATCTTTCTTTTTCAGTTGGTAATGGTGAGAGCTCTCCTACTTGTTTTGGTCTCCTATAATTACTAAGAAAATAGGTGCTGGGAACAAAAGTAATAAAATTGAGATAATCTCTTTTCTTTTGACTGGTGGTAATGCTGGGCTCTTCAGAGAAATCTCCATTCAACAAGATCTCACATCGTTACTGTAAGAGACAGGCGTTCTCACCTTCATGTTATCTTCTGCATCTTATAGTTTTAATGCACTTTCTTGAGTACAATCATCTACAGACTCCTAAGTTTATTTAATCAGCCTGGGCGTGAAGCTCAATTTCTAGAGAGCACAAATTGGCACTCCTCACATCAAAGAGAGGTGCCATTTGGCAAGCTGTGGATGCTCTGGATTGAGGAGGGCTGTTCAGTTTGAGTTTTGAATGGCAGGAACAAGATTGCATTAACCTAATTTGCCTGCAGCAAAATTACCCCGTAGCATTTTAGACGTAAAACCCGAATATAGGGAAAGCTGGTTCAATAATCTTAACAGTTAATCACAAATAGTTTCAAATTCCACTGAACAATAGTGCATGATGCTGTTGCTTCTGTGTGCATGGGGGCTGAATCATTGGCTCAACATTTTCTTTCAATCCTGTAAATTCATTGCTTATTGTATGTCACTCAATCATCAATTTATTTCACTCAAATAACAAAAAAAGTAAATTCGAGATCTATTGAATAAATTCCAGATTTATCTGCAGAGAATGATTTGGCCAGCTCTATGGCCACATGTGCATATATACTTCATAAATCAGCTTCAGCGTAGCCCAAATGTACACATAAGCTTGAGAAACACAATGCCAGTGGTGCGTAGTTATTTCATTGGGTCCTGCTTAATATGTAATCTGTGTTATCTGTTCTTGCCCCTTTAAGCAGTTTGCCTTAATATATCTGTAGGTGAAAGTCTTGGTTTACTTCACAACATTTTCTGCAGTTTTTCTCCAGGAATGAGTATACCTGTGTTTCTTTTTTTATTATTAAAAAGGCTTTCAAAATCTTCTGATGATCAAAACTGCTGAGTAGGCAGAGAAGAAAGTATATGTTTGCTCTGTAAAATCAGACACTGCAGCTAAGAATCTAGTACAGGTCTGCTTTTTCCCAAATTCAGCCGTGCCTCAGAAGATCTGTGCTGTGTACCTTCTACCAGGCCAAGAACATATTCATAATTTAGGAAAGAAGCAAGACCAGAACGGAAGATGTTGGATGAGACATGAGACTGTCAAATCAACGGCCCTGGATTTGGCTTTTGTCCTTGCCAAATTCTTAGTGATTATGTACATTCTCATACAAAATGTTTAGCTTTCTTTCACTCAGACATGGGCGTTCATTTCAGACTGCATAACAGGATGTCATAAACTGTGCTACACTGGAGAAGAATTCCTCCTGCTTCAGTTGTCAGTGCTGGGATCACTCAAAAGCAGCTGGAATGCCTGATTAATCACATCACGGGGCCTCACATGTGGTTCCTTAGAAGCAGACACTAATAATAGTGCTATATTATAAATAAAAGAGCTCTGTTTTGCCCATTGTCTTAATCACATGGATTACTCGATAGTGACTATCAAGTGTTGATGGTGGTATCTGGAATATCCACAGCTAAAATCACTTTAAGCTCACGATGACACCTTGAGAGAATGAGTGCAAAATGCAGTCTTCCATTTCAGCTGCTTCTTCTGGTCAAGTAACCCAGAATGGGATCTGCTCTGTTGCATAGCTGAGAGTATTCTTCAGAAGCAGTCAGTCAGCACACTGGGAGAAAGAAGGTACGTTTAGTAATTTAAAGCTTACACTAATTGAAATTCCAATGAGTTCATGAACCTGCTTAATCACAGAGTGAATAGTTTTACCTTCACTATTTATACTTCACTTTTACGCAGAACTAATAGATTGCTTTTCCTGTGAGAGCTAGAACAGCTCTACTCTAAGAATGGGTTTATATTTTCCCACTTTCCTTTCAAAACTAATGCCAGCTCAGCATATTTCCACTTCTCCCCTGTACTTTCATTTTTTCTCAGCTCTCAAAAGCTTAAGTTTGCTGAGCAAAATAAGGGGAGAGTACAAGTGTTTAACATTGTGATAAGTTTCAGCAGTGCTTTTGTCAGCTAGACAGCACGTGTTTCCTTAGGAAAGACTTCAAAGGAGGACACAAATTCAAGTAATAGAAGGAGACAGCTTTCCTAATGACAGATTCATGCAAGATTCATACCTCTTAGCATCCTGTTCTCAGACCAGAATTGCAGAAGATCTCTGATAAAGTAACAGTGTAGTTTCTAAATCTGCTTACGGTGTGTACTTGTGTAAACCTGTCTGAAACTGTAAAGAAAGGTCCAAGATGTTTACTCTGTAGGTAAAAATAAAATACATAAATAAATAAAATTCCTCTAGAGCGCAAGAAGGAACAAATGGAGAACAGTACATTGCAGCTCTGTACAGAAGGCTCAGCCCATCTGAAAATCCTGTCTGGCAGATGTACTGAGAAACAGGTGCCATCTTGTTTGGCCTCAGTGAAAATATCTTCAGTCTCCCATCAAACAAACAAAAAGTCTAGAAATGCCTCTATGCAGAACCAGTATTCCCTCCGGGATTCTGTTTACATGAAAGAACACTGTAAATTCTGCCTGCAGATACAGTCTTGCTGCAAAGCACAGCAGCATTCATTGTCTGCACATTCTTAGCACAAGTAAAGTCATTTAGGAGACCTCCAAAGTTGGTCTGACTAAGCAGAAGGAACCACCTATATGCTGTATAATAGCTTGAGCATTGTTATAGCCAGATTCTGCAAAAGGTTAACAAATTTAAAACTTCTTAAAGCAAATATTTTACTAAATAGTTTGTCTTATTTTTTCCTTGTCGTTACAAAGGCGAAGATGAGGGTTTGATATTTTTTTCTCTGTTATTTAATATGTAACTGTGATTTTTGTTCATTTTTCTCTCCCTAAGCTAAACAGCACTCATCATTTTACTCTTTCACATTCGAGCCCTTCCAAGGCTGTGATCATTCTTGCAACTTGTCTTTGAACTACTTCAGTTTCATTTTTTTCTAACAGTGAAGCCAGAACTGAACATGGCACTCAAAAGGGAGGAGGCATCACCATACATAAACACACACTAGCCCCCATACAGATGCATGAAAAGGTAAATTATTTATTTTACTTAATGAAAAGGGACTAAAACAGAGTTACTTTAAGCCATACATGCAGTGTAAGGAAATAAGGCCTGGAAGTAATGCAGTGAATGCTAAAACCATGCACAGAAAACAACATCATCTAATCAGAGGCCAGATTTTAACAGAACAAGCGATCAAAACTAACAGTCTGTAGATTAAGTGGAGATAAGTTTCACGTGAAAGATGATAAGGGGATGTCAAAGACCACAAAGAGAAGAAGAATTTTTGATAGACCATTTTTATGGGTATGAAAGAGGACAATAATCATTTCATTCATAGAGAAAGTTTCTGTATTTTCAGCTATGGATCAATATTGCAGCCCATAAGAAAGGCATTGTGCAGAGTGCAGCAACAAACACATGATTTCATGATTGTTGTTTTCTCTGGGTGCTTGTGAACCAAGATCAGCCTATCACCTGAAAATTATTTTATGAAAAGGATTTCTGAAAAGGACCACCAAAGACAAAGAAATCTCATTTTGGTACACTGGCAAAGGGAGACCAAGCACAGAGTTAAACTCATTTAGCCAAAGTACAACATAATGGTCAAATAGCTGAACATCCGCTGTATAAGCATGTTTTTGTTTTTTTTTCTTCCCAGTTAAGCACCTGCAAGAAGCTTAGTGAAAAAATAAAATAAAATAAAATAAAATAAAATAAAATAAAATAAAATTCACTTGCGGGTTTGAAACAAAAGGGTTTTCTCATCAACCTCAGAAAATGAATCAAGTGCAGACCAGGTGCCAAAATCCCTTGGTGTATGAGGAGAATGCAACCTGCACTTTTATTCCTCTGGGATGCCTACCCAAGTAAGGACATTCCTCCCATTTTTGCCAATATAGCTTTTGACATAGCTAAGGAGTGACCTGTAATCAACACAGCCCTCCCAGCAGAAACTCCTAGTATGTCTGCACTTACACTAACAAAGTGGTGTCATTACTGTCAGTATTTGCCTTGCTGAAAAACAAAGCAGGTTTAAAACAAATGGAAGTACATTTTATATAACGTGTAATCAAATTGTGAAACCCACTGCCTACAGGATCAGGCAGAGGACAAAACTTTATCTGGATTTAAAAAGCACATTCATAGAGGAGGCGTACATCATTGGCTATTAAACATGAAAGCCCAGATGCAACCTCTGGCTTGGAAAAAAATCACTAAACTGCTGATTGCTGGGAGCTGGGAAATTATACCATGGGAAGGATCACTCTGTAGCTGTCTTATTTTTTCTGTTCTTTCCCTAAGGGTCAATGTTAGAGCTAGGAGACTTTGGTCCTTTGATCTGAGCTCCTAAGCAGGTCGCAGAGGCAGTAATTCCTATAAAACCTCAGTGAAAATAAACATGAATACTCTAGCTCCAAGAGGAGTCTTACCTTATTCAAACATTATTTGTTCCACGTGGCCTCTCAGATATTGCAGCCTCCTGATAGTCATGAAAGTCTCCATATATCTTGAATGCTATAAGCTTTGAAAGGACTACATTTAGTTTCCAGGTCCCCCAGTTCTCTACCAGGAAGAAAAGAACTCAATTTTTTTTTTTTCCTTTTTTTTTTTTAATTTTTAATTAGGCCTTCCCCTTTCTGTCATTGCCTTGGTAAATTAACTAGGATCCTTCCCTTCATCTAGAAATTGCAAATAAGAAATGTTTCACTGGGTCAGACTAAAGGTCTGTCTAACCTGTGTTTTCCATGGTGTATGAATCCTTCTTTGCTTTCTGGCTCAAAGCTTGCTTTCTGAGGTATTTCTTGTGGTAAGACTGTAGGAGATGAGAGATGGGTATTGCTGTGTGGCAATCAACATTACTGTGTGGACAATTTTACATTTGAAAGCATTCCTTCAGAGCTGTTTGCCCTCCGAAGAGAGTGCTCAGGACTGTTTACTGGCAGAAGATCTAGACTGTGACCAAATAACTCCTGTTTGCTATGGGAAATTGGGGGATGATGCCATTGTATCCTGTGAAGGCAAGATACAAGTTGGCACCTCCCTGCTCCCTCTTATCTGCTGGCAAGGACCAGAAGATGGGAACAAAGGAGTTCCTGCTGAGATCCCAGAGCCAGAAGCTGCCGCTCCAAAGAGAACTGACTCAACCACTTAGGACTTATTATAAATAAGTTGGTACTACCATTGAAAAGTTGTCATCATCTCCATGGTCCATGGTCACTGTCATCATCAACAGAACCAATGTCTCACCACTACTGAAGATCAGTGACTGAACTACGCTGGATCCATGGTGGTGACTATCTCCCTCTTGCTTCCTACAAAGACTCCTTGCTTCTTCTTTCCCGTCTTTTTTATCACCCTCCTTCCCTTCCCCATTACCCTAATTTGTAATAGTGCCTGTCCTCCCCTTCCCCATCTCCCTGTTTAAGATTTGTAATAAACTAGTTGGGCCAACATTTGAACCGGATATGTTAATTTCTTAATTTCATTCCGGATACACAGATATCAAAGAACCTCCTCTCCCTCCTACAAATCGGAGCGTGACACATGGCTCAGTCTTTTACCATACAATGTTTATTCAACAGTGCTGTCCCCCTGGAAAAAAACTAAGAAGTATCTAAGGCCAGTTACTTGCTGCTAGATCCTGGACATTAAAGGAGTATAACAAAGAACTGTAGTCTAACCGCCCCCACTCCTTCTCTGCTGGCCATGCTATTTCCTCCTCATTAAAGGGAAGACTCTCAAGGAGTTCTCATAAAAATGGCGTTAGAAACAGTAAGCAAAATTGGAAAGAATAAACCGAGAAGCAGCAATTGATTTGTACCCCGCTTGTCTTTCCAAACTCTGGCTTTACCATGCTGAGGTATATACCTCCTACAGGTGTGTAAATACAATACATCGGCTTCCCTGAAGTAGCAAATGAATAAAGGCAGCATTTAAATCTGTGACATCCCACGGTCCATATGGCTGCCCTTACATGTTTGCATGTCAGAGGAGAAGAGGGCTATGATCCCTGATCCTACTGTTACTTGTGGGATTGATATGATATCTTTTTAGTGAAGTTTAAAAAGAACTGCAGTATGATATTTTCCTATAAACTGAAAATCAATAGTAAATACAATGGGCAAATGACAGGAGTTGCTCTCATGAATCGGTTTATCAAATATTTATATAAATTTCATAGCCTTCAGGGGAGGCCAAATTTGTTATCAGAACCAGCAGGTTATTTTCAGGTAAGTAATCCCTTTCATCAGTCTCCTAGAGATACAGAATAAAAACTTTAAGAACGAGACTTTGAAAAATGTGGTATGAGACCAGGCAACTTAGTGTAAAGGTCTTCCCATTACAGCTTTGCTTCAGTGCTCTGCAAGGAAAAGACAAGTGCTGATAACATACCTTGCCTATCTCAGAAACAATTTGTTCTAAACCAGAAATGGCATAAGAACTTCGTTCTACTAAAACAAAGTGTCGTTCTTGGAGTTTAAGATAACAATATAAGCTAGCTCTACTTAAATTTTCCTCATGAATGAATCATAGTCTCACCCCTCTCTTTGTGCCTTCAAGATTTTCTCAGTAGTTGTGTTTCTGCATTGCCATTGTTCTCCCGTTCAATCTGAAATTTTATTAATGAACTTTGTATCATATATTAACACACACATAGATATACAGATCGTACCTGCATATGCAGTGATATATTCTCTTTTTCTTTTCTCTCTCCAATTAGCCTCCGATAATGTGAACAGGCTAACATGATTACAGGTAATGAACCAATTACTATTTCTACAGTCATGCTGGACTGTTTTTCCTTTGACTTAATTATGTTTAAAAATAACAAGCTTTCATTATGCTTTTTATTGATGGTCACGTTTACACCTAAAGTCAGATAATCAGCCAAGAGCACATAACAATATGATTTGAATACTTATTGCTCATGTGAATACATTTTTAAACTAGCAAAGCAACGAGAAGAAACATCTGTAATTGCAATTTATGGAGAGTCCTGGAAAGACATGTATCCTATGGTACATCTCACAGCAGACACAGGTGAACGCTGTGTATGCCTTTGTGTATCACCGAGCCTTTATAACAACAGAAACAAGGAAAACAGGAATGAGAAAGAAAATACAGAGACAGGGGCAAGATTCAGCTTGCTTGGTAGCATCATTGCTGTAACTCAATCTGAAGCATAACTTCACCCCACAGGGGGGCTTTGGTTAAGCTTTTCTTCCCTGTGAGCTCTCTTGAGAAGAATAACAAACCAATTTTATTTATTTATTTGCATAACCACCATCCATCCTGCAGCTCATCCTGGGACAGGAGGCAAAGCTGAGGGCAGTACAGTCTCCATGCCCCTTTGACTCATCTGGTATGGTGGTTGGTCTCAGGACATTCACGCAGCCCAGTGCAGAGCTGCTTTCTGCCACACTCATGCAAAGCTGTGTCATCTCTCGTCTTTATGCAACAGGAAGCTAGTGCTCTGCTCCAGGCTTGGAAATCATGGCTCTTGCTCCTTTCCCCACTCCTTGCTCTCCAAAAGCACATTTTGACAGCAGCACAAATCCCCGGGGCGTTTCTGTTGCTGGAGTTGTGATGTGAAAATGGAAAAGTGAACAGAGCATTTTGGCCCATGTTTTTAACCAAATAAAACAAGGAGGGCTTGAGTAAAGAAAGAGGATTCAGGCCTGGAGCAGATTAAGGGGCTATGGTTATCAGGTGAAACTTTTGTAACTAAAAATCTTTGCTTTCGAAGCCCTGACACAAGTTAAATTTACATCAAACTGCAGGTCACAGCTGCCTCTTTCAAATACTGCCATGTCAGACAATGCTTGTGTTTTCTGCAGGAGCCAAATGGCTGCACCACCTCCCGGTGAATTAAAATGCATGCATGAGAGGACTAGCCTGATTTCCTATGAGCTGGTGGAAGTATTCTCCATTCCTCCCACTGCAGTTTCACCAAAAGGCTCTAAAGCTCAGGCTTGGGAGCAGACACGTAGATGAAGCACAGTTCTTTAGCTTGGCAGTAACAGAGCAGGGAAATACCATCCTAATTTCCAGGTTTTATTCCAAGGACAGTTTCTAATATTATTTTTTCCCAGTGACTATTTTTAAAAATGAAACACTTTGCTCAACTACTTTAGAGAAATTGAGCTAAATTCAGGAGAGATTTTAAAATATATCTAAGGTGCTTCCCTTTGGAAAAAGAAGCCCACATGGGAGATGTTAAAACTGTCCTAGGAGTTGCTCATTTGGCTTGTTGGCTGTTTAGATCTTTTTTTTTTCTAAGATGCTTAAATCTTTCTTTAGGCATGCATGTTTGCTGTGCGTTGTAACTTAAGATTTTTGGACTCTATTTGAGGAGCCAGATGCCTCAGAGTTAGGTAGTGAAGCACTTTTCGGCACGTATGTTCTTAATTATATCCAGCCCTTTAAACTATGAACATCGCAGAAAAGTCTCTCTGCATTAAGGAGAAGTTATATTAAGCCATAGAAAATTGTTAAATTTTAATGCGACGAAGCACTCAAAGTTAGTTCTTACCAGTGAGAATCTCATTTACAAAATGGCTGCTAATGAAATCTCAGAGAAAATATGTTGGCTTCAAAGCAAAGTTAAAATAAAGACAAATGACTGAGGAATTATTGTTTTCAACAAGTTCTTTTTTCATGTGCTAATTACAGGGTAAGAAAGTGATTTGAGTATCTTATTATCTATTTTCTCCTTCTTCTGCCAGGAGTTTATAAAGGGTGTGAAAATGTAGGGGAATAGTAATAATTTCATTTATGTTTTAAAGAAAATCAAGTTAATCAAGTTAACCAGCATTTAATATCAAGAGCCTGAGGATTCCATTTGCATAACTTTGAAGGACAAATACAATATTATCAGTTATGTCAGTGAAAGGAAAGATAGGGCCTTGAGCAGATCTATTTATTTATATATACACAAAAAATCATCTCATTGGAGAAAGAACTGACACACGAGAGAAACCCACTGGGATACAGACAGAGATACGCATTTTGTTGGAACTAATGCAGTTATTCAGATTTCACAAAAACAGTTTTTTACTGCTGTGAGCTTTTACATTCTTTTACTTACATCTTAGAGGAGGGAAAAAAAGAATGTCAGTTTCTACAAATATTCCAGTATTCCAGGTAAAATTTCTCCTGAAATAGTATGATTATTACAGTGGCTTGAATGTTTGCAAGTTCCAAACTGCTGGCATATTTTAAGGGAGTACAGACACATTTTTTGTCAAGGTTCAAAAACAGCAAAACAAAGACATCCATTGTGGTAAACGCTGCTAGAAAGGAATTCAGTGTTCAGTACATTACAAAGCATGAGATAAATTCCTCTTGTTTTTAAACCAAAATTGTAGGGCTGTTCAGGGTTGCTGCTTTGCTCAGAACCCTCCGGCAGTTGCTGGCAGCTCCAGCTCCTCACAGGGAGGATGCTTCAGCCAGAGCATTGGCATTGATTTTTCACAACACATTGCTCCTGTTTGCTCTGCCATGGATGCCCATTAAATCTGGAATTACATATAAAATTGCATTGCTGACCTTCAAAGTGATGCACCAATTTAGTCTTGCTTACCTCACAGACCTCCTATCTAAGTATTTGCTTAGTCATTCCCTGAGGTCCTACCCTGCTGCTCTCCTGTCAAATCCTACATTTAAAGCAAGAGCCTTTGGCTTTCACGCTTTCAGCATCTCTGCTCCTCAGCTGTGGAAGTTGTTGCCGGTGAAGGTTCACGAATCAGCATCCTTTTTCCTGCCTGTTTTACAAACACCCGTTAACTCTTATCTGTTCTCCTCAGTTTCTGCTCAGCGTGCTTAAATAAAAATGCCGCGGGCTCTCAGCCCGTACTTTGAACAGCGATTGTTAGGGTTTATTTTTAAATATAAACAGCCACGAGGAGTCTGGAGGTGCTAAGCGGTCAGAGAGCCTGATGAATAATGCGTGTCATTCCTCACTAAGCCCAAAAGCAGCCACTTCTGGACCACTTGACAAAGCCATGGAGTGGGCAAGCCAGCAATATGTGCCCTGCTCTGAGGAAGCACAAGACCCGGTGGTGTGCGGGCCTCATGGGCAGCTGTCCTGTGTCAGCTAGAAGCCCTGCTGTTTCTCAGGGCTCTGTAGCTGCAGGACAGGCCTGCATACCTGTGCTAGGATGCTGTGAATCATTGGCCATCCTGCCTTCCTCCAGAACTGAGGCCAGCCTGAGAGCGTTTTCACTGGGGGGCATGAGGTGCTGTGGGACAGAAGGGAGATGTGCTTAAAAAGCTGTTATTTCTCAGATTGCAGCAGTTGGACAAATACCTGTAAATAACAGATGGGGCCAACATCCAAATAGTTTTGAGCTATCCTGTTTCGTTTTGTTCTGAAACAGCTCTAGGCACTCTGCTATCATGCCTGAGCAGTGAATAGGAAATAAGCGCCAGCAAGGTGGTAATGCCTTAATCACTAACAGCAATTTGAAAATCAAATGTCCCTGGTCAGCACTTCCCACAGACCATCTTTTCCTTGTGTGACTGAGATCACTTTTAAGCTGTGGAGGAGTTTCCTCAAAACCATTCCCACCCCTCTTTACATCACTTTGTCCTCCCACATTTAGGTTGGAGCACTTTGCATCTCTCCCTAGAAGTCCTCATCTTCTCTGTGTTTCTTGCCAGACCAGGACTGAAGGATTGACTTCAAAGGACATCCATCTACATCCTGAATATAACAAGTGAGTTCATCTGAAATTGCTGTCTCCTGCTACCTCCTGCATACTGGCAAGCTGCAGATTTAACTCACTGAGAGCAAAAAGGCAGCATACAAGTAGACGAAGGCACACAGAACTCATGGTTGCAGACACAACTCTGAAGTCTGCCACATTCCCTGTAGCAGCACCCTCTCACTCCTCAGGAGCATGGTTATGCACCAAGGGAGAAAGCAAAGTTAATGGGGATGCAGGGCATGCTCCATGTCCTCTAGGAAATTTAGCACAAAGTGATTTCTGCACAAAAATTCACATGTTGACATAAAGCCACTTTGGGTACCACTTGTCCTAGGGGCTAAGAGGGGAGTAGCTCTCCACATGCATGTTTTTGCCTATGTCAACTCTTTGGCATTTACAGCGATATAGCCTCAGTGCTGTATTAAATTTGTTTCTATACTCCTGGTTTTATCAAGCACCCCAGCCTTAACTGTACTAACATACAGATTCCAGGTGTATTTTGAATTTATTTATCTATCTATTTATTTATTTATTTCTCCAAGCTTCTTGCTCAACAACAAAAAGAACAAGGCAGCAAAAAGAACAAAAAGAACAAGTTCAACAAGGTGTTGCTTGAGTCACTCTGTCTCTGATAGGCCTCACACTATGGTGCCATGGCTTCAGCTTGATTTTCCTGGACTGAAAAGACTAAGTTGGTGTGGAACCCATCTCAGAAGATGATCTATTCTAAAAGCTGGACATAGTTTTGCACAACAACTGAAATATCAGAAGTTCCTTCTTTCTTTTCCTTTCCTGTTCCTCTTCCCATATACTTTCAAACAGAAAAAGACAGCAGTCCAGCCTTTTATTTTATCCAAATTGGCCTCCAAGTGGTTGCCTTCAATTTTTAAGATGCTTTAAGATGCTTCCTGCATTTTAGGTGCTATTTATATTGTATATTTTAACATCACAAAAATAATCAAGATTGTAATCTATGATTAATTTGAATAATTTCATCTCTTTTTTCATTCATTATTTGATTCTAAGCAGCTAGCAATATTCCTGAGTCTGTTGATCATTTACAGTTATGTCATCAATTACTTTAGCAACTTAATTTCAAGTTTACAGATTGTACATTATGTACATTGTACATTAAATGTTTACTACAAACATAGGGAAAATGTTAATTTTGAAGTTCCATATATATTTTAGATGGGATACATAGATAATGTGATTTACCTACATATTTACTATCAAAAGGCATTAATTTCTGTCAATATATAAAGGTGGTATAATGAGGCCTTTTATATAGATCCCCCTGCCTCTAGTTCAGCATCAAAATGAGCAGATAAAATATCAGATTCTTGCCTCTGATACAAACTCATATTAATGGAATATACACACTCCAAGTTTCCAATACTGTAGAAACAATAGCATCTCCCAAAATGCATTGCTTTTTCTTTCTTTTCCAATAGAAATAGCAGATCTTGCAAAGAGCTTAAGTTGTGATGTCTGCTGGGTCTGGATCTGCCATCAAGTAAACCCTATGATATTCCACTGGGCTGGCATTACCTAACCACATTGGTACAAGCAGTGGGTGGAGCAGAAGCCTCTGCTCAAAACTTACACATGCATTAGATTTCCTCTAGCATTCATGCTTAGTTTCTCATTAATAAATAGATGCTTATGAATAAACAAGTACTAAAGTAGATGGGTATTATTTTCTAAATTTCTGATTCAAGATGAAAAATGCCCCCAATTTATGGTGACATATAGTGGGAAGGGTTTTAGAGAGCCTGCCTTTTTATGTGGAGATTAAATATAGGCACTGGGAAAACCCTTTTTGTATATACAAGGCTTGGTTGCATGGTTAACATCTGGAATGTATTCATTTCTTCTATAAACTACATATGACTCCCTTTCTACTGCATTCCTCAAGCAGCAAGCAACATAGATGTATTAATATTAGCATGCCTTTGATTCATGTCTTTCCATTTTACAGTCTACCGCCATATGCCAACAGCATGTTACTGGGCATGATGCAACCAAATCTGCCCCAGGAAATTCAGGAAGACTATTTTACTAGAAACTGGGTCTAAAAGACCACAATTTAATTTTATGCCATTTGTTAAGCTGAAAAATATGAGAAGAACTTTGGCTCTACACTGCCTTTATATTTTTGCAGTGATAGAAACAGCTAAATGCTCATTCAAGCCTTGCAGCAAAGAGTTAGTGAAGAAAAAGGTGAGTTCTAGAGGTACAAAACTGGATGTAGGCAGCCTTACACTTAGCAATTCCCCCTCCTGGACAGGGATGAAAAGGACAGAATGCAGGTGGCAGATGCCTTGCCCTGTCTACCATACCATAGCGAGCACAGCCAGTGTGTGATCACTGTTTTACAGCTACCCTTGATGCTTAGGTGTTGGCAAGGCCAGGAAGGGGCTCTAGCCCCCAGTGCTGGTGTATTTGTATCCTCAGATAACTATTTCCCACTGTGGAAATTTTAGCTTGCAGTTGGTCCAGAAAAGAAAAGCACACCTCCACTCTTTGACAAATGTGATCTTATCATAACTGTAACTCTGGTCTTCTTTATCAGATTCGTTCTCTTCAACATGACCTAATAGCCAACACTTAACAATTACTCTTTATATTTAGCTACAAAACTCAGAATTTGAAATTTTGTGCTTGGTATGGCTCTGTGTGCTGGATACAGAGAACTCTGACCATTTCCAAGATTTTAATGATGTTAAATATTAAAGAAATATAAGCTTAGCAAACTGTCTAAGAGACTGAATATCTTAAGGTTTTGGTAAGAGGGCCACCAGATCTGTTGGGAGTGAGCGAAGTTATATACTGCATGATTGTTCTCAAGAGTCAGTGATTTGCTGTTCTCTGTATTAAGGTGTTTTCATCTGAGACACACCATCTAGACAGATGGCATGAACTGAAACCAATTTTAACTAGATCCAGAAAAAAGTTAGATGCTGACAGGATGCTGAAACTTACTCACTTTCCTCCTCTAGAACAAAGCATCATCTGGAGTACTATGCCAATACTGGGGCACCACATTTCAAAGAAGATTGGAATAAGTCCAAAAGAGAGGTCAGAAGACTAGAAAATATATTGGAAAAGGAAAGAATACATAATTTGGAGTTATCCTGTTGAAAGGAAGGAAGGCTGAGTGTGGTGTCTCCATCATTAAGGGCTTTTAAAAGAACAAGCTAGAAAAAAAATGTCAGAAATGACTTTGCAGTAGATAATGCTGTCTTGAGTAGGGGAACAGATTGGATGACTTCCTCAGAGATTTCTCAGCTGTACATTTCTACTACAGAATAGATCCATAGGCTATTGTCAAGTGATGCTTGGGTCTGGGAAGAACCTGGCAATATGGAGACACTTGCACTTCTCCACGAGTGCTGTTACGTGATACACTGGGCACTGGAGATTCCCTACTCCACACAACTGCTCCTGCTGAGGAAGCTGCTCATGCATAGTTTTATTTCAAGTATGAAGTAGCATAGGAACAAAAAAACATTTAAAAAAACCTTGATTTCTGGGTAACACGGCATAATAGTTGAGGATCACTTTACAAGATAACAGAGATTATTTAAAAGAAAGCTTGTTCTTATATATCTTCTTTACAATTGTTTCTCTTGATTAAGAGGACAACAGTTTGACCTGGCACCCATGATCAGAGTTACAAGGGATTTTGTGTTATTATGAGAATACTTAATGTATCCCAGGTAACAATATTCTATCAGTTCTTCTACTATCTTATGCACAAGCATATCACAGCAGTTTATAGTTTAAAAAAAAATAGAAATTTGCATTATTTTCATCTCCATAATGGTACGGTATAATTTTCTGACTTAAAACTTTTTATTAGACAAGTTCTGCTTTCTTGTTTTGATCATCTAAGCAGTAGCTGCATACTAGATGTTTTATTTTCAACTTGCAGTGTAGTTTTTCTTGAGTAATTCCAAAGAGTACTCAGACAAATAAATCCTTAATTTAGTTGCTAACTTTTGACAGTGTGTTATTACCAACCAGGACCCTGATTCAGTTTGAACTGCCAAATGTTTTTCATTTAGGGCACAGTTACAGATATTTTTATTTCTCTCACAAACATATCATGGTATGGAGTACATTTGCCATGCATGTACTCAAGGACATAAGAGAAGGCCTCTCAGCCTTCATTTTACACCTGTGTGCAGCGCTCTGTGAGCTTTACTCAAGCACAATAGCAGTGCCTGGTGCAGGCATCTCAGAATTAAACCTACCCTGCACACTATATAGAGTCAGCATGGGCTTCAAAAATGAGTTAGCATCAGCTGCGCTTCACTTATTAACTTTTAACCTGTCATTATATCTCCAGGCTTTCTGTCTCTACTCAATGGCTTGTTTGTTTATTATTGCATTTATTATTCTTCTGCCTTTTTTAAGCAAATGTTGACTGAAAAAGAAAACAGTGGAGAGGATCAGATCCTTTTTTATTCTTCACATATGACTGAGAAGCAGAGGACAAAGATTTTTTGCCACATTGTCATCCTCCTGTTATTGTGCCAACCATATCCCAGGCAGAGCTCCAGCACTAATGACTGTAAGAGACTTTCTGGTAAGTGTAAATCTTCTGAGCACAGTCACAATCTGGTTGCATTCCCAGTTCCCAGGCATGAGAAGGAGATGGCATTCAAGCCAGAACATCTGCCCTTAGTCACTGGAGATTTATCAGATAATCTTCAGGGATCAGGCACGTTTGTTGCTCGGCTGCTTTTTGCCACCAGAGCTCCTGGAATTGACCTCTCATCTAATAAAAGCAGGGGGAGGGGATTACTTTAAATTTGAAGTAAACCAAAAGCAGGCTTCCTTCAATATGTAATTTGTAAGAATGCAGCAAGGACTCCAAGAAGAAAAATCTGCATCACCACCCCCACCACAAAATTAAAGCATTGTCGTTAACTATGCACAGAGCCAGCAGAACTCAAAGCAGCCTTCCAAAAACAAACTATTCCTTTCGTAAGCAATCACTGCAAATTGCAAAAGCAACAAATGCTTTAGCCGCAAATGAAGGAGCCACTGCCTGTCCGCAAAGCTTCTTATGAAATTTGCCACACGCTAAGGAAACTTATAAAGACATTTGCTAGTGTTAAATTGGTGAAAGATCGGCGCTTTCTAGGAGGTACTGAAATTCTCCTTTTCTGGATGCAGTCATAGGCTGATGGTAATGAAGGAAAACCACACATTCCTGCTGTCAGAAAGCATTTTTTTTCCCCCATAATGGAATTGGTGAGCAGCAGTGTCCTTGGAGAAGTGGAATTAAAAGAAGAAAAAAAAAAAAAGGAAGCATTCATTTTTGTTATTGTCGAGGAGAGGGACATGGAGGACGCCATAAGAAAATACTGCCACAGAAGGGTGCACAAAATAAAGCATACCAAATGCAGACAGGTTATGATGAAAAATTCTTACTACAACATAGGATTTATTTTCAGAAGCAAGAGATTGACTGGGACAGGCCTCATTATTGTGATGAGAGTTTTTCCAAGATAGATCATGATGAGAGATTTTTTCTCTTGCTAGATCAAAAAGTTGCCATTCTGACTTTTTTGGATTATCCTTCTGTTGTCAAATTAAAGGAATGGAGATGCTGCAAACACTCTGCTTAGTGAGCAGTCTCTATCTGTTTATGCATTCTGGTACAAAACAACCTCCTACCTGGAGGACTGAAGCCAGCTCATGGGAGCTCTACAAGTCCTAAGAGTGTGCAGTGTTAAGGCAGGAGTGTCTTCTCCTTTTGCAGGCTAGTTTAGGATTCAAGACAAGGTAGAAAATGCTCAGAGCAGTGGAGGCCCAATCACTACAGCACACACAAGAGAAATCTGCCAGTCTCTAACTGCTATCTTAAGATTGCCAATCGCTTTCTCTTCCATTACAAGTTTACAGATCGAGCATAGGAGTGCATTTGGAAACTTCTTGCATTTGACTTAAGAATGAATTTCAAATTGTTCAAGTTTAGACATCAATGCTAAGCAACTGAATGTACATTTTAGCAGTCTAAGAACAAAGCCTGCATGGAAATCTCTGCACTGGTGCTGGGGAATGGCACCTCATAGCCACAGAACTCTTCTTAAGATAAAAGTCCCCACAAGGGCATTTATCTACATGATGTTTTGATGTAATAGAAATAAATTTTAGAAATAGAATGGGAGTGAGAAAATTGAAAGAAAAAGAAGTAAAAGCATGGAAGAAGTGAGAAAAAGACATTAGAAGGAAATACAAAATCAAAAAGGTAGTAAGATGAAGTACAAAAATTAATTTGAAAAACCTTTTCAAAGCAAGAGAGATGGAAGAAAAAATGAATCTAGTGTGGAATGGATGAAAAGCAAAAAGGGCAAAAAGGTTGGAGAAGCAAAAGCAAAATAAAAAAGAAAAAAAGCAGTATGAAAGCAGAAAGTAAACGAACATGCAAGGGAAGTAAAGAAAATGTTAGTGAGGTTTTGTTTCATCATTTTTTCTCCATAGAAAGGGTAAAGCTTTGGAAATTCATGAATGTATGAATGATATACTTTGTGTTTAGGGCAACAGTGGCCAAGATTCTAACTTAATACATAGCCGAGCTATTGAATCACTTGGGTTTAGGGCATTGAAGCATGGAACAATATTTTTTTCAGTATTCTTAGTGACACTTCTGTTTCAAAAGCACAGAAGTCAAGACCACAGGCTCTCTTCTCTTCAGCTCGGCTCTCCAGAAGGCCAGTTGGACCTGAGTGGGCTGAGTGCTCGTCCAGTGCCTCAGTAAAAGTGCAGTTTGGTCTCACTGAAATCCTGGAAAGAGTGAACTGGAGACATATGCTCATGAGGAAGAACATTATCTTTTTTTTTTGTACCTAAGACACCAAGCATTCTTTCCCCATGTAGTGCTGCCTTTCCACTCCCACTAGAAACAAGAAGCCCACCAAAATAGTTCCAAGTATCAATGTCAGGATTATGGCTCTGTGAAAGCAAAGAATACTGCTCAAGAAGTATTATCCTCTTCCTGCCTGTGGGATTTTAAACTTGCCCCAGGGTATTCTGGAGGCAGTGCAGCTCAGCGTCTGCTTATAAGTCCAAGGAGATCTGGCAAGTCTGCTCTGGGCCCTTTTGATTGCCCTGTGGAAGCTCTAATGGATATTTAATCTTTACCTCTGTCAGCACTAAAATCACTCCCACAGATTAAAAATAAAAATCTCAAACAGCTAAATTATATAGTTCTTTTGTTCAAACATACTTTTAAGATTTGCATAATTTAGTATTGTGGTCAGTAATAAACACAGAGAAACAGGGCTCCCTTTCAGGAACACCTAATCTTAATAAGGTGGTTATTCAAATGTCTACTGATGTTTATGGAAATACAACATTTAAAAATAGAAAGTGGTTTGGGTTTTTGATCTTCTGTTTAAAAGGAAAAAAGTGCTTCAATAGAATTAGTAACACTTGCAGGATATCAACCCACTCTCATAGAAATGCAATTTAGCAAAATGAATGTGGTTGGAAAGTCAGGCCAGAATAACAACAGCTAACTTCAGATCCACCCAAGGCTTGTGTGGGGGCCTTACCAATTAGTATAATAGTTGTGTTTGTTGGGAAGTGAAGTCTTTCTGTTTGGGATGTGTCCCAATTAAAGAATTGTATTTGAAGTGGGATTTAATTTTAACGTTTTGATGCCAAAACTTTTACTTGCTGCGTCTGTTTTTATTTCAAGTGATGCCGAGGTTACATTTTCAACTTGGTACTGCTGTCATCAAGACTCTCCAGTGTTTTTATTTACTGTAGTGGAGTGACAGTGGAAGAGTATTGTGCCAAGAATCATGGTTTCCCAAAGATTAACCCAAAACGGATGACCTAAATTGTATGAGGCTCAACTCACAAAGAATTTAGTGGGTTCTTTTTCAACTAACATTGAAATGAGCTTAAAGAGATCTGTACCATTTATTTCTTTCAAAACTGGGGAACGTCAGATAAAAAAACAATATCAGATCCGAATGGAAAAATTCAGACATAACGTACCTGCTAAATTCAATCTTCTTTTTCCTGGTTGCAGACTACCAGTGGGGAAGCCAAAGTTTCTTTGAGCTTATGGATCTATCAAACATACTTGAAAAATATTATTTTTAAAAATCTATGGGTAGGTCACCAATATTTAAAACTTGTCTTTTCTTGCTCAGATATCACTAAATAACTAAGTGATGAACTGTTTTCTGTCATTTTTCAAGGAGAAATTTAGCCTGAAACCCCATATGAACCTAAAATGATATTTCCACGGAAACAGTCTTCTAGCACTGTAGCTATTTTCCATTAACATATTTGTCAGTAAATCACAAATTTTAAATTTTCAGAAAAAATAAAGCAAAGCACAGAATAAGCAAATTCACTGAAATCAGATTCACTGAGATCTAAAATCAATCCCAATATTGCTGAAACTAGGATTACTACTGGTACATAAATAAGTGAAGCAGAACAAAAGCTATCAGCACTTCCAAAGCCACTCGAGTTCAGGATGTGGACAGCATGAAGTTTTCAAGTGGTATTTAAAAATCAATATGACATTTTATGGATAGATAATATGAGTTCGGGGAAATGAGCAGATCAAGTTTTGGTTTGTCGAGAAGATGCACGACATAATTCAGTACATTCTGAAGCTGTTATAGAATTCGTCTTATTAGAAGACAGTTATACTTGTCCATACATACGTAGAAACCTCTTCCTTTGCATATTTCTGAGCTGCACTAAGATTTTAGTATCCTTAACCACTACTAGTTTAAAGTTTGGTACATTTCTGAGCTAAATATGACAGTTTAATATTTATATTTACAAGGTTCAGAAGAGAAAGCCTCAAGTCAAACAGAAACCCAAGGTTTCCACCCCTGGGACTGATTCAGTCTCAGAACTGCCAACTTTCAAAGTGATGGAAGAGTGTTGACGGACTAGGGATAAGGTCCAATCAAAAGAATTTTGTCTTATATTGATTCCATTTTAGAAATTCCCTGGCTTTCAAATACTGTAAATCAGCCAAACAGACACATTGGAAAGATACCATAAAATATTTTTTTAAGTGCAGAAGAAAGTCTGCATGCCATCTGAATATATACGGTTAGACAGATCATAAGCTTGATTCTCCCCTCATTTACATCACTGTGACTCTGCTCATCTCACTAGAGTAACTTCAAATACACATTTGTTATAGAGAATGGAATTCTACTCTCGACCTGTGTGTGATCTAAGCTTGGTAATATACATGAATCTGAACAGTTATCGAGCCTAGCCCCTGAGTTACCTGATTACACACAAGACATTTGATTTACGAATGCTGAAATTAAATATGGAATGAAACCAGTCTGAAGCAATGTCAGAAAAACCTTTGTTGGAATATACTTTCATCAAAATGATTTGGAGAAAGGAAGGATCAGCAGCAACTGATTAGGTCACAAGCAACATATAAAGAGTATATCTTGACATAGTAAAAAAAATAATAATAATAAAGTTTCTAGAGAACCATTCTGGTGTATTATTTACTCACTACATATTACCTGAAGTGCACACAACAAAAAAGACACTGTCAGAACATGAGAAGCACTAGTCCATTCACCAGTCATCTGAAAATCCAAAATTCTTATCTAAAATTCGTTTCTAATCTAATTCTGAAAATGTACTTCTGAAGCTGAGTAATTTCTAATTAAAAATAAATTGCTTTAAATTAATAACATTTTCTCTGCACTGTAGGAGGAGTTGCAATTGCAAGTTTTAATTATGGCAATCTATCACAAGTCAAAGAGCTTAAATATGAAGAGTAAACTGAATTAAGTAGAGCACTTCTCTCAAGTGAGGGAGGCTAAGGATTACTAACTGGAAATAAGATGGTGAGGTTTGAGTATAAAAATTAGTTTATTCTCAACAGAAATCATATAAATATCGAGAGAGCACTAGTAATCATATGCTCCCATGGATGTATGTACCTATGTATACATACCTATGTATACATGTGTATATCTATGCGTGTATACATATATGAGTGTGTGTGAGGGACGCCTGAATAAATTCAAAGCTGCTAAAAGCCTCAGACTAAAAAAAAAAAAAAGCTAAAATTTCAAAATGAACAATGAAATCTCTCGGAGTAAGGAGTTTTCTAGGACTGCATAGCGGCAGATCCAAAACTAATTGAAGACATTCCATACACAAGTTTAAAGTACTCTGAGGTATATAAATTAATAAAGTAAGAAAAAAATTAACGCTGAAAGACCTAGCTGTATATTTTTCACTGTTTTATTTTTCCTTTTCTGTTTCTTATATTGAGCACTTCTACCAGAATAAATAAAATGTATTTTGAAGAATCCTATCTTTATTTTTTTACTTGACTTTATTTTTCCTTCTTCTTCTTACTAAGGAATACATTAGCACATGTGGCAGATTTGTTTCCTTTTCCCACTATGCTGTAATTATCTTGAGTGCACACACATGTGAGAGGAATCAGCCCCTTGTTCCAAAATCTTACCTCCTGTGGCAGAATGTCAGAGGTATCAAGCCAGAAATCTGCCATGTTTTTTGTATGGTTGGTTTTGGTGTGTGTTTTGGTGTTGGTGGTAGTGGTTTGCTTTGACTTGTTTTGGTGGTTTTTGTTTTTGTTTTGTTGTTGTTTTGTTGTTGTTATTTTTCTGGAAATAAATTGAACATTGCCTGGATCTACATTCACTTTTCCAATGATCCTCCAGTATCTGCAGGATCTACCCTGAAAGAAATGTTCCAAGATCAGTTACTTTCTGCCAGTTCTCTGCAAGGGAACCAAAAGAAGTTAAATTGTCTGAATTCAAATGAAAACAAAACACTGTCCATAGCTGTGAGCTTTCAATTGCTCTCATGGGAACCCTCTTGTTATAGACTCTGGAAGAGTAAAGCAAAAAAAAAAAAAAAAAAAAAAAAGTAAGCCTTGCCAAAATATTGCTTTCCAGTTTTATTCATTTTCTGCACATTAATTTTGTAATGTTCTCATTATTTATGAGGTAGCAATCAAGGAATCGTGCTGTATTGTGACATGTACAACACAAACAAGTAGTAAAGATCTTCCTGCCCCTGAGGATTCACAGCCTAGCTGTCAGTTGGGATGCCGCAGGTGCAAGAGATGTTCAGTGAAGTTAAGGTTGGCTGGAAAAGGGAGATAAACAAAAACATAAAATGGGTCGAGCAGAAAAAGCTGACTCTTCTAAGCCTACCTTTGCCAAGCAAGTTGTGATTTGTAGGCACAGCAGCTGAAAGAGGAGATTTAAGAGAGGATTAAACAATGCAGCAGATATTCCCATCAAACTATATGATTTTTTTACTTGAGTTCATTTTTGGGACTAAATTCTTGACAGTTTTTTGTGAGTGAAAAATGAGTCAGTCCCTCAAAAAAGAACAATAAGGTCTAATGGAAATGACTGACTTCCAGACTGGAACGAAGGAGAACTGTCATCTTATCACCTTCCCCAGTACTTCAAGGGGCAATGAAAAAGTTGTACGTTCTTAAGACAAGCTGCAGCTAAGCAGAACATATCACCCATATGACTTGCAAGCACTTCATAAGTTAAGAGTTGGTGTGCACTAACAGCGATGTTGGAAACCTGGAACCAGCAGAATGTAGAAATGCTACCACCAGGTTATTATTAGTTAGGAATTAACAGCACAAACCACGTAGATAGCCAAGCAGTCATAGAAGAATTAGGGGAGAATATACATTTTTTGTGCATGCCACATCTCTTATATTGCTTACATTGAACCATAATTCAGAATAAGAGTCAGAGAGGTCTTCATCAGCATTTGTAGCGGAGGCCAAGGAGCATTCAGGTTGGAGGCTATGCGTCAAGAATATTTTTTGCTATTATTCACAAGAGCAATAAGTCTATTAAAAGTTAATGCAATAGGAAATTGGAAATTGTACAGCAACTTCTCTGTAGTGAGACTCATCTTTTTAAAGTTCTGAAGATAATAATGAATAAAACTTTATCAGACTTGTGGTACCATAAAGCCAAGAAGATCTGGGGCATGGATAGGAGTCCACAAATGTTACACAGATGAGCTTTTGTTTGCAGAAGTGACTTGAATATCAGAAATAAATTAATGCCAGTAGTTACATTTCAGTTTGTTCACAGGAACATAGCACAGGAATTACCCTGCTTGCTCATAGAGTCTATCACCTTGTAATTTCTTTCATGCATTCATGCAGCACCATCTAAGACCAGCAAAGATTTCACTCCTCTTTCTTTTAATAGCTCCAGGAGTGTAGAAGAGAGTGTAAGCAGGCAGCTTTTCTCTCCCCAGTCCCAGCTACAGAAGGGCAGATTCCCTTTTGAAATCTATAAAAAATGTCACGCTGGGGCCCTGAGACCGGAGGTGGGCGTAGAGTCACACCAGTAAACCTGCTTGAGGTTGTCAGACTACTAAAGGTTCACATTTCTGTGGTGAATCATTTTCAGATACAGTCAGGATGAAATGTTCTCGAGAGACAGGATTTAATATCGATGGTTCACAAAAAAAAAAAAATACCTAAATGAAGCCAAACTCCTGTACAGACAAGGCCCCAACTGATGTTTCGCCAAACCAGGAAATGCCTGTAAAGAAACACACATGCACTAAAAACAGCAGTCCCCAAGGCCTCCTTACAAAGCCACGGTGGAGCCTGACTAACAGAGCCCGCTGAATGCACACCCCAAGCTGCCCTGCAACTGCAGGCAAGAAGCTGACGAGGCAAGGGTTAGGAACACTCCAAATAGCCAGAAAGCAACAGAGCCAAAAGGGAAGTCACGTTCATTCCTGGTTAAATACATTGAATGAGTGGTATTTAAAAGAAGATCCATTGCTGATGGTCTGGGGTACGGCTCTTGTGACCTAATTAATTGCAGGTCTGAATCTAACAGGAGTTGGGATATCTCAGCCCACGCTGAGGAAATTACAGAAACTTGCAGAATAGTCTGCAGGAGCATGTTATCACATATTTGGGGCACCCAACCCTGCTCAAACATCAACTGCATGCCATTACCCAACACAGAATCAGAGAATCACAGAATCACAGAATGGCCAGGGTTGGAAGGGACCTCAAGGATCATGAATCTCCAAACCCTCTGCCACATGCAGGGCCACCAACCTCCACGTTTAATGCTAAACCAGGCTGCCCAGGGCCTCATCCAGTCTGGCCTAGAATACCTCCAAGGACGGGGCATCCAGAACCTCTCTGGGCAGCCTGTTCCAGCACCTCACCACTCTCTGGGTAAAGAATTTCCCCCTGATGTCCAACCCAAATCTCCCCTCCCTCAACTTAAAACCATTTCCCCTCGTCCTACACATATCAACCCTTTCAAAGAGTTGATTCCCTTCTCCTCTGTAGGCTCCCTTTAGGTATTGAAAGGCTGCAATGAGGTCACCCCGCAGCCTTCTTTTCTCCAGGCTGAACAAGCCCAGCTCCCTCAGCCTGTCCTCATAGGGAAGGTGCTCCAGCCCCCTGATCATCCTAGCGGCCCTCCTCTGGACCCTCTCCAACAGCTCCCTGTCTGTTTTGTACTGCGGGCTCCACACTTGGACGCAGTATTCCAGATGGGGCCTCACAAGAGCAGAGTAGAGGGGGACAATCACCTCCCTGTCCCTGCTGGCCACCCCTCTTTTGATGGAGCCCAGGATACCATTTGCCCTCCGAGCCGCAAGAGCACACTGTTGCCTCATATTAAGTTTTTCATCTATCAGGACCCCCAGGTCCTTCGCCACAGGGCTGCTTTCAACACCATGCACACAGGGATGGAGACTCAGGGAGCCAAGGCCATGGTGCTGGGATGGGTGCCACCTACAGCCAGGGGAACTTTAGTTATGACCCAAAGTGTGCTGTATTTCACTTCTCTCTCACACACACTCTCACCCTCTCTTTGGGTCTAATATAGCACATTATACAAGAACACAGGGAGGCTTGTTAGATTACTGTTGGAAGATGCAAGAATTGGTTAATTTTGCACCATTTCTCCCTGTCATTATAATCTTTGCCACAAGAATGGATACATTCTGTGAAATGTTCTGTTCTCAGTGCAGTCATTGTCATGTGAATGAGCTATCACAGAATCCTAATGCCTGAGATGTTTTATTCTTACATTTGTGACATTTGTATTTCAGTGACAAAGACTTCAGCAGGAATAGGGAATGGAAGAAATTTAATCCAGTCTCTTGATCATTTTTAAATTCTAATTTTATGGTCTTTTCTTTCCCAGATGCTACAGCACAGTTTCCTTCATATGTAAAAAGTCTGTATTTAGACTAAGAATGAACCGATGAAATCAAACCTCTGGGATGTTTGTACTTTAATGGCTTATGCATTAAATCCACTTTATCAGTGCAAACTGCTGATAGTTAAGAAAGGTGAAAACCAAAGAATATTTGTTAGTCTTTTTTACCACTTACACTGTATATGTTCTCTTAAAACTCTGATAAACTGGGTGCTTCTATTGCAGGAGCACATAATAGAAGATCAATTATTTTCATACATTGATATCAGCCAATGAGATAGTTGAAACTAGCATCAGAGGTAATTGGGCCAAGGAAGAGCACCATGGATCATTTTAAATGTGCCACAATGTGACATCTTCAATGCTGTTCTGCTTTGCTGGTTTCAGAGGCAAACATTACCACTGCTGTTAATGGAACCAGGATCAAGACCTCAGTCCAAAATCTCCTACCCAGTTTAAGTCTTTGTCAAGCCAAATGCCTCTGAAGTGGCTTGCATGAGTAACAGTTTAGACAATCCAGCTCTATTTTCTCTATCTCAAATATGTTTTAAGCTTAACTTGTAGTTTCTGCTGATCCTGGAAAACATAACATTTAGCAGGCAATTTTGCAGGGGTTCCCTGGTACACACATCAAGAGGTAAATTTTTATGGTAGAGCAAACAAAACATTCAGATCTGCGGGAGGAGGGAGAGATTCTGATTATTTTTTTCCAGCCATGGGTACAAAATAATTGTTCTTCAATGATCTTTCCTATAGCGTGACCATAAAAAGGTGTCTGAGCTGTCAAAATGGTCTTCGGATGGCTGACTGTCAAAGATCTGCTACAGCATCACAACTGGAGATTTTAATTGCGTTCAGACATCACACTGAAAAGACGTTGAGTGCATTTTATCCTTTCCTCTCTCTCTTACATGCACATATTCTTTCAGAACATAAGCTTATACATACATATACATTTTCACAGCTTCAAAATTGTATAATATTTTAATCTGTGTTCATGTCAGGTAGTAATATCCTCCTTACACTTTCTCTCTTTAAATAAATGTTTGCAGATTCCACTTTTGATACCAGAACTGCAAGGCCTCATTATTTCTTATTTCCAGAGGTTACAGAGTTTTAATGTTAAAATGTAATCTTTGAGATAGTTTCATTTGCCTAGCCTAACCTCTATGATCAAATGAGCACCTTTTTTACTTTTCAAAATACTAGGATCTCAGGACCCATGCATTCTCTTAATCATTGCTCAATTTCTTTTATCCATGTTCCTTTTTTCCCTACACTCATAACAAGACTGCAGCTCAGACCTGTGAGATCTGAACTCTAGTCCATATTTTTAATGTCATGGTTCTATAGATAATATATATATTTTTTGATTTTTAGTTCACAGGTAACCTACTTAAAGATATCTAGATACGTATTTTAAATTCTTAGATAAAATGTTCAAGTAGTTGATTTTAACTTGCAATAACAAAGAATTCAGAAAAGAAAATCCATAGGGAACATCCTAACAAGTGCATGGTTATCCTTCTATTTTACAGGGCTGGATTTTACTGGGAATCTCCCTGTTTTCATGCACTTTTTGGCCTCAGATTTCTTTTGAAAGTTTTCTTCATTATGAAAAAAAAAAAAATAGATTGAGACTTTCGATATCTAGAGAAAAGCCACTTCATTAGTTCATTACACTGAATATTAAAACTTTGCATTGAATATGGCTGTTGAATGGAATAATGGAGGGCATGCTCATCATGAATACAGTCAGATTGTGCTGGCAACATTCAAGTTCCTCATTAGAATAATCAAATTCACAGGAAAAAATAAACAAGTTATGGTATTTCTGTCATGATCTTGCACAAGCACAGCTTTCAAAACAGTGGGAAGGTTCGATCATGCAGATCCTTTCTATGTTTAAATGTTTTAATAGTGTCTCCAGCTCTAGTGTCTGTAGTGACTTAGCGTGCCAGGGAGGTCCATGGATTATTCCATCTCTACCCTGATACACTACGATAATAAGAGGCAACACAGCAAATACGTTTATGGGGCACCTTGTAAAGCACTTTTATTTTGAACTGAACACTTTTTGTGTGATGCATGGGAAGAACATCTTGGAAAGGTACCCATAGTCTCCCTCTTTCCCTGTTCAGCAAGAGTCATGGGAGAAATTTATTACAAAATGTGAGCATAGTGAAAATTTATTTCCAGTTATGGGTAGTTTTTGGGTCCATGAGAGAAATGAGGTGGTGAACTGATTCCTCAAACAGAAGTTTTAAATCATGTGCCAGTCTCTGCTTTTCATTCTCTTTCAGCTTGGTTGCAATCACTAGATGATACTCCAGACAGCCTAAACAGACAGCATGGTGGCTCAAGACACCTAATGATCATAGAATCATAAAATCATACGATCCTCAGAGTTACAAGGGACCTTTAAAGATCACGTAGGCCAACTCCCCTGCAATGAACAGGGACATCCACAACTAGATCAGGTTCCCCAGAGCCTGGTTCTTCATTAACTTAGTCATATAAGTGGCTTAGCTTCTTCTCCTATGTAACTAGCAATAGGATTGAGGCCCTAAGTTGCACCAAGGGAGATTCAGGTTGGATGGTAGGAAAAACTTTTTCTTCAAAAGAATGAACAGGCATTGGAACAGACTTCCCAGGAAGGTGGTGGAGTCACTGTTCCTGAAGATGTTCAAGAAGTATTTAGATGTTGCACTGAGTGACGTGTTTTAGTGGGAAATATTGGTGATAGGTAGATGGTTGGACTGGATGAAGTTGAAGGACTTCACCAACCTTGTTGAGAAGGTTTAAATTCTGCCATACCACCAACATCCACCTCTGACATCGTGGGCCAAAAGAATAAAATAGGAGGAATTACTTTCAGAGTAGCCCTCACATATAATTAAGAAATCCGCCAAAAATCAATGTATAATATTGAGAAACTTGAATGTCTCTTTCATTTCAAGAAATTCTTTTCATAGCTTTCCTTTTTTCCCTTTATTTTTGTGTTATGGCTTTTACTTACATGTGCCCTTATTATCTTAAAACTTAAGTAACAATGTTGTTCTACAAGGTAAACAAAATTACAAGTCAGCCTCCTGCAAATGATACAGCTATTTTAAATCATAATTTAAAAAAAAAAGTTTGGATTCTTTTGCTTACTGTCTCTGAGCCTTTTGTGTGCGCTCAAACTGTGTTTTTCAGTTTTCTATATTTATGAAGACCAGAAACTCAATTTTCTTTTGAAATGAAAGCCAGGGTTATCAGATGATAATTGATTCCAAGGACTAAGACTTTAAGTAAAATACCAGTATCATGAGACTTCTGATAAAATCACTGCAGTTGGCAACAACTGAGGAGTCAGGCAGAGAATATCACTTTTTTAATCTCCTTATTATATATATATATAAAAATCAGCACCATAAGTAATAGCAAATATTTCTCCATGGTCTGCCAGCCCATGTATTCAGTTAAACTAACAATAATATCTCCATCTGGTGTGTACCTCCATCTGTGCCTCCCAACCTATTAACACCTCACCAATATGCAAGAAGGCAGATGTCCTTGATTTATAGGCATAGTACACAGAACACAGGCTCCAGTTATGTACACATCAGTGAAATAGGGATGACAATAATACGAACACCAAGAGACTGAAAGGCTAAATTAATTTTTTTTTCCAAAACACATGGATATTTTTGCATAAAACCCAATAAAATTAAAATTTAATGTACTATGAACATATTTTAAAATAATGTGAAAAAAAAGTTGTATGTGAATTCTTTTCAGTTAAATACCAGTGTAAAGATGTTGTGATATGGTTTAGATTTTTAGTCCAACTACACTCAAATATCCATTTAGAAAAATATCCAACACATATCCAAAAGAAAATTTCACAAATCATCTTGCTAAAGATTTAGACAGAATATTTTCTGCAAGTATGTGAGCAACTAGAGGGTAGTGGTTTGCTTCTTCAACTTCAATTGACTCTAAATGGACACTGAGGGTACTTTTCACTTTACTACACTACAAATGAGAGGTCAAAAAAAGGGAGGAAAAAAGGAGATGACAAAACAGAAATTAAAGTGATTACAATGCAATAGATGACCACAGGTTGCCTGCAGAAAAAAAAATTATTTAGGAAAAAGATTAAAAAAAAAACAGAAGTCTGCAAGAAAAAGAAAGCAGGGAAGAAGGTAACAAAGGACAGCTGGGATAATTAAAAAAATAATAATAATAATAAAAAAAAAAAAAGATAAGAATTGTAATGGTGATAAATGTTATATTTTCTACTCTTAATTTCCCCATTAGAAAAGTTATTGCAAAATAGCCTATTGCACAACGATGTCATGATAAATATCAAAGGTTAAACCTCTTTTCAAAGAAAACTAAAATGTGAGCCAGTTCCTCTGTTCCAGACTGGACACTGAAAACAACTGTATGCTGCAATGCCCAAATAAGAAGTGAATTAACTACTTACTTCTTTATCTTATGAACACTATTAGGAGAGTTCTGAAGTTTTGTTTGATGTATATACATACTAACCAGTGGATGTTTTAATGAAGCATTGGTTTGACTCGGGATAACATTCTTGCTACCTGATGGTACATGGACAATTATTATTTTCATTTATTTGCTTTTATTTCACACCAGCAAAAGCCAGGCCTCATGGTCTGGAGAGCTTTCACATTCACAGTCGTTTCAGCTTCCACAGCACTGTAAGGAAGCAGGTAAGGAAGGTATGAACGAGGTCAACATTAGTTCAACACTGGGCGAAGTTAAAGTAAAGGCAAAACTGGAAGGGACGTAAGTTTCCTCAGTGGATCCTGATGGAGTTGTACCTACTTTTATATCAGAAAATGAGCACCTACTTCTCTTCCTCATTCTTTAATGTTTGTGCACGTTGCCTAGCTTACTCTCTGGAACCTCTGCTTTGTCAGTTATGCAAAACTCAAAAAAGAATCAGTTTATGCTTGATCACTTTGATAAACTTCTATAATGAAATGTCAAGGGACTTTGACAGGCTGGAGGGGTAGGCTAACAGGAACCTCATAAAGTTCAACAAGGAAACAAAGTTCTGCACCTGGCGAGAAACAACCCATGCAAAAATACATGCTGGAGGCTACTCAGATGGAAAGCAACTCTAGAAAAGGACCTGGGTGTCCTGGTGTAAGCCAAGCTGAACACAAGTCAGCAACATGCCTTTGCAGCACAGAATTGGCAACCTGCCTGCATTAGGCTAAGTAATGCTGGTAGATCAAGGGAGATGGTCCTTCCCTCAGCACTGGCGATGCCAGTGTCCACTGTGTCCACTTCTGGACTTCCATAAGAGAGACATGGACGTACTCAAGAGAGTCCAGCAAAGGCCATGAAGGTGATAAAAGGACAGAAACACCTCTGCTATGAAGATTGGCTGAGGCAGCTGGGACTGCTCAGCCTGGAGAAACAGAGGCTCAGAGGGGACCTCATCAGTGGCTATAAATACCTAACAAAAGCGTGCCAAGAGGATAGGACCAGGCTCTGTTCAGTCATGTCTAGTGCCAGAACATAAGGCACAAACTGGCACACGTGAGGTTCACTCCCATTTACTGTGTGGGTGACAGAGCACTGCATGGATTGCCCAGAAGCTGTGTAGTCTTCCTTGAAGATCTTCAAAAGCCAAATGGCCATGAGTCCAGAGCACTTTGCTCTTGATATCCCTGCTTGAGCATGATTTGGGTCAGGTGGATCCTGAGGTCCCTGCCAACTTCAATAATCCTGTGATTGTGATTTATTTTTTTACATTTTTACATTTCCCTGTCCCCAGCTTGCTTCCTTCATAGTGAGAAATGTCCGCTTTAGTTGAACTACAAAGTCCTTTGTTCCAGCCTCCAGATTACTATGCAGGTTTCTTCCAAAAAAAGATCTCCAAGAAAACAGGTACTCAGTGGAGTCATCCGTCAGAGACAAGTGATTTAATTCCATACCTTATTTGTTCTTTTACTGTAACTCCAGAGGATTTGGTACACCCTAACTATACACAGAGGTACTTCAGGAGACAGTGATCAGATCATCTTAATTGGCTTTCCTATTTTCCTTCTCTTCAGCTATGTGATGGCTCAGGCTTCAGCCTGAGGTTGATGCAGCCCCAAAAAGCTTCAGTGATGATCTGCAAGAGTCCTGGTTTGTCAATATGAATCAGATTGCAGGACTGTTAGCATTCCAGGTGTGGGGTTTGTTTTTTATAGCACTTAGTAAAATGAATCTTCAATCTCAATTATTAAAATAATAGGTAACACTATATATAGTCCTGTATATTTGTATTCATAAGCATAAATACTATTCAAACAGCACAGTACAGTAAAATTATTTTTTGAAGAAGGCATTAAACTAGTGATCTTGTATGTTAACAGCATGGTAGGTTTTATAGTACCCTTGGGCCCTCTGTTTCATGATGCTAAAACTGTATTTTAAACACAAGTTCCTCTCCCTCCATATGTTTTAATTTAAACATGGAAGGTATGGGATATGACCTTGTCTTCATTCCATAAGTTGGATGTTCCTGAACCAAAAGGCCAGCCTATTAACAAATTGCCTAATAGAAATATTTTTAGGGAAATTAAGTCAACCATGAAGACCAAGCAAAAATTTCCTAGCAGTCTACAAAGACTAAAAGCAATGCCTGAAAAAAAATGTAATAATAATTAAAAAATATATAAGTGATTAATTTGCTAAACTAAAGCTCTCTTTGTCATAAAACAAAGAACCTACTTCACACCAATTATTTCTGGTTTCTGTCTTAATTGGACTATTGCCATTGTGCTCATGCTCAGAAATTCAGTATTTCAATGTTTCAAAGATTGACTGCTGCTGGCTTGCACCCTCCCCCATTCATTCTCAGGGAGCTTTGAAAGGTGGTCTGCTTTGACATGTACATCATTAGACAGAAGAGGGGAAGCAAAGTATCAATATCAGAAATGAGCAATAGCAGGAAAAGTGTGTGGCAGGAAAAGAAAACTATTAGAAACACTTCAGTGTCCTGAAGTAAAAAAAAAAATAATAATAATAGTAACTGCCAAGTTGGGCTGACAGAATCCCATCTAGAGAAATGGAGAGGCAAAATACCATACATCCACTCACTGGCCAGCTTTATCAAAGGAATAACACAGGAAAGCCTGCTTATATGGATTTTGATGAGTGCTTAAAGTAAGAATTCTTGGTCTGGGTTTAATGATCTTGCCTACCTTTTAGCTAAGGCTGAAGAAATAAAGTATAATTCAGGAATACATAATTATTTTCAAAATGCTCATCTCCAGCATTATCCAGTTTTTCGCAAAAGTTTTCCTCAGAACAGAATGCTGCATTCCCAGTTTAAAATAAATGGTGGCAGTGGCTTTAGGGAAGTAAATAAAAAGCTCGGTATCACTGTCTCATTTAGGGTAGAAATGTGAGATCCATCTTTAGCAACAGAGCAATTGTAACTGCTTCAGACAGAAGTTATCTATTCAGTACTTCATCTAGGACCCCACTCCTTTTGTATATTAGTCATGGGATTTCCACAAATGTCCAGGACTGGGCTAATACTGCTTCTAGAGACATCAATAATACAACTCCCATTAATTTTAAAGGAAGACAAGCTAAATCAATGCTAAGAGCTTTTGAAAATCCTTTCCTAAAGGCTTTATACAAAATTCTTCTGCCACCTAAATTATACCAGGCATCACTAGCATCTCAGGTTGCATTCAATAATTTGTTTGATGTAGTGCTTACTTTGTTTATTTAAAAATAAAAGCAAAATTCCCAAATGAAATAAAAGTTTAACTGGATTTTAAGCTTTTATTGAATTCTTCTTAGGATGTCAAATACTGTTGTTTGAAGTTCTGCAGAATCGATGTGCAGTATTTTGCTAACCTTTTCCTTGGTTCCAGTTTGCTTGGGTTCTCACTCACAAAATTTCACTTTCTGGTTCAAACTCACTTAAAAGTTCAGAGAGAATTTCAGCCAAGTCCACTAAGCGTGATCTGTTTTATGTTAAAGTCAGCCCATAAACCGCTCAAAACTGGGCCCGTATTCTTTTGAATCTGGGCCTATGGTCTGTGTAAAAGCAAACTCAAGAAAATATTTTGATGAACGTAGGCTCAATATTTCAAAGTCTGTAATGAAACCTGAAACAAAACCAAATTCCAATTTGTTTGGGGCTTCGTACTGCATGAGTTGCAGTATCAAACTGATGACATTTTACCACAACTTTTACAGTGAAAGATTTTTCTTCCCATAATTTCCCCCAAACCCTTTGGCTGCTGGAAGCAGTAATGCATTACCATGGATACAGATTACAGAGTGGGGTATGGGGAAGAGAGTGTAGGTTACGGAGTATAAAAAGATTTCTTTGGAGTTGGCATTTGGAGCAGAGAATAAGATAGCATGACAGTTTGTTGTTTTTTTTTTAACTCAAATATGTGCAGATCATAAAAATGTTATTTTCCAGAAGATGAACTAAAATAGATTGCAATTTCGTGTCATTGGTAGAGCCATCTTTTTTTTCTGGAAAGCAAAGTGATAACCCTTGCATAGTTATTTGATTTTGTCTGGAAAAGTGCAATTTAAAAATTAGTAAATTGTAAATGCTTTCTCCTTTTGGCTGTGCAGGGAGGAAATAGAAGACTATCTTGTCAAGTACAGAAATAGGCTTGCATGCCTCAGATTCTGCCATGGCTGCGTGCAAACATGATCATATACTTTACTGTTCCAAAAAAAAAAACAAAAAAAACCATGGCTTCACCACCACCATGTGCAGTGATGAAAAGGAAGCCAATAAGTACAATCTGGAGAGTACAAAGAGCAGTGATGAGTGGTGAAGGACCTTCCAGGGGAGAAGCCAGACCTCCTTCCAGAGGATATAGCTCTTCTAAATACAGAGAAACATAAGTGAGCCAGAATTTTTTATTTCTGGACTAATGATGACCAATAAGATCTTCCAAACAATTCTATTAAGAACAGCCTAATGGAATAATTCCTAGTAAAATCTGTAGGTGTGAAAATGATGAAATTCCACAGAGGTAAATCATAAGAGAAAATGATATTGTTATGATAAGCTTAAATCCATTCTATTCAATTGTGTAGGAGCCATGTGGATATTTTTCTACCATACTTTCTAATCTAGTTCAAAACCTATTGATGTATTATTATCTAATCCTTCCGTAAGGGTACTCTTGAGGTGATCACAAAAAGGAGTGGTGTTTAGTTCAGTGGAAAGGTAAGGGTTATGCTACTCATTCAGCTATTGACAAACATGAAAAATATTTGCACACCTGCAAAGATTCCATCTGCATAGATGTGGTATCGCTATTTTGGTTAGTGATGCTGAAATATCCTTCCCAAAGCGAGCACCCATGAAGCCAATTAAGATCCAGGAAAGGGCTAATTGTGTTCCCACTCCAGCTTGTGAAAAGGTTGGCACTCATTTAATGACAGCAGAATCTGTCCCAGAATAATTTGCAGCAAATGGAGCGATGGAAAATGGAGGGGTTAACAAGTTTATTTTAGAATTAACTTTTTTCTCAGAGAAGATTAATATGTCAAGCTGCACACTAAGTAGAGGTCAGTGCTAAAAGACCACCACACTAATCATGGGAATGTGTTTGCAGGGACATTGATGTGTTGCAGTAAACGGTTCTGGAGGGAAGCAGAGAGCAGTCCCTCTGCAGCTGCCTGTGCAGGGTGGCTCCTTCTCTTTTCGGAAAGGCATCCCACACCTCAACAGAACCAAAGTCTCCATGACAGGTGAGGTTCCCACCAGGACAAAGACCAAGGTTTACTGAATAAATGCCTATAGATGCTAGTGGCCCTCTTTGCATGCAGGAACAGTGGAGAGAAAGAGAAAGGGTAAGGTCTGGAACATGACTCCAACATAATGAGTTTACATGCATCTTTAATTACACCTTTATGACCCTCTGTAGAGAATCTGCTTTAGCAGATTTATCAATGAGATTTAGGCTCAATGATCTCTAGAGGTACCTTCTGACCCCTATGATTCTGTGATTCTATGATCTTTAGTGGCAATTGTATCCCATTCCAAAAATAGAAGACGTGTTTTTTCAAGCTCTAACTCTCAACATTTTATTTATGCAAGATGAATCATACAATTTTTCATACCTTTAATACATTTTTCATAGCATGGTGTGATCAGGTTTATAGACTTCTAATCTGTTCTGTTACTGAGGAGCCCATCCTGCATACAGGAAATGAGGGCGAGGAGGACCCTCCAACCCTGAAAACAGACAGCTGTGTTGCAAGGAAAAAACGCAATTAGTTTTATTGTGAATAAATATTGCCATGTCACAGTCCTTACAGGCTCAGGATGCAATACACTTTTATTATGGGAATTCTTCATGATTTCTTACTTACACAAGGCAGCAGTCCTGAGTTGTCCACAGCACACAGGCACATTGCTGCTTCCGCAGGATCTAGCCAGCTGTAGCACATCAGCACATTGCTTCAGCAGCTCCCCAGCTACAGCTGCATGCAGAGAGAAACGCTTGGATGGGTGCTGCTACTGAACTGAAAGTGTTTGGAAGACACAGTATTAGTCAAGGCAAGAGAAGTTTTCCTTCAGCCCCAAACTTTTCAGTTCAAAGGGAAGAAATTTCTTCTGCAGTTTTCCAGAAAGGTGCCCAAATCTGAGAATCCCTCATGTTTCACTGAATCTCCTGAAGTGCCCTGCAGGTGCATCCCTTCAGCATTTGAAACTTTCCCACAGGGAGAAAGAAAAAGGTGAGGGGAGAAATATTTAAGTCAAGCAAAGCAACAAAACGTGATATATATACAAACCTGCAAATTGCCCACACACAGGTGTGATATCAGAAACACCTAATGCTTCCCCTGACACCCAAACTGCCTCCTCTAAGATGACTGTGTCCTTGCCAGGTATTTATCGCTGCAAAACCCTATAGCACATTTTCACCTTCGTAAATATACGCACTTATGCTGATGTGCCTTAAAACTGCAAAAAGGGAGGAGAAAAAAAAAAGAGAGAGAGAAAATAATGCCCTTACTATTATATCCATTCATTTTCGTCTTAAAAAAATCAGCAAGATTACAACACATCCCTTTATCCCAGGATAACTTATTGATGTTTTTTCCATCCCTAGGGAACAAAGGGTTCCTACTCTGTATGCAGCAAAACAGGTGCATGATGAGGATAAAGAAAGCAGGACTGCAGTATAGAAGTCAGTCACTGGGATTGAGGGCAGTAGCATATGCATTTAAAGAAATCTCATTCCTCCACAATTCCCTGGCAGACAGAGCGGAAGTTTGGAGGTCCTTTTGTGGGACCCTTAGTCTTACAGAGATTTATACAGTTTACACAGCTTGCTAAGGCTCATGAATCCTCCAAAGCTGCAAGTTTCTTCTGACTGCTACAGACAGGTTTTAATGAAACCTGCTGAAAGACACAGATATGGAGGCTGACAACCACCAAGAGGCAAAAGGATAGAAAGCAGAACGTGTGCCTGCAAACAAACAGTCACGCCTACAGAAACATGGGCACACAACACAAGAACAGCTATATTGATTATCAGATAGCATTTGACACCGTTAACAGATAAGCTCTAAAGCCAAAGTTGTTGGTTATCACGTATGTATCACTGCACACTACTTTAGCTTTAATAGTCACTCTGACAGAGAGAGGGAGTGAGGCAGACAGACAGAGGATTTTAGAAGAAGGGAAAGGTTCTCACCTCTAACACTGCCGACAACTTTATTCAAATATTTCTTGACCAAAAAAATCCCCGACAACCAGAAGACCTAACAAGACATCCTTCATGGAAAATTACTGAGTCCAAAATAATTTCCTTTTCAATGAGCAGTGGAAGTTACCACAGCATATATTAAAGGAAATAAGAAAGCAATTAAGATACCTTTGTTAAGGCATTTTTAACCTGTCAGCAACATATGCCTTTTGTTCTTCAATCTTTTAGGTTAATAAAATCAAGGCCAGCTCCCTTAGAGATTCTAAAGCTATTAGATATTAGTAAAACTTAATGTACCACAGGGACCATGTAAGAAAAAAATGCACTTAATTGAGTGTTGAGAGCCAGAGCCACCCATTGTAAGTATATTCTGGCAATTGAGATGTTATTATTGCCAAGGCTCTGCCATATGATGGTATAAATGCATCTTTTCTGAATGAGAGCTCTGAATACATGGATGAAAAGATGGCTGCATTCCTTAAAAGAGAGGCTGGGGCTCCTCTTTTGCATTTTGTCATTGCCATCCATAAGAAGTGGTAGTGTCATTAATGGGGTTACATTTCTAAAAATTCCTAAGTAAATCTGTTAAAAATGAGTTTCCAAAATGAGAGACATTCAATATTTCCTAGTCTGAATTTGCATTTCTAATGATGTCTCTGTATAAATGGTAACCTTATTATCAGCCTCTCAGTACTATGTTCAGTCCTTGTAAAGAAACAAAGACACTCCTTACTTCATTTCTCCTCTCTGGATGAATGATGTATGAGCTTTTCCAAATGCTTTCAGCATAGGAGGGGCTTTACTTAGCCATGCATTTGAAGTGTTAGCTGTGGAGGGAGACAAAGAAACCCAAACAACTGCATAAACTGTAGTTCAGAGTCTGATTACTGATCCAAATTAGAGTGGACAAACCAAGAAGAGCTGGGTTTTGGTATGGATTCTTTCTAATAAGAGCAAGTTATGACAAAATCTGTGTTTATCTGATGCTCCACACTCAGATTCTGGAGTTGCAGTAAAGAGAACAAAACCAGACATAAAGCTGAACTCCTCAGGATTAGGTTATTGATCTTCACTCAGAAACTTCTAATACTAAGTAGGGGAAGGTGAACTGGAGGGAACACTTCCCTCAGAGGACACCTATCTGCAGCTCCAGTTCTCACATATGGGGGTTATCAAGCATGTATACTTATTCCCTCAGGAAACTTCTTCAGGCTGGAAGTTTCACCTTGCTAGAGCACAGGCTCTAGGATAAGTAGCAGGGCCGTGGAAGCCTGCCCCTACAAGCTGAATACAGACAAGTAAATATTCCCAAGCTTCCCACTACATTTTCTCTGTTGAAAATAAAATAAAATAAAATAAAATAAAACACTTTTTTTAGAGCTTAGGGGCATTTTCATTTTCATAGAAAAGAGAAAGTTTTTAGATGGCAGATATGAATCGCTTAATTTATACTAATTAAGTATTGTCTATATTTAAGTATTGTCTTCTTCAAAGTCATGATAATGCTGATAGAAAATGAAACCATTAAAGAATTAAGAAATGGTAGTACAATCAAAGTCAGCACAGTGTCATGGAAAACAGATCTTGTCAGATCTAATTTTTTAATGTCATTTGCAGGGTGCTTAAAAAAGATGAGTCACATAATAATAATCCTTATGCAATAGCATGTAGTGTTTTATAAGGAAATATTACCCTTCATTCCCCCACTACCTTAGCATTGATCACATCATCTCCATTAATGCTACACACTCAGACAACAGTATTTATAAGGCTCCAGAGGGTATTTCCATCCTATCCCATGTAGGGAGATTTACATTTGTGCACAGACCTTTCATACAAAGTCCTCATCAGCTCTTCCCCATGCTACTCTTTCTGGAAGGTAGCTGCTCCATCCTGAACACTTTATCATCCCATCATGCCTAACTAATTACTTCCTCTGCCATCCCTTGGGGATATATATACATACACATGCACACACATGCACACTTAGTGCAGCCCATCATTGTACATGTGGTATCTCAGGGGCTTTTGTTCCCCTGTGCTTCCCACTGAACAGTAAATGCCATAACTTTTTATACTTAGAGTTAATCTAGGCCTCATTCCAAACAGAGAAATGCCAGAGACAAAATTTGGATGTGTGGAAGTTTGATTTTTTTTTTTTACTAATATTCTGTGAAAGCTTGGTCAAATCCTGTCACTACTGTGCTCCTCAGACTGCACCTGTTAAGTGAGGAGAACTGCAGATTTGAAAGAGCAGCCTCTATTTTCTAAGGTACAGAAAAGCACACAATAGAAAATAAAGCCTATAAATAAAAGCTATGAGAAAAGGCATATTAGGCTTCAAAATAAGGTATGTCAGAGGGGGTAGGGGTCAGTATTGAAATAAATTTGGCTGTAGGCATTTCAATTTCAAGATAAGATATGTTGAGGTGGTTAAGGGAAACTGATTAGATTAGTCATTTATATTCATTGGTGGAGAATGTTAGCATGAGGAAGGGATATCTAGAAAAGGGGATGCAGTTAACTCATATGTAAGTATTAATGAAAAAGATGTGTCCGTCAATGGCAAATCATTTGAAGTCTGTAAGCTTCTTCACCCTGCCCTACCTACTCCTTAACATGAAATCCCACCTCTCTGCATATGTAAGTCCCCAGCCTGACTCCCATTAAATGTACATCTTAACTCCCACAGGACAGAAAATATCTTTGTATCTGGGGGAACTCTCTTTAAAAACAGAGCGGGCAGGAAAAACTTTCATTTTATGGAATGGGGAGATTTTGCTTGCTGAGATTGGATGCTTTCCAAAATTTAAGGGGCTTTCTGTTTTATATAAAAGCTTTTCTGACGGTCTGACAAAATTCCCAAATGGCGTGCAGTATCCCTGTTCCAGGGCAGAGCCAGTCGCTTATCCCAGGCACTACACATTTTTGTCAGCCACTGCAGAGAGGATCTGCCTCTCCAGACACAGCAAAACCCTGACTTGGTTCATACTGGAACACAGCTGGGAGTGAATGGCGATTTCAGTCCTGGGAACTCTTGTGCTGGGTGAAAGTATCCGGGGCTTGCTGCAATGATAGCCCATATTTTTGCTTACATGTGCTCGGAGGCCAGCACAAGCTGCTGACCCACGTGCCGGTGCCTCTCCCCATCTCAGCCCGCAGGCAGCAGCACAAGAGCCTCAGCAGCTGCTCAGCGCCTGGCAGGCCCCAGAGGGTGAAATTAAAGACACTCTTTAAAGTTTCACTTTTTTGTTTTAAGTGCAGGACTTAAAGTACTGCATAACATCTGCCATCTGGGTTAGTAGCGAGCTGAGGTCATGCATCCCAATATCGTGAGCCCAGCCTTTCCAGCCAGAATGGCCTCTGACTCCTGTTTCTTCTATGGATCAAGGGTGGATAATGAAACATAAAACAAAAGCATGTGTAGACAGTAGCAAAACTGAGAAGTCATATCATGCCAACGTTGCCGCTGCTTGCTAAATTAAGTACAGGGACACATTATGCACAGAGGATCCAAAAACAATGTTTCTGAGAAAGGAAGGAATATATATACTCCTTTCACTCCCTTGGCCAAACAAAAGGAACCAAGGGATTGGTATTTGATACACTTAATTAGTAAAATCTTGCCAAGCCAGAAAAATAAGGTTTTCCAACCCCTTAATTCTATATCCAGCTCGCTAATTCTGTCATTAACGTGATATGGTGCACTGAAACAGCTTTGCAAACAGAATAGAGCTACGACAGAAGGCTCCTTCTGTTTTCCAGCAAATAATTATCGAAATGTAAAGATCTGTATTATTGAGTTTCCACAGAATGAGCCTGTGAGAAATAAAAAACTAAAGGAAGTTTAGCAGGACCCAAGGACAACATCCAACATTTCCTCTTACAAGACAGACACATTCTTAATAGTTTGTGTTTACCTTTTGTCAAATGTACTTCTAGCTAATCACTGTCTACTACCTGGAGCCTAGGAATTTTTTAAGCCTAGATATTTTTTCCACTCTGCTGATGGTCGCAAGCAGAACAAGCTAGTGTCATGTGAGATCACTGGAAAAAAAGACAAAAAGTCCTCTCTATTCCTAGCTACATCTGAAGGGATTGGTGTCTATCTTTTTTATAACAAAGAGGGATAACTGGCCATAGGTATGTGGCTTGCCTGAAGAGTGCCTTCTTCGGGTCAAGTTGTGTGTCAAGCCTTTTTAAACCTGGAAATACAGTTCTGGCTCTTGAAGGAGCTAATATTTTTCAGGGATAATGTTTGCCTGCTATTGTACAGCCACAGTCTTCAAAGAAAAAACTGCTACAATGCTTTTCTAGGTCTTTATTATATGGAGAGAGAATAAATATTTAAGTGGATCAGACCTACCAGTTATTAAGAAGAAATCCAGCAAGCATTCATTTGGCGGGCCACCTTGGCAAGGGTTAATCACACATTTCCATAACCTGCTTACATAGCTCTTGCGTCTATTCTGTGGATGGCTCTGGAAGGTCAGGTTTACACAATCCCGTATGCTCCAGTTCTAAGGCCCTGAAAGACACACATGACTCACATCTAATTGTTAGCATTTATCATTTTTATATTCGGAGTATACTCAATAAAATGGGATTTACTCTGTTGATGCGACAGTTGAAATATTTTTTGCTTAGATATAAGGAAAATGTTATGATCGCTCAGTTTTCTGATTGGTACAGACACATTACAGCACTGTGTTTCAAGCATAGAGGTGTTACAAGGGAATAGATGATAGAAACCTTTTGAACAATAACTTGTATGCATAATATACACAGTGCTGTACACACACACGTGCCCCCTTGAATTCTAATATGAAAATGCAGGCACATCTAACACAGAACTTGCACTAAACATTGCTGGTCTAATAATGAGTGTATGAGTCACAGGTTAAATCTGCTCACCAGTTCAACACAAGGAGAGAGAGAGGAAGAGTGCAAAGTAAAGAGGGTTCCCTGGGCTAATTTTCTAATTGTCTGTTGGCTGATTATTCCTGCTAAAAGAGAATTAAAGCAAAGAGATAGAGAGTTATTATAATAAATATAAACTGGCTTCAGTCAGGAGAAACTATATCAAAATGACTGGGGAAGTAGAAGAACAGAGATGCGATCCATTGCATTAATTGCACTGTAATTAGTTATATACATCCTACATCCACTTCTCATAAATGTGTTCCACTTCTTATATAAAAATTGCTCAACATTAAATGCAGGAGCTATTGTCCAAACTCATATCCATTATATTCTGAGATGTGTTTCCCATACATTGCTGGCATCCATTAGCTTTTAAAGACTAATTAGCACGAATTTGAGATGGGTGTGGGCTGGACTGCTTCACTTCCCATTTCTTAAAAAGGCAGAAAAGGAACAGATGCATGTGTGCTCATGTCTTCCGAGGGCTGTTTACACAGAGAACCACTGAATAAGTTTACAACGTTTGAAAGCCATATGTCGTGGCTCACAGAGCCCAGGGCCTTGAACCAGGGCCATCCGCACTGCCTTTCTGCCAGAGCTCAAATCTCAGTCCTTCCCACCAGGTGTGCACATTCATTAACACCCAGTAACAGCTGGACCCACTCCAAAGTGTGCAGAGTCTTATGGGCGAAGACTACAATCTGTGTAGTGTTTACAGTCAGGATGCAGGCTAACAGGACAGAGGTAAGCACGCCGTGAATGCAATCTTTCATTATATGCACATATATACTAACTAAGCTAACAAACTGAAGTTTCACTTGAGTATAGAAAGGACTATTCCTCACCTCAGATTTGTCCTTCGCAGCTGACTCCTGCAGTACAGTATATACAGACAAAGCCTCTGCCATGACATCTGCCCGATCCCTGAATAAACATGGCTGAGAACACATGTGCTATTTCTGCTTCTGTATTTGTATTAGGGCAATGTATTCAACTATGAGAGTTGTGTGGCCACTCAAATACAGCCTAATTTAAGGAGGAAATTTAGCAGGAGGAAGAAAAGGAATATTGTACTAAACATTCAGAACACAGAAATCATGAGTAGTGTTTTACCACAAAGAATAGAAAATACTACTGTTCATTTTGTCAACAGTGATTTCTCAGTGCAGAAAAACCCCGTGTTTACAAAGAGTAAATCCACAAAGTGTGGATGCAGTAGTAAAACCAGTGTATCCTTCCAGCTATTTCTAACCAAGGCCCTATTCCTATGAAGAGAATATGTGTAAAGACAGATTCTTACACCCATGTGAAGCTCTTACTGATACAGCTTCCTTCTATCCTAGGGTACAAGCAGTCCCTCCATTTTGAAACTCCACAGCTACAATTTTGCTGTCTCCTCTTTCTATTGCCCTTTACTGTGCTGATGGGCACAAAATTCCATGGGAGGAGATATCCTCCATTCTATGTAGCTTTATTACAACATATCCTGTGATTCACACTGGATGTCTTAGGCTCACTCCTCAAACACACTGCATTTGTTATGTGCTATCATTGATGCCAAATCAAGCATTTCTTTCTTTTGCAAATTTGCAAGCTTCAAGGCTGAGCACGAATCACTTTCTGCAGGTACCCGCTACTTGGTTCCCAGTGCTCTGTTACATTTGGTCAGAGAGATTATAAAAGTCCATTGGTTCCCTGCTTGGATGAGCGTTCAGTTTGAAGATAAAAACTTGCACATTTGAATTTTTATGTGAGAATACTTGCCAGTACGACTGTACATTCCCTTTCGATGAATATGCAGGCATACCAGCTTGACTGCAAAACACTCACAAAATTGCACCTGTATCTGCAAACAAGTGCAATTAAATATGCCAGAGAAATCTAACATGGAATATTTGCGGTATCAGTTCACCTCTATTTTTTTCTGCAGTAAAAGTCCGTGTGTGTGATCGTGCTGTCTAAAAATATTAATTCTATGTTAGTGTTAAGTGAAATGAAGTGGAATCATCAGCTACATTTGAGCAAAAGTAGAAGAGGCAACTGTGTCTGATCACAGGCAAAAAGCCTCTCGGCCTCAAATTAAAAAGACCAATGGATAAAATTCTGTTTCAGTCTATTAGGTATCCCTTCTTCCATTTGTTCCTTTTTTCCTCAGATCACATTCCTCCTTGCCACGACCCAGGAATGGGTTAATTGCATGAAACACATGTTCTTGTAATCAGCGAAGTTTGTTTTCATCTAGGCACCCTTTTAAGGGAACCTTGCTTGTCTTCTCTGGTGTTAGATCAGTAAGGGATTTAATTAGCGGGCAGAAAAGTTGTTACTGAAAGAGTCAAAATCTGCAGCAGCTAGTTGGCCATGTAAGGCTGTAGCAAGCCAACTGCACTGCCCAGGCATGCAGCCTGGCTGCAGGCCTCTGCGATGACCTGTTCCCTCCTGAGCTTCCCAGGGTGAGTCCCAGCTCTGCTCCACATTACTGCTGTCTCAGTTTTCTGCCCTAAAGAGAGGGGAAGTCAGAGGATGACAGAGGTGCTAATCCACAGAGCAAAATACAAAAAGATTTACACCAGAGTTGAGTAAATATGGGTAAAGAAATGAACCCACCATCTTTTTTGAAAGTCCTCTGTAAGTAATTTGCTTGATAAAACACAGCTCACATTTGGGCAGGGAGCTAAGTTAGCAGACAGAGTGGAAATAGCATGAAATCTCCTTTAAGATGGTTTGCATAATGTCAAATAGGTTAAAGAAACCCTGCTTCCTAAATTAAAACCATATTACACTTAAAGGAAAAATTTACTTTGGACAATGGTAGTGGAAAGAATGACTAAATAATATAACTGTAATTAATTGTTCACACATGAACAGTATATAATGTTTGTGATTGCCCAGAGTGTGTAATGTACATAGGGAAGTAATTGATGTGTGCTTTTCTGTTGTCTGGACCATCGAACATTGCCAAATGAGGGAGGGAAGGGGAAGCACGTGTTCAGAGCTTATGTACATAGCAAGGCCCACAGCAGCTTTGGAAGGGTCTCCAGAAACATGCGCGTCAGGTCAAGAATTCTTCAAGAATAACAGCTCAGTTCCCCCTCCCAAACCTGTCCCGCATCAGTTTCTCCTTGCCAAAGGAGAAAAAAAAATGAAAAAATTAGAAGTGCAATTCCAAAATATTGTTATCTTCAGGACACCTTAAGCAGAACAGAACCACCTAACTAAAAGCAGGACCTGGACCTGCCTTTGCAGAGAAAGCAAAGATTTCCAAATGCCAGTCTTTCTCTCTTGATCTCATATACTTCTGTTGTTAGTGAAAACTGTAAAACAGTATTTACAAGATTCTGCACAGCATGAGGCTGTTTGTATGCTGCTCAGTGAAGGAGCCAGTTTGTTCTCTATACAACAGTGCTACCTAGTGGCTCTGAATAATGCTCGAGCTCTCCATGGCAAAGCTGCTTGACATCTTTTGCGGATATCTTCGTATTTGAGAAATGGTACTTACATCAAACACTCTTCCTTTACAAGTCATTCAGTTATCTCGTTAGGGCTGGCACAGGAGAAAGGTCTCCTCGATGCTATCACAGAATTTCTAGAAAGCCAGCAGGATTCTGAGCAAGCAGCTTTGAGAGGGTAAATGGTCCACTGCCATTGGGTTGCGCCTTGCAAGCTATTTCTTGGGCTGTGTAATTTATGCAACTGGTTCTGATGAAACTAATGTGATTATGCACATGTGTAAGGATTTTTCCTTTGCTTAAGGGTTACTGGATCAGTCCCCAAGCCAGAAATTCTCCAAGAAGATGTCATCTGTACCAAAGCAGTGCCACTGACAGGCTTGGAGTCATGTGCATGAGTGGGTACTTATTGCAAGCTGGTGTTAAATTTGCCGGTGTTGTTTGGAGGATTTCAGGTTAGTGGTACAGGGAATACTGCAAGGACTGCAATAATGGCAAATATTACAGTGTGGTAAACTCCATTAAAAAGAGAATGTTGTCTAAATAAAGGTTTGGTCCAAAGACTATTTAAAAGTCTTTGCAGGGAGGGTGCTTTACACGTTCTGATCTGCCCATTAGAGAAAAGCAAGGGGGGGAAAACCTCATTTAGTGCTGACACAATGTTTTCAATGAAGCCCATTTGTAATAAGATGCTCTTCAGCCAAATCATTTAAGTCATTTGGAAATCATTTAGAATTCTCTTTCAGAGCAATTAGTTAAAAGCTAAAAGCCTCAAATGGTTCTTTGTGGCGATTTCATAATTATTATTTGAAAACAGAAAATATCACCTTAAAGCAGAAAAAGAAAACCATCCAATGCAATTGAAAGTATCCATGCATGTTCTGGAGATTTGAGGGATAGGGAAAAGGTGACCTTTTCCAGATCTATGCATTCCATATAACAATCTTTTCTTGCCTCACGAAGAACACACTGGGGAGAAAATCATTCACTATTCTTGTTTATATGAGCTGTTACAGTAAGAATTAAATGTAATTTAGTGGGACAATAAAATCTTCTCAAGTACTGATATTCGACACAGTATTGTTGTGTTTGGGGTGGATTTGGGGATGATTAAATGAGTAAATCACACAGATCTAAAACATTTTTTTCACCTCCTCAGATGGCATCTTGATCGTGCATGCACTGTGAACACCAAAAGCCTATAGGTCAGACCTGAAATTATAGCTAAAACTCAGCTCCTGAGGTACGTGGACTGTTTATATCGATGAAAATTTATGATCTCTATACCCTAAATCCCTGGCCTCTCTTTTACATTGACTTCTTTACTATTTGCTGCTTTATTTTATGGTGATCCCTTGCCCTCTATAAATATATCACGGTTATTTAACCCTAGATCCCAACCATAGTTTTCTGTATTTCAGGAGGGATCTATTTGCTACGTAGTCTGCTACTGGGGGGTTTATAATCCTATACATTAGTAGCTGTTATTTCACAGAAGTCAAAAATTTTCAACAATTTTCATCCTGTCATTTAACTTGGCTGTATTTGGTGTTACAGCCAAGAACAGAAAACTGTCTGCTGTTTTTCTATTATATTGAGGTAAAAATCTTACTTAATCTCCTGCAGTGATTGAGTTATTTTCTATTAAATATTTATCCATGGAAAAATGAATAAATTTAACTGTAATAAATTATAGTTTGGAAGACTTAATTGCCTATTGTTATTTAAAAAAAAAAAAAAAAAATCAGCCTTATAAAAATCTGACCTAATCCTAGAAACATGCCATGAAGTAATTAAAGTTTTCTGTGGGGATAGACTGCAATAATTATCTTGTTTTGACTGAGCTTCTTATTATTTTAGCCTGAAAAATAAAACTGAAAAACAGGAAAGGAATATAGATTTGCAAAACCTATTGTCTGATGTTAAAATTGTTAAGAAAATATGAGTCAGTATTATGCAAATTCTGACCTAATCCCAGCAACATATTGGTAGGTAATTGTATTTTTCTTTAAAAGGGGACAGACCCTACAATAATTATGCCTTGTTAGTGTCCACATTGCTATATTTTTGATTTATGTATTTTTGTGGGAGCTGACAGATAAGCAAGAAAAATTGACATATTATAAACTAATAAAAATAAATAATATCTGAATCCGCCTAGCAGCAGTGCACATTGGGAAGCTAAATCAATGCATTAATCACACAAATTTTGAGTAAAGTATAGTTTGTGCTGAATGAAAAAAGTGACCTATACAAAACAGAGCTAAACATTAAAACATTGGCACTACTTCTATTTTGACTTGCCTTCATTCCTGAGGTCAAACAATGGATGAATTTGACCAATCCCATTTTTCTGGTTCTCCCACACCATATTCCAGAACAAATATGTGACCATCTCATCTTTCTACAGATTCTAATAATGTTCCACCTGTTAGAACTGCCTTGTACCCTGAGGAAAGGCTTGCTTTTAAAGAAAAATTTGGTTTGCATTTCTCTTCCTCCCTCTCTGTTTGAGCACTTTCATTTTACAGCACTTGTTTACAAAAACGCTCTTACTTTTTTGTGTGTGTGCGGAAAAGCATTGCCTATTAAGTGCCAGAATGAAAAAAAAATGCAATTTTGGTATACAGTAACTGCTAGTTCTGGGAGTTCTGCTCTAGTGCACTGGTATTGTGGACAAATTGGCAATGTAAATATTACAAAAATGAGCTGAGGGCCGGGCAGGATCTAACAATTGATATGGTCGAATGCAAATGGCAGAAGACTGATGAACTGTGAATACCATGTCTTGCCTCGTGTTTCTGCCCATATAATCTCATTGCACTGACGTGAGTGTGGACTGCCTGGGCCAAATCCAGATGCGGTATAATTAACACTGAAGTTAGCAGCATGGGACTGATTTTTTTTCTCAGTGACTGTAATTTGAATATAAAGAAAATACCAACCATCAGGAACAAGTGATTTACAGCCTTGTCTCCTGCTGTCTGCAAATGCCACTACATGTCATCCTGTTTTGGCATTTCCAGAGTAATCTCCTGCTTTAAAGGCTTTAAAACAAGGATTGCACAAGCTTGTTGGAGAAAAAGGAAACAAAGTTTGAAAAACATCTGAGCTGTAAGACAATATCCTCTGCAGCCTTCAGGTGCAACCACATTCTTCTCACATTTCGGGCACATCTCCGTGTATGAGACGTATCAAGAACTGGTCTTGATGATCCTTATGTGTCTTTTCCAAATCAGGTTATTCTGTGATTCCATCATTCTGTGACAGGGAGCACTCTCAGCACAGGGTGCCCCCGAGGGAGATAATCTGCACTGCCTGATATAGCCGGTCAAGCTGAGCAAGAGCTGAGGAAGCCAAAAATTCCTTGATTTGTCATTGAGGTGTAATGTCCTCATGGCTGTGATGACCAACTGCTTTTGTATCTCTGAGTAAGTGATACTCTCCAAGAACACCAGCCGATGTGCAACTTGTTGGTCGTGGCATATACTTGACAGCCTCTCAAGGGCTGTGCTCCACCTAGTGTTGCCACACAAATATATTCTGTTGACTGTTCATTTCAGTAACAGAGCTAAAGGACTGATGAAAGCAGCAAGTGGTGGGTTCAAAATAAAGGATAAAGAAGAAATGCAAAAGATAAAGAAAAAATACAGAATTTGAAAATAAATACGAAGGAAATAGTTGTTTTTTTTTGCCACCATCCAAGAGTCAGTTGGCAGGATTGAAAGCCATCCAGCTGGTCCTAGATATTGGTAGCAAGCAAAAAGGACTAAAAGTTGGAATTAGTTTAAGAAGAGACTGGACAAATTCTTGCAGAAGAAGCTGTCAAATACTGTGGGGAAAGAAAAAAAAAAATGACTATGAGCACAAATCTAAGTAATATGAGCATAAAACTATTTACACTTAAGCTTTGAGACAATGATGTAAAAGAATAATCTCTTACACACTTGTACATATGTGTACCTGAATGTGCACCTGAATGTGTACCTGAATGCACATTTGGCTAAACCAAATAACCTGTATTAGGCATGGAGTTAAAGGCACAAGGAGGAGTTTCTAATCTCTCCTTCTATTTGGTATTTCCCACTGGCTAATTTAGATGCCCTGCCTCATCAGCATAGTTGGTAAGTGAATTCCAGGCCTAAATATTTGGTTCTTCCACTGATGGCACAGAAGGAATACAGGTGTGAGGCTTAGAATGAAGAACTATGTGACTCCTTTGGGGTTGTCCCGGAGATCATGGCGTGATGCTAATTTCTACCATGTCACGAAGTAGACAGCCTGCTTCAGGACCTTTCATCAATCACACTGCAATATAAAGCAAGCAGTATTAGATCATGTAAGATGAGTGATTCCTAAAATCCCCAATTTAAAATGTTTTTCATCCGGAGTTTTAGAAAGAACAGCTAAAATAATATAATCTCATTATATGGATCTACATAGTAACCTCATAAAAATATACTGACAGAAGTCACCTAGTACCTCCATCCAAACCATACAACCCACACTTATAAAGAGTAACAATTATCTGGTATTTCAACACAATACCTTGGCAATGTCAGTGCCAAGATCACTTTCTTCCAAGTGAAAGGAGACAGCGAGGTCCACATCCTAATCATGAGTCTCAGTGGAGAAGCTTGGAAGAGGCATCTACAAGAGAGCTCGGCTTGGGATCCAATTGGCTTCCCCGCTGTGGGAACTTGTGGGTCTGGAAGAAACAATGAAAGGAGGTAGAGCAGCTTCTTAAACCAGTGTGATACCATGAGTAGGAGACCAGCAGGAGCTGTGCTCTCCTGAAATGATGTGGAATTTGGAGCCTGAGACCAATGGGAGAGCAGAGAAGAACAGAAATAGACAGTACAGAGAGGAGAAGTGCTAGCAGAGGACTCACTACGAACAAGTACTGGGGAAATAAAGATCAACTGGCTGTAACAGGTTTAGTGAATGATTCTACCAAATGGAATGAACCACATCCCACACAGACCTTGAAGCATATATTAATGCAGACCTTTCCAATAATCTCTAATATGAAGTTTACAGAATTTTAAGATTAGTAAACTAATGCCAAATACATTATGCAATTAATGTTATGTGATTAAGTCCCATCTGTCTCAACTACAGAATCATAGGGATGATTCTGTAAGGGACCTCAGGAGATGATAGACCCCAAGCGCCCTGTTAAAGCAGGTTTCCTACAGTAGGTTGCACAGGAAAGCATCTATGCAAATTATGAATGTCTTTAGAAAAGGAGACCCTGCAACCTTGCTGGGCAGCCTGTTCCAGCGCTCTGTTCCAAATACACACAAGGTAGCAGTCACTCTGCCTGGGCATTTAGGTACATATATGATGAGGACAAATGTGTATGGTACATAGGACCTTAAAATGGATCCAAAATAATCATGATCACATTTCTGACTCAAGATACTTGTAATAAACATGCCAACCCATGGACCATGCTTCCAGAAAACAAGGGTTATGATAATTATTTAAAAAGTTAAAAAAAAAAAAAAAAAAAAGGAGGTCTATCCTATGTAACCAGAGAGAGTTTTGACATCAAGCTATTTAGAGCAAAGCATTGAGTTCACCTGTAACAGCAGCTGACTGGTTTTCTGAAAATTCTATTCCCTAAAAGGTAGCATCATAATTGGAGTGAAGGGTATTTTAGCCAAGATAGCATTCCTGATATAGACACAGTCAATCAAAGGAGAGGCCAAAGCAACAGTCAGATGAAAGACTAATACAGCTCTGAATGGCAATAAAAGTCCACCAAAAGCTTTATTAGACTGGTGAAAACTTAGCTCAGAACATACAACAGCCCTTATACAAAGTAACCCCCAAAGGTCTTAACATCATTCATAATAGATGTCAGGCTACACTGGTGAGGATTCTGAGAAGACACCAGAAAATCAAGGGCCAGTCAGAATTGTGAAAATACTGTTAGAGTGAGTGCATTTGTTATAGGAGCTGGCCCCCAGGAACAGTAATTCCTTAGCTGAATCCCTGAATTCTAACCAGTAGATCTCAGATCATATTGAAACAAACGAAACGTCATTTTTGTATTTAACAGAAAGGGAAGTTGAGGCACAGAGGATATTGCACACTTCTTTATAAAGTTTTTCTTAATAACTTACTCCTCAGATCATAGGAAAATATTATGTGGCCTAAGTAAATTCACACACATACATATAACTTTGTTATGTATTTCTTAAAATCTCACAGGTTTAAGCTTCAAATTCATACAATCAGGGCATTTACATGTAGTTAGCTTTGTTTAAGAAAAACAGGTTGCCCTAGTTTTGTCAATATTCCATATCATGGCATCACCCAGTAGGCTGCCTGATTGTTAAGCACAGTGCTGGGTGCGATTCCTGTGTGCTGTACTTCCAGCAGAATCTAGCAGATGTGAGTTCCAGCACTGGGAGAAGTGATCTTCTGATTCCAAGTGAGGAGGAAGTGCTCTCGTATTATCCAGGATATGAGTGGTAGTGGGCCATCCAATAAAGACTGGGCCTGACTCTCTCTCTCTCTCTCTCCTCTGGTTTTGTTTTTGGTTTATTTTGATTTATTGCTCTTAATTCTTCTGTATTATCTCACATTCTTTTAATAAATTTGTATCTCAGTAAGTTTTTTTCCCTCTTCCATCCCCCCCTACTTTTTTCCAGAAGCAAGGGAGGAATATCATGTGATTAACTCTTCAAACTACAACACTGCTACCTTTTTTTCTCAATAATAGTAGCTGCAGTCATTTAAAAAAAAACAACTAACCAAATAAAAACAGCTATGATATACTAAATTTTATGTATTTGCTTGTAGTGGTAACATGCCCAGCCCATGTCTCAAAGACATCTTTTGAGCAAGTGGCTCAAAAGATACAGAAATGTGTTCCTCCATCCCTTAGGTATATATTTGTATATTTGGTTTTTAATGGTGCTGGATCAGGCTGCCCTGAGAGGTTGTGGATGCCCCGTCCCTGGAGGTGTTCAAGGCCAGGTTGGATGGGGACCTGAGCAGCCTGGCCTAGTATTAAATGTGTAGCTTGGTGGCCCTGCCTGTGGTGGGGGGGCTTGGAGCTTCGTGATAGTTGAGGTCCCTTCCAACCCAGGCCAATCTGTGATTCTGTGATTCTGTGATTGTAGTCATTATTTAAAGTTTGTGCAGGACTATTATGATACTAATACAAGAAGTAACCCTAGTGGAATGATTGTTGCCATGATGAATGATATTTAGACTCAAAAGAAGTGAACATGAAGAGTTGAATGTACGACAACGATATCAGAGCTGTTGCTCAGAGTAGATGTTAGACTTCTTCAGTGTTCCATAACAAAGTCATGTGTTAAAGAAAGAAATGTCCAACATCGATAGATATGCCGAGAGATGCAAATAAAATATACAGCAGCATCTAAAAGGTGAGGAGTGAGATGGTGGCTGATGTGTCGCCAAATAGCTCAGGAGCTCTTAGTAAAGGGATAAAGTACTGACAGCCATGTTGCTAGATGAGAGTAACTGGGGTTACTGTGCTTTGCACTCTGCATATCCTTAATGCATATATACTTAGTGTGAAGAGGCATTTAAGCATTCTTTGAGCATATCTACCAAATGAGCTAGTGGAAACTTCTTTACAAGAATAATTCATGCCACAGCTGCTCCTCAAAGTCATCACATGTGACATAGATCCAGATATTTTTCCTGCTACAATACATCATCTAGCAATTTTATAACAGGATTTGTGCCCTCACACATCCCCACATTCCATGTTGTGTAGTGTATACCCTTAGTTTCATGTAAAAAGGCTGACCCTGACACAGGCTGCCAGTACAACCTCACATTATCTCAGTATTCTGGACTAAAATAACCAGCTCCAAAAATTGGTAATTATTTTTAGGGTGAGAGAAATGACACAATAGGTCCAGGCCTGAGTGCTTGGTAGTACAAATGTGGTCAATTTATTTTATTGGGAGCTAATTTTGAGCAGTAAAGATACAGTCCAGTGAGCACCATTTGATTTGGAGGCTAGGGATTGCTCTTTGGCCCTATTATATTTGAACAACTGATTCAGTGACCATAGATAGCCTCAGAGGACATGGAGCAATGAGGTGTTTACCTGCTCTCAGGCAAATTCTATAGCTTAGATTTTGACCGTTCAGCTTAATACCTCCATTAAGGAGCCACTTATAGGGGCGGATCTCACCATTAGTATTGCAGGATTGTACTAAAGACCTGAGATCATAGGGCCCATTGTGCTGAACACTATGCAAATATATGGAAAACATCCTCTTTCCAAAGAGTTTGCAATGTAAATAAACACAGTCCTTGGAAAGTAAGAGAAGCACAGAAAGGTGAGTGGACTTGCAGAGGCCGTACAATAAGAGTTTTCCTTATTTTCAGTTAATTATATTTTGCAAATTCTGCTTCTGTGCAAGAAAAACAATGGCCAACATTATTTAAGTTATTATTCTGGAGTTAACATCCTTGGCAATATTCAAAAGCCATCTGGATACAGTCCTGGGCAACTGACTGTATTTGGGTCTGGCTGAGCAGGGTGGTTGGACCAGATGACTTCCAGAGATTCCTTCCAATCTCAACCATACCACGATTCTGTAAATATTAGTAACTCATTTTGTTTTTGAAAATGAGTACTTTCGTACAGCATGAAACCAGTAAACTTGGGAACAAATCTGCCTTATCTACTCTCTAAGTTTTATTGCTTGATACATAGGCATAAATACATACATATTTATTGTAATTTTTATTCATTTGTTTCTTGCAATAAAGTGACCTTTAGCAATATCATTAGCATGCACTCCCTTTTTAGATTTAATAATATTGCAAGCAAGGAAAACATCTGACGTTGGAATTGTATCAACACAAAGCAGTTACTTTTGGCTTCTATATATGATAGGATCATATGAAACATCTGCAAGTCATTGGCTGGAGCAAAGATTAGAAGGAAAAAGGTCTAGGATATTATGCAGTTGTACAATTCATTAGGCTTTAACTCCACTTTAAGCAGCATGCATTCCATGTACCTTGGCTTATAACAAGTTACCTTAATGAACAAACAAGGTGAACAGTGTTCAGATTAATACCTGCAGAACTTGCCTCAGCTGGCACCTGCCAAGCACTACACATTCTGAAAACATTATTCCAAATGCTTTCAAGAATTTCTGAATACCTTTGAAAGATGCAGGTGTTTTCAAATTACGGATAAATACTTCAGAAGATCAATTAAAATCCCCAGAGACTTTATACAGCTCATTAGATTTTGGGGGGAGGGCACTGGAGGCAGCAAGAATCTGGAGATAATCTATTAATTTATGGCACAGTCAATTAATGCTTATTCTCCTTATACAACGAATACTTGTTTCAACTTAGAAATAAACACAGTTATATGACTAGCTTTAAGTATTTCTTAACACATTAAAATAAAAAACAGAGGCAGCTGAGAGGAGATCTTCATTACCTTCACCTTTTTTATCCCTTCTGATTATGACTGCTAAAGAAAACCTGAGTCATGAAATAACCCAACACAAATTTTTCCATAGGGAAGAGAAGTCATGAAGTGTCTAAAAAAATGTATTTAAAAAAAAGAGAGAAAATGTGATCTCAGACTTGTTTGCTAAACTAAAATGCATTTACACACAGATTTCACAGAAAACACAACGGTTATGAAAAACCCCTACTAAGAATGAAATGCAGTGTATAGCATGTTGGAGTATTTTCTAGCCTATGAAGTTATTCTAGCTGGGTGTGACGTACCATATCAATAGTATACGTAAAAAGGAGCTTTAAAATAGCCAATCAGATAAGAAATTTTCTTTCTTTAACTTTCCCCAATATTGGAAACATTCTTTCTTTAACTTTCCCCAATATTAGAAACAATCTTTGTTCTTTATGCAACACTAATGAAATTTGCTTTTCTATTATGTCTTGTAAATGTATTAATCCGAAAGACAGGATTCAGTTCTGCATATATATTTTTACACAAACAATATACCTGAATAATAACAAAAAAATACATGTAATTTCTAAGGTAATGTGCATTTTGACAAATATGCAAAGGTATCAAACTTCCTAGAAGTTAGTTACTCGTTCAAGTGCCGCTCAGAAATCTGCTACATGTAAAATACAGAAGCATTTCTAATTTTGTGATTCAAAACAACTCCCTTCATCCAGTTCAGTTTAGAAAACTGGAACCCTTCCTTCCTTCAGACTCTGCATCTCCCCTTCCACCTGGTTTGTAACTAGATCACTATGTTTGGCATTATCCTGGATTTACTTGGTATGCGCTCATGTAGAACCATACCATGCCCCCATCCCCTCACTACACACAGAAGGTAGCTATGCTTAAATGTGGGCAAGAAGAATCACACTCCCTCCCCAGGACCCTTGCCTTTTGAGTGTCTGCCTGTTTGTCAGTACCCACATTTATTTTTTTTATTCAGCAATGCCTGATTTTAGTTGGCTCAGCTTAACAGGGTTTAAAAATTTCTAAGTTGTTAAGCTTATACATGGTCTGTGAAAAAGTGTCTGAGCTGGGGGGAGACTTAAAGAACTCAGCATGAGAAAACGATTTTTAAAAAGCAGTACAAACTCAAGAGCTTGGTATGTTGTTTCATCAGTCAGCACAACAGGACAATCAACATGATGGGATTCAAAATCAGCTTGGCATTGTTTTCCTTTTGATATAGGCAATAAGATTCCAGGGAGATGAGGATACTGTGATGGACTACTTGGAATATGAAGAAGAACTCAAGGTTCTTATAGGAAAAGTAAACTGAGGTCACAAGAGACATGAGGATAAATTGAGACAAATATGTATACAGACATAAAATGCAAGTCAACTTAATTACAACTACTCATGGAACTTTTTGTTAAATTATAGTCATTAATTCTAGATGCCGGAAAAATGCAATTTTAATTTGATCCTAAAAAAGACAGCAAACTTCAGGTGATCTGTTTTCTTTTTTTACACAGCCATTCATAGTTCATTTTGGAAAGGGTGACTCAGGGCTGCCTATCTAAATGCTGTCCTTTCCATAAATGTTTTGAGGCAGAGTGAAGAGCAAGGAAAAAGTACAGACTGAATTTTCTATGCAGTACAGACTGCATTTTCTGTGCAGAGGGAGAGAACTTCTGGTGTAAACTTGAGTGGACAGAGGAGTCAAGAAGAAAGAAAAGCAAGGAGTCAACTGCCAAACCAAGCTTAGGAGACTCCATTCCTGGGTGATGAGTTATGGGAAGCATTGTGGGTGGGACAAAGTTTGTAAGAGGAATTTCAGTGAACAGTTTAGCCAAAATGCTGCCAGGAGGTAGTGTAATTATTTCTTAAGTGATTATTCCTAAATATCTGCTCTGCCCATGACTAAATATCAAGATGACTTTGCATCCTGGCTAAATGTAAGCCTAATGCCTCACATATTTGGTGTATGTAATAATCTGAAAGGGAGACATTCAAAACCTTTAACATGATTTATATATGCATTATAACAGATTTATATATGCAGATTTCATTGAACATATATTCTGTTTTTCACGCACATCTTTCTGGAGCAGCAAATGAATAAATTAGTATTTTTACAGAGTAGAGCTACTTTGTAAAGTTAAGACTGCTTAAGACTGATTTATTTCAACAAGCTGAACTTCAAGTCTGAACTTGGAAGTGAAGTAAAATTTTGGAACTCTAGAGTAGTAGTTCATCAAGGTTTCCTACCAGAGGTAACATCAGATTATGGCACAGATATGGTATTTTAGATTGTTCATGTAATTGTACATACTATAACTTTTTTCTTTTTTTCTTTTTTTTTAAAGGAGGAAGAGAAATATCACTGCATATTTAACTCTACTTGATTTCATTCCTATTCTTTGTATGTCTTACCTGTTACTCAGTTTATTCTGACAAGTTTTATAGAAAGTGCGTTAAATAAAAGCATTTGCAACAATAAGCTGCAAAAGCTTTTTGCAATAATTTGCAAATAATAATCCAGATAAAGAGATTTGTAGACAAAAGCTGCCTTTTTTTTTTTTTTCTGAGATAAATGTTTCTCCAAAATTTAAACAGACAGCCAGATATTACTACCTTATAAGGTAAGGTGATACTAAAGAAAGTTGTTTCCACTCTGCAGTATATGATCAGCTACCTGTATGAGGTTATGTCACATGTGGACAAAATATCAGCTTTTAGAAGCACGGTAACAGAAAAGTGGCCTGTTAAAGCAATGCACAGATTTACAGAAAAATGCCAGACATTGGTTTGGGCAGTGTTTACGTATCATCATCTGACTTTTCACAACAGATTTAAGTGGAGTGATCCAATAAATTAACATTATACAATTGTCCTTGATCAGAGGCTTTTTCTCTGCTTTGTGTGACTAGCATCACTTATCTCAGAATAGATAGAATAGATTTTAATTTCAAAACATGATGCATTTACATAGTTCCTAAACTTCATTTTCTAGTCAAGATAGCTTTGTTTTATTCAACTAATTGATTTTAAACTACCCTTGTCTTTTTTCTTCCAACAATCTCTAAGAGAGGTCTAAAGCAAGAGCAATCAATTTAACAATAAATAAAAAATAAACTTGGTATTTAATTATCATACACAGTCATTTAAATGACATAATAATATAAAAACATCAAATCTGTTTACCTTTTCAAAGACTATCTTGCTTCCAATTTCATTATGATTTATTTAAAGCTGTAATTTGCAGCATGGAGATGTACTGATTACTGTGAATATGTACATGTACAGATTGCCATGTACATGCACTGATGCTGAGCAGGCCCAGAAGCCAGTAGTTATTAATAGCATATTTTTTCAAAATACTGTATGTATGAATGAACGTGCATATGTGTGTTTACACTGTGACAGACTTAGTCATGTCCTTGATGGTTAATTTTATCATATACAGCTAGAAAGAAAAAAAAAAAAAAAAAGTTTTTCCTTGAATCTTAAAACCTAGTGCATACCTGAAGGATTTCCTGAAGCTGTAGTGACACATTAGGATTTCTTTTAATTTATTTTGCTTATTTAGATTTACAGAATGTGCCTGCTCAACAGATGTGCCTCACATTTCTTTGAATAGCAATCTCATCAACATGATAATAGTAACTCTTCTCATTGTTGAATGAAATTTCATTCCTCCAAATAAAGCCCTAAATGCAGTAGGTCTTATCAGGCATTTACAACAGTTTCTTACGTATCTAGGGGAACAGTAGGGATTTAGTAGGCATTGTTCTATGTCCAGAAATACATTAGGTGGGTTTGTGCTCTGAAGTACAAATGTATTTATTTATTTATTTATTTATTTATTTATTGTAATGAAATTTCCAGTTTCTTCTGCTATTTGCACAAAATTAACCTTTTCTCCCTGGCTTAAGTTAGGGTATGTGTGACAGTTTTTACTGCAGTTTGACTGTGGTCATGCATCTTGTTATTCATGTGGATTAAAGGCAAGAAAGATGTAAATTATTGTATCTGGATCCTAAATATTGATTTACTAAGAATCACAGAAGTCCTAAAAGTTATTAATACAGCATTCAACTTGCAACATTTTATGGAGCTCAGCCATCAGAAGGAATAGACGTAGTTTTATTTCCTAGCTTTATAATCCAATTATCTATGTTTGAATTATATAATTATATAGATAACTATAAGAGAGATGTTAAGATTTATATGAATGGACAGTAACTGAGTATATATATAGTTGTGGAAACATTAAAAATAATAATAAAGGAAAGGGGTTACTGTGATGAGCTTGCACAGATAGCACCCACATCAGCAGATCATCAGGATCCTAGCACACATTTAGGTTGAGCTTCACAAAGTACTCAGGTCCTCACAGTGGGTCAGGCTAGAGAGAGTAATCATGGTCATTTCTCTTCCCAACCTGTATCTGTGCTTGAGATTGCCCTGACCCAGATGCAGGACCTTGCACTTGGCCTTGATGAACTTCATGAGGTTGGCATGGGTTCACATTTCAAGCCTTCAGGTCTTTCTGGATAACATCCAGAAGGATAACATCCTCTAGCGTGTCAATTGCACCATTCAGCTTGGTGTCATCTGCAAACTCGCTGATGGTGCACTCAAACCCACTGCCCATGTCACCTGCAAAGATGTTAAGTAATACTGGTCCAGCACTGATCTGAGGAGCACCGCTCGTCACCAGTCTCCACTTGGACATTGAGCCACTGGCCACAACTTTCTCAGTGCAACCATCCAGCCAATTCCTTATCCAGCGAGTGGTCCAACCATCAAATCCATTTTTCTCCAATTCAGTGACTGGGATGTCACGCAGGACATTGTCAAATGCTTTGCACAAGTCCAGGTAGATGACATCAGCTGCTCCTCCTTTATTCAATGACGCTGTGAATCTATCATAAAAGGCCACCAAGTTTGTCAGGCATGACTTGCCCTTGGTGAAGCTACATTGGTTACCACCAATCACCTCATCTTTATTTTCCATGTGCCTTAGAAGGGCATTCAGGAGGATCTGCTCCATGATCTTGCCAGGCGCAGAAGTGAGACATGAACACGTAAAAGGATTTAGTGTATTTTTCTATTAAAAGGCACTTAAAATATAAATAAATCTAGAGATTATTCCAAAATAAACTTTTTGTTAATCATTCGTAAAGGAGTTAACCATCTTTTATTTTCTGTGAGAGAAACAAGATTTCTTTGGTATAGGGATGCATTCTCTGTTAAAAATAAATAGAAAGATAAATAAATAAATAAATAATCTTATTTTCAACCTCAGCAGAAATACCTGGATGTAAGTAAGAGTTTCAGTCAATGCTGTATGTATTTATTTTGAGAAGGCATATAATTTTAGTTTAGAAATATATAAGTAAAATAAAAAAACTACTTCTGTTATTATAAATGTTTCTCACCTCATAGTATGGGAATTGTACAGTGACAAACTGGATCCATACTATTCTTTCCCCTGGAATGTATCCCTGCTAGTAAATGCTATTAGCCAATGAATATATTGCTTATTATTCTCACCCAGAAAATGGTATCTGGAAAAAACATTCAGAGATCATAGAGAAACCATGAGATTTGACTCACAATCAAAATATGAGTAACGCCTCCCATGTTATTACATCTGCCCACACCATCAAAGGCAGGTGTTGGTGGTATGGCAATAGAGACTGAACGTTCCCATCAATATTCCATCACATGTTGTTGTCTTGTGATAAATGGCAGCAGAGGCGCAATCTGACAAAATGGTGTCTAACATGGAAGTGCATATAAAGCAAAGGTGTGTCAGTGAATTCCACCATGCAGAAAAAGTGGCACCCATTGACATTTGTCCAGGTCTGGGGCCCCTAATACAAGAAAGACAGGGAGCTGAGCTGTTAGAGAGGGCCCAAAGGAAGGCCATGAAGATGATCAGAGGGCTGGTGCTTCCCTATGAAGATAGGCTGAGGGAGCTGGACTTGTTCAGCCTGGAGAAGGCTGCAAGGTGACCTCATTGCAGCCTTTCAGTACCTAAAGGGAGCCTACAAACAGGAGGGGAGTCAACTCTTTACAAGGACAAGGGGAAATGGTTTTAAATTGAAGGAAGGAAGATTTATGTTCGATACCACGGGGGAGTTCTTTACCAAGAGAGTGGTGAGGTGCTCGAACAGGCTGCCCACAGAAGTTGTAGATGCCCCATCCCTGGAGGTGTTCAAGCCCAGGCTGGATGTGGATAGGGGCATGGGCAGCCTGGTCTAGTATTAAATGTGGAGGTTGGCAGCTCTGCCTGCAGCAGGGAGGTTGGAACTTGATGATCCTTGAGGTCTATTCCAACCCACCAAAACCATGGTATGATTCTATGATTGAATGATGCTTGCTGAATGTTTATGGAGATGAAACAGTGGGTATGAGCACAGTGAGGTGGTGGGTGGTGCTTTTCAGCAGTGGCAACAGAGACATGAAAGATAAGCCACATTCCAAACAACCATGAAGATTTCTTATGAGTGTGGCATGCAGGCTCTTGTTCATCCCTGGCACAAATGCATAAGTAATGGTGGTGATTATGTTGAAAACCAGTGTTTCATTGCTGAGAATTTGCTTAAATATTATTAAATATTATATTATTAAATTAATATTATTAAATGTTATTGTGCTCTTTGTATCTGTTGTAGTTTCCATGGAAATCAAATTGGAGGCATTCATTTTGGAGCAACTTTTGATGCATTTTCTTTTAATGCAGCTGTTATTCCATACGCACATCTGCAGTCACATAAGGGAAAGAGATTACAAGTTAGACCTTATTTTCTCAATTTCTTAACACTAGTGTTGCCAGCTGGATCTTTTCTACCAAATCACCTCTGATGCCTAAGATTCACCAGTTGTCGCATTGCATCTACAGGAATGCGCAGTTTCGTACAAAAACTCTGCATTTGCTATGTCTTTTTGTATGAAATGTAGCAAAATCTGAAACCACACATATCCTTTCTGCCCTGCTGTAGTCAGTGTCTTTGATGAGAGGTACTTATTTTGAACAAAAACATTGTTACAAAGTAATCTTATTTGTCAGCTTCTCCTGCTGTTGCACTGCAATGCTGAAAATTAGAGGAGATACATGTCGTGAGTAGGACTGCAGTGTGCAGTCTGAGGAGATGTTAAATCTACAGCAGTTCTTCTCTTCTAGGTATGTAAACTGTTCCTCTCCCTTATACCTACTTCCGTAAAACTGCAACAAGTATTTACTTTCAAAGCGAAGGAAACTACAGCATTTGTTCTTCCAGTAAACCAATAGAATAATGAATAATGTGGTACTAACATCAAAAGCCTCATTTCTTATGTTATTGTGAATAACCTTTTCTGTATATCCAGGAATAGAAGAAAAATACAGCATAAGACTTATATGTAATATATAAAGAAAGATAGGATACCCAAGAGACATTATGATAACATTTTTTCTCTTCTGTGATGAAAGAACAAGGCTGAAATGAGGCTGAAACTTGAATATTCTACTCATTTGTTAAGAGAAATATGAAGACTTATCTTGAGATCATGAGCTGCCTTCCCAAATTAGAGAACAAAATCTTCAACTCAATGAGATTTACTCTATGTAAGTACATAACAAACCAGAAATTCATAAACACATTATTAAAGCAGTAGGAAAGAGTTACACAAAAAAGCCATAGCTAGTTATCAAAAAATATGAAGAGGTGTCAGATAAGACCATTAAACAGTACATAAGCAATTCACTGGGGAAGAAAGCTTTAAGAGATTCTGATTTGTCCCTTTTAATTCATTGCCAAAGTTTCTCTGAATCTTTTTGTTCTCAAAGCCATATTTCAAAATCATGCTGCCTACACACTACATAAATAACACAAAATAAATACACCAGCCCATATTAAATGGTGAGACTGAATTGTGGCACTGAGATATATTGCCTCTGTATATCAATTAAGACCCTCCTGCAATATTTATTATATTACTATTATTTCAGCCTTTCAACAAATAGCTAAATTGGCTCAGCAATAGCTTGTCTTGATGTTCTTTTGCACTTACCTCTCCACAGGTAGTCAAAAGATTTTAGGGTCTGAAGCTATTTTTCCTTCCAGCATAGTCCATGAGACAACATGAACAATTGTGCTCTCCCTGTTGCCTCTCTAATTGATGCTTCAGTGACTAGACATTTTTTAATCTTGCAAGGAGGAAAAGCTAAGGTTGCATTTGACTGAAACAGAAGTGAGGATTTTTATATTATGAATTGTATTCAATTAAGAGTTTAATGAGCTTTTAGAGCATGGCTAAAGTGGTTACAAAAAGCTTTCCGCAGTGTCAGACAGGAGATCCGTCTCGCAGATGTGTAAGACTAAAGCTCCATCCAGAGAAGACAATTACAAAAGCACAGTAGAACTGTGTGAGTTTAAATTGTTTTAGCTAATGAGAATCCAAAGGCAAGGTGGACAACCCCCTATGTTAAGTTGTATATTTCTCGTTCTACAGCTACTTTTTAAAATCTCTCCATCTGGAGCTACGATTTAGAACATCAGTGTCTGAAACTGTTAATTACAACCAAAACAAATTCACTGAAAATGCAATTTAATGATCTATCTAACATTTGGAAAATTTAAAAAACTGGACTTGCTGAAAAGGGAAGGGAAGGGGAAGTCAAGAAAAGGGAGGGAAGGAAAGGTTAAAATTCACCTAATACCTGAATTCATCTTCCTTTCCAGTACCTACTGCCAGAGCAGGGAGTTTACTGTTGTTGTACTTACTGTCCCCAGCAGAGCAGAGCCCAATATGAAAATACTGTGAACTGTACTACACATAGAACACAGATCTGAGGTATCACAGAATCATAAAATCATAAAATCATAGAATCATAGAATTATAGAATCATAGTGGCTTGGGTTGGAAGGGACATTAAAGGCCATCTATTTCCAACCTCCCTGCCTGGTCTAGTATTAAAAGTGGAGGTTGGCTGCCCTGCCTGCAGCAGGGGGGTTGGAGCTTGATGATCCTTGAGGTCCCTTCCAACACAAGCCATTCAATGATTCAGTGATTCAATGATTCAATGATTCAATGATTCTATGATTCTATGATTCTATGATTCTGTGACACGGTTGCCAATCACTAGTTCAAGCTGCCTTGGGTCCCATGCAATCTGGCCTTGAACAGCCCCTGGGATGGGGCATCCACTATTTCCCTGGACAAACAGTTCCAGTGCCTCACCACTGTCTGAGTAAAAGATCTCCTCCTGATACCTAATCTCAATTTCCCCTCTTTTAGTTCCAGACAATTTCTTCTTGTCCTGTCATTATTAGACCACAAAAAAAGTCTGTCTTCCTCCTGCTTATAAGCTTTCTTAAAGTACTGGAAGGGTGCAATGTGGTCTCCTTGGAGCCTTCTCTTGCTGAACAAGCCCAGCTCGCTTAACCTTTCTCCATAAGAGAGGTACTCCAACCCTCTGATAATCTCTATGGTCTTCTGAACTCACTCCAAAAAGCTTCACATCTTTCTTGTACTGGTGACCCCAGACCTGGACACAGTACTCCAGATGAGGCTTCACAAGAGCAGAGTACAGGGGGACAATCATCTCCTTCACACTGCTGGCCATTCCTCCTTTGATGCAACCCAGGATATAGTTGGCCTTCTGGGCTGCAAGACCACACTGCTGGATCATGTCCAGCTTTTCATCCATCCAAGTTCTTCTCCACAGGGCTGTTCTCTATGAGTTCTTCTCCCAGTTTGTACACGTATCTGGGATTTCCCCCAGCCTTTTCAAGCTGGTCTAGGTCCCTTCTATCATGTCAGTTGCACCACTCAACTAAATGTCATCAGCAAACTTCCTGAGGGTACACTTGATTTCACTGCCTATGCCATTGATAAAGATGTTGGAAAATACTGGTCCCAGAATGGACTCTTGGGAACATCACTCATTACCAGGCTCTACCCAGATATACAGCTAATGACTACGACCCTCCGGCTGTAGCCATTCAATCAATTCCTTATCTAATGAATAGCCCAGCCTTCAAATCCTTATCTTTCCAATTTAAAGATAATGGATAATCCCTTTGATCAGGCAGCCTACAGGAGATACCAACCATGAGATGTCCTTTATTGGTCTGGTCCATAATTTTCACCCACAAGCTGTTAAGCTGATCATAGCTGTTTTTGAGAGACAGCCACTTGCATCCTATTCACCCTCTAATATAGACAGAAACTCCTCTGCCCATCCTGTCCTGCCAATCTTTTCTTAAAAGCTTGTAGCCTTCATTGTGTTACCAGTTGTGTGACTCATGTCATGATGGGCTATTGGCCATGCTACCTTCTTGGAAAAACCCTTCCAAATTGCTTCAGGACAAATCTGAGATTTTCCCCCTCTGTTTCCTAAAACGACAGTGTTTCCAGGCTTTTCTCCCATAAAATATGGTATAGTTCTTCCACACAATTTCTTTGCTTCAAGTAATACTGTTCTTCATACAGGGTGGAGAAAAGGATGATTTCTGAACTCTTTGTTTTTTCATCCTTATCCTACCTTATAATTTGTTTTGTTTTGCTGTCAGAAAACCTGAAACTTGTAACTTTTGCCACAGAAGAAAATTGAGGAATAATGAGTTCCTCTAGATGGGTTAGAACAAAAGGAAGAGGTCCTTTGTCTTGATTACAAGCAAATTACAAAATTAGGCATCATGAACAGATCAAGATGTACCAATGTCATAACAATGTGTTCCTTAAAACATAAACACCCCTTTTAAAACATCCCAGCTTCTATTTAGTTGGCAATTTGAAAAAAGGATCTAATAAAGATATTGACTGCAGCAGGATTTTACTGCAGGTTGGAGTCTGCTAGAATGAGGCACACATCTTTTTATTTATTTTCAGCTCAGTATTAAAATAGAAAAGTTCATTTTGATGGAGAAAAAAACAGGTTTTGTTCTGATGTCTTCAAAATTAATCACTTCATCTTTGTCTGAAAGCACTAAAAGAAAATGTCTTCTGTTTCTGGTACAAATTGTTCACTCATTTGTGTTCCTAAATACTTTTGGTCCTTCTAAAATTTGATTTAATATTCATAGAAAAATTCGCTTAGCTCTAATTTTTATAACAGATAAAGTCAAGACAAAACTCTCCATCAAATGCATCGTCTTTTCTTACTGCCCAGAAACGTGCTGTAATCTCCTTGAAAACACTTGCTATTCAGATTTATTTGATGAATAGGTCTTGTTCAGGAATTCAATTTGCTAACTTATAACCTTACTCTTGATGGGGACTACGTAATCAAAGTTGCTCATTTTGCAGCCAGTACTGCATGAGCTTTTTCACAGCTTGGCTCGAGTAGAAAGCTTTTTATAATAAGGATCTGGGAGGCAGCAGCGTACCGGATATTAGAGCTGTCCCAGAGGGTCCATTCTCCTATAGTTCTGCATGTATAATGGCGGAAGAAGGAAAAAAGGATATAGCCCCTTGATCTTTAGCACAGAAAAAAATAAGAAATAAATTATGTCTAACTTTCCAGCAATGTCCTGCTATTAATTACATTTAATGTTTGCAAAACTCACATGTAGGCATCGTTATGAAGAAATAAAGTAGTAAAGGGCCAAGGAGCCAATACGACTGAACAGAGCATTGGCTTTTGTATAATGTATAAAGTTGCTAGAGCTGTCCTGCCTGCACAAAAAAGTTCAGTTCAATTTTAACCAAAATATGAGTAAAACTTCTTGTTGTGACTTTTTTTTTTTTTTTTTTTGGAGGCTGTGCACAACTAGTGTGGAATTTCAGAAGAGTCTTAGTAGATTTGATGAATCTGTTTACCAACTGTAGCATATACTTTTTAAGCACTGAATATTGATTTAAGCAAGTGAAAGTTTAATGCTATTTCATTTCTGGAAATACTGAATTTTCTATGCCACATTTTAATCCAAGTTGATAAGTAATACATTTATTTCTTTATGTTTTATTTTCATTCTCAAACAAATGAATAAATAGCGCTTAAAAACTGGGCTCCTAAAAAGCGTTTTCTTTTTAGCATAAACCATTTATTCACTTGAACTTCAAAATACCTGTGGTTCTCTGAAAATTATTCATTGTAACATTCCTGGGAAAATACGCATTCATTCATTTGATTACATTCAGATTTATTAAAAATTTTTAGCAACTGTAATTGTTAGCCTATATTGTGATACTTAACAGGACTAGTAAGTAGGACTAGACCAAGAATTTTCATTTAATAATTTATTTCCTAAAATATGTGAGCTCAGGAAATCAAGCAATGTCTTCAAGGAAAAATCAAATATGATTCATTGGGAGAAATAATTTATTCTCCAATTTTCAAACATTTGAATTTTACAGAACAGATTCATGAGGGGTCATAGACAGTGTTTTTCACATGAAGGAGGAGGAAAATTGTCAATATAATTTCTCATTATTTTGTTTTGCTTACGTATCTCATTAAACAAAATCTCAGCTGAACACAAACAAATAATCCAATTATTTCTAATATTTAGGAATTTTTTTTAGGAAAAGAAAAAAACCACAAATATTAAATGTTCATCTTTTAAAAAAAATATCTTTAAACAAACAGAAAGAAGACCCAGGAGTCTACTTCATTCTTTGCACACTTAATACCATTAACTCTTATGATTGAGGTTTTTTGTGGATCAAATGGAGATACTGATATATGAGCTATTTTTTCTACATCCACAAACTGTGTTCTATTCCCCACAGTGACTGACTTAACGAAAAGACAGTTCTGGTGCAGGCAGTGAGCAGTGCTTAATGAAGTACAGCAGAGGGGCTAATTTACTCCCAAAATTTCACTGCTCTTAGAGAGGCTTTAATTACAAGCAATGCAAAACCAAGAGGGACTTCCTGGGTCACTGAGGTTAGTCTGCTGGTAGCACAAGCAACCACCTCATGTAACATCCTTCGTAAACTGATTGCACTCTTCAGCTTGCACACACAGTATCATAAGATTACAAAGGGAATTAAAGCAGAGGTGTCTGATGAGCCAAGGTTATATCATACATCTCTGAGTAATGTCTGATGACTTTTGGCAATTTGGAGGACTGAATTTCCTTTCAGTGAACCATTAGTAATGTTGATTCTGAGCAAACCAGCATATATCTAACCAGCTTCTATCAAATAATGTATTTCAGAAATAATTTAAAAGTGTCCTGATAAAACCAAATGAAAATAAAAGCATCTCCCTTTTTTGTGCTTTCTTGTCCTGGGGTTTTGGACTTGTGGCTTGTCAGGAATGCAGGGTCTCTGTCAGTGAATCAGACTGGCTTACATGTGCATCTCACTTCCTCTTCAGATGCTGTATGTGAATCAGAAGAGAATGACTTTGAACAGTCTGGAATCTGCTGGGAAGTAATTGTAGCTTTTTCCTGCTTCCATAGGGCTCTTAGGTTAATGGCATAGTTCATGCATTCCATGTGAATTTAACCTAGGCCATTCCTCATTTAAGCCTCAGGCTACCACAGAAAGTCCCAACTAACATTTATAACTGAGTTGTAAAATTCACTGTTGCAACCACACACTAGAAATGCTATAGAGATACAGGCTTTTGGCTTGGAGAGGTGGACAGGAGATCTACAACATTTGTGTCTGCTTGCATGGCCCACTCTGAATATATATGTTTCCTCTGCACGTGGAAATCTACAAGTCAACAAATCCTGCTGGGCACCTCTCTCTCTATATAGACAACTACTTCCAGTACAGGGCACAAAAACTAAAATTGTAACAGAAGCTTTTTTGCTGGCACATTTTAGTGCCATCTAGAATCACTGTTATAGGCTTTTTTTTTTTTTTTTTTTTTTTTTGACTTTCGACCTTTGGGATAAAATGGAATACTGTCAACAGTAAAATGAGCACACTTCCATTCCTGAATAAAAAGACGGAATTCAGTTGCTGTCATTTTTTAAATTATTCTGGGTGCTCCATTTGGGTCTAATCCCACAGCTTCCTTAGTAAGTACAGAACACTAACTTAGCATGCTGCCTTTATTCTGAGACTCGGTGCATGAAAATAGTTTGGCAGGAAGCTTCTGACTTGAGGTGGTATACATCAAAAAAACTTTTTTTTTGTTTTCATAATTGTTGTACAATCTGCACCTTCAGTAATTCTTTTTAAAAGTTTCTTGAAAATGTTCAGGATCTCAGTATTTCATCAGGAAGACTATATTCAGTGATAAACCACAAAAAAAAAATGCCAAAAAGGAAATAAAGAAAGCATGAAGTTGAGATAAATTCTGAAATGAGAAGGAGAGCTGAGGATGGTGGATACAGGGTAGTTACTGGGATTGAGAGGATCCCTAGGTTAAAAGATTATATTTACCCCTGAACACACATAAGGTATGCCAATCTTGAATTATATTTTTATAACTGAACTCTGGTTATCGACAGAAAAATATGGTAAACTAAACTTTTTTATTATTTTTAATTTGGACACTCAGTCTGACAATCCCAAGGAACAGCTAAAACTCTTTGCATTGTAAATTTTTACCCTCAGCTAAATATCTAGGGATGTTCAGGGAAAAATTAATTGGAAGCAACCAAAAAAAAAAAAAAAGAAAAGAAAAGAAAGAAAGAAAGAAGAAAAGAAAAGGGTTTCAGTGCCCTAGTGAATAATTTATAGCTGTTTCCTTTTCAACAAAGGGAATGTTGAATGTTTTTGACAATACCAGGTACATAATTGTTTTATGCTGGGGGCATTTATTGTAACTCATTCATTATATCATCTTGCTAGTTTTCGTGGCATGCATTTATTTGTTCTCTGAGTGGAACAATTTGAATGACAACTAGGAGAAATAGTAGGGGACAGACAGTGAGAAATGATGCATTGAAAGTCTTAGACCAGTGTGATAGGCAGATTGAAAACACCATCGATATCAACACCACAACTGGCAAAGAGAAAGGCCTACATAGACACAGTGACTACCATTTTTTTTTAGAAGCATCTTCTTTTTTTCTTTTCAAAACTGTCTTTTTTCATTGATTTCAGTTGTTCTAGGTCAGAAAGAAGAGTACTATGCAATAGAAAGATAACACTGTAAAAGGGGGGAAAAATAGACAACATAGCAACACGTGAGTAAATCATGAGGAAAAGTCAAATCAATGAACTTCCTTTAAAGAAATAACTAACCCTAGAAGTTTGACCCAGACAGTGAGACCACACATTAGGCAGATATTTGAGGTTTTTGTGATCCTTGTCACTGGGAAAAGATTCTTATTATGTAGGCTGCTTGGAAAGTAATGACTCATTTATTTCCTTGTAAAGTGCAACAGATGCAAAGGGCACAATAACATGTTTGATAGAGCAGCTACAAAACGTTGTTTTTAACACAGTCACCAGCATTAGTTATGGATTTTTGCCAGCGATGAACAAGAGCCTGCATACCACACTTGCAAAAATCTTCACCAGCGGATGAGACCCACTATTTCAGAGGCACTGTGATGTCATCATTGCTAGGAAAATGTTGCTCATGCAGTCAATCTTTCACCAGCCCAAAGAGGTGGAAGTGAAAACATGCCAACTCCAGACTATATGGTGGGTGTGGTAGAACAGTCAAGCCAAGACTGCAATGTGCTCCATGGTCTTCAACGTGGTCTAGGACCTGGTGTTATCAAAGTGCAAGAGAAAGGTGGTGACATCATGTCTCGTCATCAGTAATTATGTGATCTAATTATGTCACCTACAGCCTCTAATTCTTTCAATAGCTCCTGACAAACTTCCACACAGTTCTTGCTGTTTCTGCGTGAACTTTTGTGCAACCCATCTGACACCAACTTTGCGATATTCCCATGTTGTCACCATCATTTTTAGTGTGTTGAAGCTGATATTCAGCTCTGTGTACAATTCCTTTCTTGTAATTCACAGATTCACACAAATGAGCTGATTGAAACACTCGTAATTTCATGATGTGATACTGTGCGTGGCTGTCTGGAACATGGTTTGTCTTTCATGTCACTGTCATCGATGCGGAGAAGCACCACTCACAAACTCACTGTGCTCACATTGACTATTTTGTCTCTATAAGAGCTCAGAAAGTGTCAATGGGTACAATTTTTTCTACATGGAGGAATTTAATTATATACATCTCTTCATAGACACTTTCATGACATTTCCATGCCATTTTGTCAGACTGCCCCTCTGCTATCATCTGTCGCACTGCAACAAAATGTAATAAGATACTGTCAGGAAGGTTCAACCTCTGCTGCCATACCACCAACATTCACCTTTGGTGTCGTGGGCCAGCATAATATAATTGGTGGCATTACTTTCAGAGCACTACATTGAGTCATTTCCCGTTTTTTTTGAAGTTGTGAAAACTGAAACCTACCTGCATTCTTTCCTCCTCGATCTTTCCATCTAAGAAAATGTAATTGTAATGTATAACAAAAAGAAAATGAATATTAAAATGTAGCAAAGACTTGATGAATTTAAGTCACTGGGTCAATTGATAGAGGTATAAACCAGTATTGTTTCTGTCATTTTTGTGCTAATACAACTTGCACTAACTGATCTAGTAAGGTTAGTAAAGTCTTTGTATTATTATTTATTATTACTACTACTATTACTATTATTTCACAGTAAATTGAACAACTAGTTTTGATATCACTTCCATGGAAAACGGTACAGCTGTAAAGTTATTTATGAATTTCTGCAGCTTATATTCTTCCCAAGTTAAATTAATTTATAAATGGATCTCTAAAAATGTGACCACTGAAAAGAAAGTATTCCAGTTCTTATTAAGCAAACAAGAACATAAGAAACCATTTAGCATGGCTAGCACGGCACTCTTCTACCTGTGCTTCAGTAAACAGCTTCTCTTGGTTCTCCATCCTTTTCCAGCCCTTTTTATAAAAAGACTTTTGTGTCTTACACAGCTTAACTTGACTTTGTTCTGTAGGGTTGTTGAATGATTGTATTTGATGCAAGATTAGTTAACAGCCAGAAGTATTGTCTAGTTTAGACACGTATCAGGAGAGTTTCCTATTGTACAGTTTCTTAGAATGACAAGGCCCCTATGCTCTCGCCTTTGAGGAATTTGTACTAGATTACTCTACCTTTTAATTTGATTTCAGCACACAGCTTTCCACGTAATATTTGGCTTCATATGAATAACACAAATGGCATAAAATGGAAAAGTTGGACACTGAGAAATTTGGATTTAGTATGCAAAAATAGAAAAGTATGCTACATATCAAAATACACAACACACAAGCTCTTAGAGCCATTTCCACGCTTGAAGGACAAAAGATGTATCTGAAATACTATCAAAATCAGTTAACTTTTTTAACCCCATCAGATTCCAAATCAGTAAAGAATCGTTTGTTATGATCACAGATGTGTGTCTACATACCTGTTTCTGTGTTCTTCTCATATTTTATCAAATATTCAAAATATTCAGAATGTTTCCATGTGTCTTCCTCCAAAGAGAGAAAAAAAAAACATCCCAGATGCATCCAGCATTATGAATCACAATCATCTGTGTTGTAGAGGAGTATCATTGTTCTTGTCCCCACTTTCTCCTTCTTCACTGCTGATTTATTTCTGCCAATAGCATATGAGCCTAATAAAAAATCCACTGAAGCCAAAGTCAGACCAGTGACTTCAAGTGAGTTTGTGCACCTCAGGAAAAATAAGTAATTTTGTTGAGTTAAAGGGAAAATTTGCCTTTTTTCATCAACACAAAATTTTCTCTTTAGTAAAGGATGGGCAAGAAAAAGTAATAACATCAAAAAAAGATGTAGGAAACTCACTTTACTGTAGAAAAGCTTAAATCCAGCTATTTTTTGATGTCTAAATAATGGAAAGTTTACACCCTCCCTGCATATGCCTGAATGATCAAGATCATATGAATGGGAGACTCTGACATGCCAAGACAATAATTAGGGTCAAGCTCTTTCCCTTCTCTGAAATCTGTAGAATGTGATGAAGTCATCACTTATCCTGTTTCTGAATACCTGCAATGTGAATGAATGGTAAACTTCATCTTGTGGAGCAAGATAGCATTATGTTTAACTGCTTGTTTAGATATATACAGAAGACTAGAATCTTAACAGAAAATGCTCATTCCCTTAAAGTTAATTGGAGTCTTGCCACTGACTTCAACATGGCCAGAATTTCATTGACAGGTTTTAATAGGACTGACTGTCCAAATAAATGAAGCAAGGGGAATCTGGCTGTCAGTGACCTATGTAAGATCTTGCAGACAGCTATGAAATCCAAAGCAACTAACTCAGAACACTACTCTAAAACTACGAACTTCCTCCCCAAGCCCAAAAATACAGGACATTTTGATAACAGAAGAGCAGCGTAAGTGGAAGGAAAAGACTGGAAATAGTGAGAAACTCAAGATTTTTAGCCAATTATTGTCAGAGATGTAATATTTCAAATTTTTATAGCTATCATCTTTTAATCTCTCTCACTTATTACTTTTAATGTATTCAGCCTACCTGGAGTAAGGGTTTTATTTTTGTGTTTTTTAGTTCATTTTCTTTCAAACATCTACAAAAGGAGAAAAAGGTTTTAAAACTCAACAGTTTTTAGAAGGCTATAATCATTTAACCTCAAAAGCAATTTTACTGAATCAACTATAGGCATTTAATGCTTGCTGTTTCACATGCTAATTCTTCTTGATGAAACTAAGTTTTCTGATATCACCATGATTTTTTTGTAGTTGAATTTTAGGACAGATGTACCTGAAGGAGTGCCTGAAGGAACGAAAATCATCCTTCACCTAGAATTTTTATTAAAAAAAAAAAAAACAAAACCGTATAATTATGACTGAAAATAGAGGATAACAGTGAACATGTCTTTCTTAACCAAATTACAGAGAATTCTACCTATTTCCTGTAATAAATATGATATTGCATTACATTTGCATACACGTGCACATATATATACAAGTGCATACATGCACGTAGATCTTCAAAAACTGAACACACTTCTTTGAGAAGAAAATCAAAGCATTCTTTTGCTTAGTCTATATTGTTTTCTAAACCTATAGCCTACAGTTAGTAAACTGAAATTTAGTTAGATGCCTAGTGCTTCTGCTTACAGATCTAATATAGTATTTTTTTGGATTCCTATTCAAACCATCTGTTGGGCTTTCTTTTCTTCTAATGTATCATGCCATAATTCCATGTAATTATGGGCACCTAGTCTTCCAAAACAAACAGCTGACACCTGGAGACATGTTCATGTAAGGAATAACTCATAAGTTAAGGTTAGCTGCCCAACTCTCATTATAATGACATTTAAAGTATACTCTGCAAAGTTCAAGTTAAACCAAAACCTTATTCAGTGGTTCTTGGATTTAGAAATAAGCATACAATAGGCTAGACAGAGATTGTCAGCCTGTCATTATAATACTAGCTGTTAACAACCACAATTAAGGAAGACTACATATCAATTATTATTTGTCTGGAAAATGAACTTCCCTAAGCATGAAAGGAAGTGATGCAGCCTGTATTACTGTCTCCACTATTCAGCTAATTAGTACTGTTTTTAATGGCTTCATCTGCCCAGGATCAATTGTCTAATGGGGAACAGTTCTCTGTCAGTTAATAAGGTGAGGAACTGTATAATATGATTATGTCTGGCTCCAAAATAGTGCTTCAAACAACACTAAAACAATCATGTGATGGAATAAATAGACTGAAGCAGGACTGCCAGATAATTCTGGAGCAAGCATAGTGTTCCAGTAAGTATACAAATGTCTGACACAAGAATATGCAGCACACTGTAAGGAAAGTACAGAACATTGTCTAGAAATGCTGGAAGTTCAATTAAAAGAAGGAGCCAGTGGTGATATGTATTTAAACTGGTGCTTAAAGAACATTAGCATAAGGAATGTGAAAGAGAAGGGATACATTTCCAAAAATACTTGCTGCAAAAATAAACCATTTTGTGGTTGTCCTGCTTGGAAGAATGTGCATTTTAAACTTTCCATTCAGAAAATGCCAGCCAGTACTGAAAAGGGTAAAAAATAAGCTGATGATATATATCCTCCGTGTCTCCAGACTGCAAAATTTAGTTTATATATACACATGCATACATCATGCCTCTGATGCTGCAGGATAATTGGATGTTCTCCCCATGGTCAGTTAGAGACAGTTTGGTTGATTGTTGCTCATCAGGAAGAAGGCACCGGACAACTCAGCAGAGCTATGCACAAGTCAAAGCTATATGACTTCAGATGACTTCTTTCTGCTAGTTGATCACTATTACCCACAAGCTAACTGGAATAGTTCTTGGCATTTATAAAAAAAGATTATGCCAAGCCTCTATAAAAACAAAAAGCAGACTTTGTGGTATAGGAAATAATGAAGCTTTATAATTAAGCAAGCATAGACATCATTGACTTGCCTAAATTCATGAGGGAGGGGAGAGCATTTGGTGAAAGCATTACTGTTATATCCAAAAAATGCATTTTTTATTCCAGAACTAATTATCTCATCCGTCTTCTTCAGCAATGTCCAGTTTTCCCTTTGCTGCCTTTAATCACTTTTTCCACAACAGATACAGTCTGGGACGAAAAAAAAAACACAAAAACAAAACAAAACAAAACAAAACAAAAAACACTGGCTCATAATGAAGAGAATGAAGAGGATTATATTCAATAGAACTTCCTTTGTATAAAGAGTTTCTTTCATACCCTTGAGGTCTGCACCTCTGCATTCAAATCTAGAGGAAAATATCATTAAAGATTTGCCCCTCCTACCACAGCTGACTTCAGCTCTTCAAACATAAATCATACACCTCAGTGCACAATCACCTATGCAGCTCTTATGCCCACCAGAGGTAGGAATCAGTGCTTCAGATCTTTCAATCTCAATAAATCCAAACTTTGCTGGGCAAGCTGTATTATTTGAATCTATTGCCTCTAGAAAGATCACTAATAATGTTGAGTGTCCAGCCTTCACACTTCTGAATGTGCTGAAAGGTCTGTATCTCCTAGAATATCAATAATTTGAACAACAGAAATCTTGCCAATGTTTCAGAGCTCTGCTCTTCACTGCACTGATTAGACCAAAAATAAGCTTGAAGAAATGGGCAACTTATAAATGAATGGAGGAGATGAATTACAACCCATCATCACAACATGGAGATCATTTCTGTTACTCTACTGGAAAAAAAAGAGAAAGTTATTTTTTTCAGGAACAGTATGTGTATTGTTGTAGTGTTTGTGCTAGGGAAAAGAAAGGTCACACATTTTGAAATGCTCAGCTATAATCCACTGAAGAGAAACGTTGCTCTTACACACAGAGCGTTGCAGGGATATAGCTTAACCTGCACTGGTCAGAACACATCAAATATAAAAGCGTTTTACTGAGACTGTAATAACTCAAAAAAAGAGTTGATAATCATTGCTATGGGCCAGCTCTGTGAAGCCTATATTTCCAGAAAGAAGAAGATATTTGCATTCCTTGAACAGAATAGAATGGAACTGAACAGAACAGAGAAGTCAAAGGTTAAATGTGTGAGAGAGAAATAACAAATTCTGTCTGAGTTACATCACTTGAGAATGCATATAATTTTCAGCAGATGGACTTACTCATTCTTATTTTACTTTCTATTTCTGGTTCAACTCACTTCCAACCTGCACTTCAGATGATTGTGGACAAGTAGAATTTTCACCCAAGGAGAGATTTTAGCTATTGCACATGGAAGGAGTGTCAGTGACTCATCCAATTCTCTTTTGCCAACTGCCACAGCTTAGAAAAGAGAAAGGTCTGGTTGGTAGTAGTATAGGTAATTTTTTTGTGTATTTTTCCCTTAAATGGTGCATTACTGAAAACAGCTACAGCATGGACAGTCCAGGACCCAGTCAAGGCAGAATTGCAGTTACTGAGATCATTGTGATATTATAATAATGTGCTGATTCTCAGAGGTACATTCTGGGATCCACCCCTTATGCATTGAAATATACTTAGTGTTCAACAAACAGCGAGACAAATTTGAGATGACAGAAAAACAAAGAAGCAGTTTAGAATGGAAAACAAGGAGGGGAGAAATGGTGGAAAGAGAAGTTTGAATTGTCTTCTATATGCAAACTTGTCATTCCGTCATCACAGAATGTGTTTCTTCAATTTTCTTGTTTAGCTTGGAGAAAAGAAGGCTCCAGGAGACCTCACTGTAGCCTTCCAATATTTGAAAGGAGTACATAAACAGGAGGGGGAACAACTGTTTACGAGGGTGGATAGTGACAGGACAAGGGGGAATGGTTTTAAACTGAGACAAGGGAGGTTTAGGTTAGATATTAGGAAGAAGTTTTTCACACAGAGGGTGGTGACACACTGGAACAGGTTGCCCAAGGAGGTTGTGGATGCCCCATCCTTGGAAGCATTCAAGGCCAGGCTGGATGTGGCTCTGGTGGTTGATGACCCTGCACATAGCAGGGGGGTTGAAACTGGGTGATCAATATGGTCCTTTTCATCCCAGGACATTCTATGATTCTATGAAATAACATGCAAATTGGGAGGCACCAGAAATTCATGTGAACATCTCTATTGGAAAATTTATCATTAATAGAGCAGTGTGCTTTCAGACAAGTTGCAGAAGTCTAGGTATCTTGATGTTCCAAATACTTTTGAAAGTCACTGACAAACATATTCAGAGGAATTAGGAAACCAGTTACTCTTTTTAGCAGTTACAAGTTTTCATTAAGGAAAGACTGTTGTTAACCTGATAACCTATCTCACACTTTTTCATATTGTCTTACAATGTTTTATGGAGTTGGTTAAAAAATCCATGTCTTTTAAGATTGACAAGCCTTATGGCAAGATCAATTAATTATTACTTTTTTCTAGGGAGAGTTATGGATTTAGCTTAGGAGCTTTGAAGTCTGTACTTCAAATAGAAATTGCAAAGATTTCTTATAAGCCTAGACGATTCTTTGACAAAATGTGGCATAAGCTCTAATGTTTTTATTATAGAATAAAGGAGAACATGATAAGTAAATGGATGTACTTTTGTTGAAGGCTTTTGAGGCCTAGGAATTGCTACTTCAGAATCAGATTTTGTAAAACAGAGTGGTTGAACAGAAATTTTGTTTTTCAATACAGCAGGGCTTCACAAGCACGCAGAAGAAAGTGTTTGTGCTGGCTCAACAAATGTTAACATAAAGAAATGCACAAGATGTTATTGTAGGGAAAATAATGAAATGGGCCAGATTTGAGAAAGGTAAAACAGCAGTAACATTTTCAGCACTACTTTAGGTAAAACAAGATGTGTTGTAACTGAAACTCATACAAACTTCTTTCTAATAATGAACGCAAGAATGATATGGAGGTTCATACCATTTTAACCCAGAGCCATAGCCTTCAGTCTGGAAGAGAAACTGAAAGATTCCCTCATCCAATAATACAAATTAATACTCTTGAGATCTAGACAGACTCCAGCCTATAACCTAATGGGAAAACAAAGTCTCACAGTATTTCTGTTGTATCTTCAAGGAAAAGAAAATAAAAGAAAAAAAAAAGTTGCCTTGTAGTTGGGAACATGAGGCAAAGGTCCCCATCTTTGAGAGGAGCAGCACAAGACTCATTACCAGTATAGCAAAGCCTGCAAAAGGGCTGTGTCTCTGGCAACACAACTGAGAGTGACTTCAGCTTGCTCATCAATAATGTTTCTTAGAAATGTTAAACACATTAGAAATGAAAGTTTATAAGGCTTAGTTATAGTGAGGAATTCCTTCACTGATTTCTGTCAGGACAGAATAAAAAGGAAATTGAGCAACACCCTAGTTTGGAGGTGGTGCTCACTAACAAATAAAGGCAGCAGATCTTGCTTCTGTTGAGAGCTTACATAATCAGAGGGGAAACTGTCGGTATGGAACAACTATTTTCACACTCAGAAGTGGAGAGTTCTGTAGTCCACACAGTATCTTCAGGTTGGTGGTATCAAGACCAGTTGTTCCAGTAACTCAGACATAAATAAAGCAATCTTTCTTTTTTTTTTTTTTGGGGGGGGGGGGAGGGGAGGAATGAAGCAGATGAGTTTCACCTTGTTCTGACACTAAAAAATGATACTTTTAATTCCCCCAAATTTCTGGAAGGGAATGTTCATAGTCCTACATCTTTAGACCAAGCTGTAAATATTTTGTATGCCCAGCTTTTTTTAAGGATTTTGGATTAAAAATGTAGGATGAGTTGTGAAATCTCCTGACACTAGACTGATATGCTTTAACCAAGGCCTCAGATAGAGGAGGGACATGAAAGTGTATTTTGTTTCCTCATTATATTTGGGGCTTTCTGGATTGTTTCCCACTTTTCACCATCCACCTCTAACGTGGCTTTCCCGTTGTGGATGCTTTTAGCACAGGAACACTATTCCCTTCAGAATTCCTTTCAGGTAAAAACAGCCTTACTGAAGAAATTGATATTCAGAAATTCATAGAATTAAACAAATGCCCTAAAGTTTTGTTTGCATTGATTCGCTCCAATGGAGAAAAGTATCCTTCCGTGATTCCCCTTTCAGTATATCAGTGAAAAGCTTTCTATCACTGACACATCCTGAGATGAAGCAGTAAACTAATGCTGGTTAGTGATGTATCAGTACCTACATCCCAATCAGGTCACTTGATGCCGTTTTATTTCCTATTCTCACTTGATAAAGCACCTGTACAGTGCTCAGGCTCCTTTTGAAGTGTTTTTCTATGCTAGACAGCACTAATAAGTGACAAAGAGTCACTATTGAATATAAACACAAACTTTCTAAGGACTAGGTAGCAAATGAACAAATTGTCCCAAGGATTTGAAGATTTCCAACAACGGAAAATTTATGAGGAGATAGGTATCTCTCAGGACTGGAATTGCTGCTGCTGTCCTTAATCCTGAAAACAGGTAAAATAACATTCATTTGAATGCCTACAAACCTACTCCCCAACCAATAACATATTCCATAAGAACTACCCAACTGGCACTTTTCTTCGGTCAGCAGTTTGCAGGTAACTCACAAAACAACAAAATTACCCAGGCCAAGTTGTTAATTACATCATGTTTACTTTCACCTAATAGGCTCAACTTTGTCATTATCTAGTTCAAATAGAGAAAATCTGTAAACATGATGTAAAAGTAAAAATGATGAACTGTAGAGATGGAAAAGGTTCAAGATAACCTGGATATTCCTCATTATTTTACTGCTATTAACCCCCTGGCTATATACTGCTGATTGATTTGTGTGACAGCAAGGGAAAAATGACAGTTGCCTAAGGAATAAGTGAGGTTATTAATTAGTGTCCTGGTTGAGGGAGGGAGGGAGGGAGGGAGGGAGGGAGGGAGGAAGGAAAAGACGAAAGAAGGGAGGGAAGAAGGGAGGGAAGGAAGGAAGAAGGAAGGATAGATGGAAGGGGATGAACAAATGAACAAACAAAGAAATATAGGAAGTCTCTCGGTTGTCAAGGTCTAACTGTATGTTAGCAGTACTTGAGCCCTGATCCTTTTGAAGGCAGTTGGCTGTTCCCACTTTCTCATCTCAAGTGGGTAAGTTGAAAGCCTGCCTTTCACCCATCCCTCCCTCCATTGTGTCTGAACGTGCATAGGAATAAAGCGGAGGTGGGGAAGGCTTTCAGTTGTATTAGTGAGTGCAGCAGGAATGGAAAAACTCGTCAGCATGAGGTCACCGTGTCTTCTCCGGCCCCTCTGCAAGATGCCACACACCTCTGAGAATGCTCTCAGGATCCCCCTTGCTACTGTCCCCTTCTTAAATCACACTGCCCTTTCCCTCTGGCCCTGTGCCCCACTGTGGGTCTATTTCCAAATGGGATAAACTGAAAACTTTTTAACTGTGCTAGAGAAAATCAGTGATGAGGAACAAAATAGTTAAGGCCTATTACTATAAAATCTTTAAGAGAAACAAACAAACTCAGCAAGAACCAAGTTACGAATGTTATACACATAGGAAGAGCTTCACAAATCTCTCCATAGGCCACTAGCAGTTTAACAATGGTATGCAATTATTTAGATGTATAGTTTATTCCTGCATAATTTATGCAGATCCATTTTCAGATATTTTGCCCAAATACAGAGTAACAGTTTGATGATTACAGCAGCATCAGGGGACATCAAAGCACTCTACCAGTATGATTCACATCCCCATTAACGATAATGCACAAGACAAATGTGAATCTTTATTAGGTTAATTCTGTTTTGTCCGTTTTGCAGATGAGTAAGTGGGAGCACAGAGAGGTTAAGTGATTTGCCCCAGGTCAGAGTGAAATCTGGAAGTAAAAATAATGTGTAAGTATGGCCTAAAAGCCATATAGATTACAATTAAATAGAGGGGTATTTAATAGTGAAAAAAATCTAAAAACTAGGGCTTCATACCCCACCTAAGCACAGACTTAACAGGTAATCTCACATTCCTCATAAATTTCAAACTTCCTGCGATCACTATATAAATCTGGTGAATGGAAAGAAAAACCAGAAAAAACTTTTCTTTCACTTTCTAAAAAGCAAATGAGAGAAAGAAGGGCTGCTAAAATTGCAGCAAAGAGAAATGATCTGTCCTAAAGTGACACTGCTTTTTTCACAGTGTCCCATCAAAAATGTCCTTGAAAAACAAGTCATACAAAGAAGAGCTCTGTGGCATACAGGAAAATAGAACTAAAAGAAAGATTTCTTCTTTAAATTACAAGGGTTTACTGAGCTCTCTCTCTTTTTTTTTTTTTTTTACACTCATTAGTAAGTTGGATGCAATTAGCTCTGTTTTAACAAAAGGCTCTATAACAAATAAATTGTTAATTGCTGCTTCACTGACTAAGAGTTTCTAATAAATGCCTCTGTAGCTAGTAATGCTACAAAAAAACAATCACTTTCTATGCAAGCCTCAAAACACAGTGAACAGTGTAGTCAAATAACACCAATATATAAAAACACAGATAACCCTGTTTGAAACAAGCAATGTTTTCTATATTTGTTCTTGTTTTTCCTTTGAGGATGAAAAGCTACGCAAACTTTCTACCTTCAGCCGTTTGAATAACCACTAAGTTTAAAGGAGCCCACACGCTTCATATAACTATAACATAGTTAGATGTGCTCAGTTGTTCAGATTGAAACTGTAAAGTTTCAGCCACAGGAAACTGAACTGTACAGAAACTTCCAATGCTGTGTCGAAGTTAATGTTTATGCTATATTAGAAACAGAAAAATATGGGGGAAACAGGCACTAACTCCTCCTGTGTTTAAAATATCTGAAATTTCCCAATGGATTCATGAAACTTTGTCACTACATGAAGCAAATCTTTTGTCATTTGGTAGAAAGAAAGTCCTTGGAGGAAGAAAGTCACTTCCTTTTTCTCTCTCAGAATCCCATCTAGACCTAGCAGTGTTACAGTGCTGAGAAATGACACATCCTTTTGCTGATTATGCAGGTGAGAGAAAACATAGTAGTACACAAGAAAGGTCAGATATATTCTTTGGCCTGAGAATGGGGGAACCTGGTTCCACTTCTGCTACTGCCATTTACAAAGAAACAAATTGTGGAATTTCCCATTCAATTTTTTTCAGTATTTCTCTGTGCATTTCAGTAGTTGTCTGTTCAATTGTATGGAGAACTTTTGGCCCTGGCTGCAAAATTAGCCTCTCTGATATGTCACCGATGTACTACTACGTTCACTAATGCCAGAGTTCGGTGCTTGCAGACAGAGAATGTAGAGAGCAGAATCCCTTGGAGTGACAAGTTTAAAAAGCTTTGTCTAAATGATTCTACCAGAAAGCTCAGACTTCTGTTTGAATAAACATATTCTTTCCCAGAGGGACTGGGTGTCAGCCAGATCTTATCCACACCATGATCAAAAGTTATTCCCAACTGACAAGCTAAGCATCGGCTGGCCAACATTTTTTTATATATTAGAATATGAATTTTCAACAAAAAGTCCCCTTGTCAACAAAGGAAGCGTATTTTGTCATGAACTCACAGAATAATAGTCTCATTCATCAAGAAGTATTGAACAGTTCAGCAATACACTCAGTACACACATGTTGTTTTTCTTGTATCTCATTTTCACGTCTCAGATGAGCTCAGCTTCCTCTGATTCTCAAAGTAGGGAGGTCTACGAGAAAGGAATGGGTTTTTGTATTCCTCATCTCTACTCTGCTTTAGTTAATACAAGGGGATGATTACAAAACTGCTCATATAATCTCTCTAATATTTTTGCTAGATTTAGGTTTGCAGTTGAAACAGCAAATGTTAATGTTTCCCAGGTATATACCTGGGATAATGTGTACCTTTGAAGTATAGTACATACCTGGGAAGAGCATTCAAGCAATATGTAAAAGACTATGAGCATTCCTATCCCAGTATATGTTTATGAATCCACAGTACAATTCGGGATGTTATTAAGTTATTTGACTCAAATTTAAAACTAAAGTAAATAAGCAAGCTCCTTAGAAACTAATGACAGACTATTTACCTCCATTTTTCTTATTAATAATTTCCTCAGAAAAAAAAGTTAGCCATTAAGTGTAGTGTCATTAGTTCTATAAACATTTCTGCTTGAATTATAAGTGTGTTCTATTGAGTTCAAAGAAGGGAACTGAACAAAACTGAAATATTATGCAATTAGATTACTTTAACATAATACATCTAATAAAATAATTGTATTTAAAGTTCAAGGATAATTTTTAAAAGCAGCAAGAAATTATTCATTACACATGGAAAGCTAGAGGCTTGCAGACTACTGTGTATTCCTTCAGAAAATATATTCTCACTTCTTGCTATATGAAAAATTTCAAAAACGAATGCAAAAGTTAAATCTCATGGCTGGTTTTCATGCATCCCTCTGACTGAACATTTTTTACAAGAAGTATACGACATATAGAGGAAAACCAATCTAAAGACCCACCTGTTTGCACAGCATTTAGCCAGAAGCAATAAGGTATGTTAACATATTTAGTAAGTTAATTGCTGTCTTTTGCATTTCAGCATGGAGCTGAGAAAAACTACTGAGTTCACTGAAATGAAATAAATACAAACGACAACTAAAATAAAGTGCTGCATTCCGGAGTCAACAAAATCTGATATTTTTGTAGTTCATAATTTCACTCCTTTCACGATGTTAAGAAGAAATTATTTACTCAGAGGGAGGTGAGGCATTGGCACAGGCTGCCCGGAGCAGCTGTGAGTTCCCCATAAGTGGAGGGATTCAAGGCCAGACTGGATGATGCCCTGGGCAGCCTGAGCTGTGGATGGCAACCAGCTCGCAGCAGGGGGCTGGAGCTCAATGGTCCTTTCCAACATAAGCCATTCTAAGCTTCCTTGATTCTATGATATAACTGAAAGAGAACAGAATAAGGCAGCTGATGTGTCTTACTTGAATTAATGTTCTTGGGTTTTTTGTAAGTTGACTTTCCCAATATCTGGTATTATTGCTCATTATAGAAAGAATTGTAGTATTTTTACTAATTTGTAACAAATTGCAATGATTTACATTTTAAAAATTAAATCGGAATTGTTATGTTTCCAAAAATGGCATTGTTATCTTTTGCAAAACATTGCTCACTCCATTTTGGATTTGTAGTAGTATATGACTTTAATCAAGACACTTCTTAACAGATTTCAGATTCAAGTTGGATGACAATACATATCTATAAATGACTTGAATAGTTGTACAAAATAGTCCTGCAAATACAGCATATTTCCACACATTTCTCTCAACTGTAGTTTATAGTAATATAAAAAACCTTAAGGTTTTCTAATTGAAGTTAATTGAAGAAAAAACATCAGTCATTTCATAAACAAGTTCTTGTAAATTTTCTATTTCCCATGATAGCCATCCAAAAACTTGTTGCTGTCACAGACGAAACCTGGAAATATACGGATACATTCTCTTTACCTCTAGAGATTGATTGGAGAAGGAATTTGGACCAGTTCTTACTTTTTTTTTCATAATCAGTTCTTTTTTACCCTAATGCATATCACAATGTTAAGACACAATCAGAAGATCTAAATATTCACTTTTATTAAGCCTTTTAGGTCAAATATTATGGCAAATGCAAAACAGCTTACTGAATTTCAAGTTGTTTTGGACTACAGAACTGAGAATTTGGTCTGAAATATGCAGTGAAAGCACTATTTACAAATTTGTTCAGAATGTTAATCCTTCTTGGCATCTCTTCATTTGAAATACTCTGTCTAGCAAGTAGGAAACTTTAACATAGGATAGGTAAGGAAAAAGGGATATGAATAAGAACAAGAAAGGCCAAGTAATTCTCTTGTTATCCAACAGCATAAACTAGTTAACAGAAGTTTATAACAAATAATAGTCAGTTTGGTGGATTTTTTGAGCGTCCCTAAACCTGGGATTACATACATATACATAAGAAAATCAGATGCTGCATATGAAGTTTGGGGTCAAACAGTTGTATTTGCTTTTTCTGTTATAACAGAGTTGGAAAAATTATTATATTTTGGAATATTAAAAAACATTTAAAAGCCTCCTATTTTCAAATGAAAGTGCACAGATACTCAATACGGAAAGATTAGTTGCATAGGTATCACTGAGTCTGAACTAGTTATTTTGATGTTACCATATATTTCACACAAGCAATTTTGAATTTAACTTTAAAATGAGCATATATTTACGTATTCCTGTTACATCTCTCTTACACACAGAAAAAAAAGGTATTCTACTTTACATGACAGCACAGTGTATAACAGTAATACAGGTAATATGCAAGTATAAAAGAACCTTTTTGTAAGGTTTTCCTCGCCACAGTTATTTATGCTTACAAGAAGTTAGAAGACCACATTGTTATATGCTGGTAAAAGTATCCTATGGTCCCTGTTTAATTCCTAGAGAAACCTGTCAGAGGTAAAAGATGTACTACAAAAGGGATAAAAAGTGAAGAACATGTCTATTATCAATTTAATGATAGGACAGACATTCCCTTCAAAGTTTTTCCTGTTATGAAGCCTCACCAGTGAATAAAAGTATCTAATGTATTATTCAGATAAAGGCCTCTGAACCTTAGACAGAAGGAAATCCATACCGCCTTACATTGCTTTATTAAGTCTATATTAAGGGCTCCATTACTTTAAAGAATCTGTTTAAGTAACATTAAGGCTATGACCCAAACTGACAAAAGTAAGGAAATACAGATAGCTAAATTTCCATCTTTAAAATATGCTGCTGTGGGAAAGAAAAAGGAACAATGGAGTATAAGACTTTGCTTCTCATCTTGGGCTGAGAGAAATATTTGGGACGAAAGAAAAAAAAAAGAAGAAAAAAAAACAGCCAGACTCTTCTCTTGGCATTCAAGTGAATCCAAATAAAAACTGCTTAAAGTTTGACTGTCTTCCCATCATCTCACACCATGGGTCACTTGTAGACCTAGGAGCAAGTTTTCAAGTTGCTGTAGGAATAAGAGATAATTCCTTACTGCTCTGCAACAGAAAGTTAGAATAAAGGACCCAATTACTGCTGCAGGGGTTATATGTAAAACAGTGCTTAAGGGTTTTCATGTGTTCTCTGCCCATGTATGTACTGTGAAATCTGCAGAGAGTAGAAGGTCTCTCTGTCCCATCTTTTACACTGGGAGAATGTGGGAAAGAGAGAGAGTTACATCGCTGGCAGCAAGCATGACATTTTGCAAAGTAGCCATCACTATACAGGAAAAGAGAACATTATTAGACAGCTTAACTGTAGCTCTTAGCTCAGAGCTAAAATTAGTCTTTATAACAGGCTACTATGAGATTGTATTAATTCTACCGAAATCCTGAAAAGTAATAAATAAACCTGAAATCTGCCTAAATCTTGCCTTTTAAGAATGTCATTAATTTGAAACTGTAAAAGCAATTGGCCTACACCATTTAATCCTACCTGAAGTCCTAAAACAGTTATAATCTCTTTATCCACCACTAAGGCAGTGATTGATATAGCCCTGAAATCAGTATTTTAGCATGTATTTAAAAATTCTGATAACAAAGTATTTGGGCACACGTTTGTATCTAGGAATGTCTTTAAGTTTCTAGTCCAACATGGTTTAGTTATTAACTTTGGCTTTTTATCTTTGTGGTCTCATTTTTGCATTGGCAAAAAAGACTTTCCTGTTATTTATCTTTTCACAACCTATTTAAAATATTCCATACCCCTAACGTATATACAACGTGAACGTGAACTTTTTGATACAAAACCTGGGGACCAAATCACAAACTGAACAGAAAAATTCCTCTTCTTCGAATTCCTAGCCCCACTAGTGGGTCTCAGCAAAGACAAATAAAAAAATGAATATCACCACTGTATAACACTGGGAATTATTAACAGCTAGACCAAATTTGGAAATACACTGCTAACTTCTCCAGCTCCCCAGATCGAGACATAATGACTTTCTGAAGCAGAAGTTTGTCCAAATCTAAATTTAACCTGCAGACAGTAGGTTAGGATAACAGTGAATGAGAGCAAAGTGAATTCTTTTCTATGATCAGGTTTGATTATCTGTGGTCTTTTTTTACCTTAAGCATCCTGTAGTTTTTATAAAAATTTATGATATATAATCTTGACGAAAATACATTTGTACAATTTCCAAGGAAAAATTCAGGGAAATGCAAGAGATCTTTTCTGAGGAGACATTCACTTAAAAGAAAAAGGGCTAAATGGAGAGTAGAATACTCTCTTTAAAGGTTGAAAATGAGCAGAGTTCAAACAAAATTAAAATTTACCTCTTGTGATGAATCTTCCAGTTCTCATCATTACCATTCTGACTGAAATAACACACAGTGCATTATCTTTCCAGATGGTAGTGTTTGTTTTGCTCGTATATACATTAAAAGCCAGGCTTTTACAGGAAAAGAAATCCCAGACAGCTTTCTTGCATAAGTAAGATGCAAGATCCGTGATGGGTGGAAACAGACTTTTTTATCTCATCCTTGGGCCAAAATCCTTACAGTCCCACATCTGCAAATCCCTTGGCAGCAGCTTCTGTGGTGCATTCTGCACCCCACATCACTCACCACGGTTGTGGCTTCTGCTCCCATCCCTTTCCTAGCTCAAAGAGTATTCTGCGGAGTATCTTCACCTGTTAATTTTACAAACACTGTGCTTCCAACAAGCTAGTGAAACATATTTTTCATCATGGCATGCCTCCTAACCACCCCAAAGAAGCATCATTCTGAAAATGGAGTAACAGCGTACCAACAATATTTTACCAATCTATATCATTATTGCCATAATTTCACCTTTCCAGGTGGGTAGAAATCCCCTAGGAGGTACAGAAGAACATCGGATGACAAGGGGCAAATTTCCAGCTCTTTGTTTTATACAGCATGTTGTGTACCCTGACACATGTTTTGTAAAATGGTAATATTAGCTCTACATATCAAAGTGCAGTGTTTGTAACCCAGTGACTAGTAAATGAAGTTTTCATGAAAATCAGTAATTTTGTGTATTCTCACTTTTCCCTTCCTGCATCTGAAAACAGAGGGATGAATCCATTTCTTTCCTTTTTCTTGAAGGATTCCTGCCCCTCTGCCATATCAACATTATTTTTAAAGGGGAATGTTCTTTCTCATGCTGTCTGCATAATGCATTTGGTACCACAGAAGAAAAAAATCTTGTCTTAAACCTGAAATGTCTGTGCAAAATATGGGGCTGCTTACTCGACCTGGTAATAGAACTGCTGGATCTTAGTCTTGTTGACTGAACAGCCATAAAGACTTCATCCTGCAAGGTGCTGATAACCTGTGGCAAGATCAGGCCTATATTAACATTTAAGCATATGGGCAGCCCTCTTGTAGGTTGTATGATATTATATACTAACATATATATATATGCAAAACACATACTCATAGATCTTTATATATGAAAACACACACAAATGAATGGTTGACAGTTGGATATGAATGCAAAAATATGTCTCAGGCTGGAACACTCTGAATTATTTCTAACATGTACAATGCAAACCATCTATTTGAAATGTCACAAAGGGAATTTTTACCCCGGATGAATTCTTGTATGCTAAAATTCGACTAACACTGGACTTCTTTTTGGAAAAATAAGCGTTAAAAAGACCAGGTTTAAAATGGCTGACAGTCCTTTAACTATCGCAGCTTGAATAGTATCAGCACTGTACATTAACAACTGTAGTCATAAGATCTCAACATTTTTCCCCTCCCCATCTTTCCCTGGAGCTGCTCAAAAAGCTAAGCCCCTTTTCACATTCTTAATGACGAAAAGTTAAAAAAAAAAAAAAAAAGAAAAAGAAAGAAAGAAAAGAAAGAAAAAGAAAAAAAAAAGACTTAAAAGTTCAGCTGGATTTTCTTCTGGTTTCCTAATGAGCTTAACATCTCTTAAGATGCCTTTGGTAAAGGAGAAAATCTTTTCAAAAAGACCCATTTTCCTGCTGACAGTACAATCTTTCTGAAGTAACATCAGAAGACCATAAGGGTGACATCCAAGACACCTGAGCTGGTAATACAAGCTCTGTAACCAATAGATTTCTATCCCCTCTTTACTCCACGTTTTCTAGCAACATAGTTCTTTAGAATAGGGTCAAAAGAAAATATTCTGTTTAGTTGTTTAATGGAAATAAATATTTTTTTTCATCAGACCTCTGCTAGAGCTTGCCCGCAGTCGAAGTATGCTATGATTTAATTTGTCATAAAAGACCCAAAGTATGTGGCTCTTAATAAAATAGGAGATCACAAAGTCATGTAGTTTCATGTCACCTTGTGTATTCACGAACAATGGTACCTGACCTATTTAATGATTTTTTTCTGCTCTATGATAACAGAGAATAGTCTCACAATAAATTTGAATCCTGCATGGCTGCAGAAAGTAAGAAGCAGCAACTGCTATAACACGAGTGAGATGAAATGCTGTCTTGAATGCACTGACTGTCTATTACAATTTTGTGTGTGATTTTATCATGCAAAAAAGTTACTTAGAAAGCTGACATCACTCATGTGAGATATCTGATGGAAAGCAGAGAGGTGACCTCTGTGCCTATATTGTGTGTGTGTCAGGGCATACACGAGGCCTTAATACGTACATCAGGCATATGGACAAATCTGTGTATTTTTGCCACCTGCATTATGATCTGGTAACACTACAATACAGCACCTTTTGGTTATGCAAGTATAATATCATGCTGTTATTGGAAGGATTTGAGTCTTGAGTCAGAATCATAAATTCTGCAATTTATTTTTTGACAGAAATCTATAATTGGCAGAATTTAGGAGAGTTAATCATAGGTTACACCTGAATGAATAAGACTAGAAATTTACTGATGCTCAGTTCTGAATGCCAGTGGAAAAAACACTTCTCATTTTCTATCTTTTTAGAACTTCTCCTATTTTTGCTAGGGTTGCCATAATTCTGCAATTTCTGTAATCATGGAGCATCTATTATGAAGCAAGCCAGTAGCAATCATTTCAGTGTTCCTAGGGTCTATTTAAGACCAATTCTTTTTCAGAAACAGAACAACAGGACACTGGACTAAGCTGCATGAAAGAGGCAGTTTTCCTAACACTCCTATTTCTCACATGTACAAGTCACGATTCAACAGCCAGTGAAGCTGGGAGGCCTGATCAGAATAGGGGTGAGACTGGCAGGATGCACGTCCAGAATAAGGACTTTCCAAAGACCTTAAACCTGATCTGGCAGTTGATTGTCTCCAGAGGTGTGAATTAATTCTGCCCCCAGGTCAGTTTAGTCCCCTTGTGAAAAGAAACCTTCAATTATGATAAACTCTGCTAAATTATTTATGTTATTTCTTTGATATAATGAAGCTTTATTCAGCAGCAAGACCTTTGTCTCAAGTTGGAAGTGAATGGGGCAAATGATCATGAAACTACAGAGGATGTAGGCTTCTGGAGCAGAAGCACTAACTAGATTGGTTCAAATTTATTCTTAGAACTGTTGGTTTCAGAGGAGTTAATATGAGAAAGAATCCAGCTCATAAAACTTAATTCTTCCCTGTTTTACAGGGAGTGTGGTCCCAGAGAGGCAACCGAGTATGTCAGGGCAGCATTTCAGTTCCTGAAGTAGACTACAGAAAGTCCTATAGTTCAGCAGTTCTCACATAACCTTTATTGTTTTATTTTCAATTGGCTGCTGTTAGCTGTAAAAATGAATTCATTAAAAAAAATAAAAAACAAAATAGCACAAGACTGGTGCTTTGGAATATCCAGTCTTAGAACCTGGCCCAATAAAAAATACGTATGTATATTCAACTTCCACACCATTAAAGCCAGACATTTTCTTTATAACAAAACCTGGCCCTCAGTTGTAGTCAATACCATATAGAGGCATTTAGAGAGTAACAAAATCTCACAGGAAATTCTTTATATGAAGAGATTCAGAAATGAAAATACCATTCAGGTCACAGTCATTGGCACATAATGCTACAGTTAAGCCATTCATTTCTAATTAGGCCTGTGATCAGAAAATAGCCAATTTCACTTTCTGCTTCTTGGTATGTTCAACTATTTTGTCAGCCAAAAACTGTTAGCTGCTGAATTTTTAATGATCCTTTATTGGATAATAAGGTTGTGTTTTCATTTCTCGCAAACTGCTGGAGTCTGCGTTAACAATTATATTGGGGAAAAGGTTTCCACAGTAGGTGGGCCCCACAGTCTGTATAAACCATAGATTAGCATTATGGAAAATAAAAAATAAAAAATAAAAACCAGAGGAAAAAAAACAAAGAACACCTAAGAAAAGCAGGTTTGTGTTTGGGTGTGTACAGAATTAGGTTACTTCATTACATAAATTAAGCAAACCAAAAGAATACATTCAGTATGGTGAAAATCACATGAATCCGCTACTCTTTAGGTCAGCAAGATCCAGCCACTAAGCTGAAGTCTTCAATCAGCACTCAAATAAAACTATACTTGTTACTTCAGGAATAGTATGAGTTTTTGGTAGTAGATCTGTGGCTACTTTTCTTCATGTTGCTTGTTTCAGAGGACTGCTTTGGGGCACATGGAAAAGCTCTGCTTTGCACCCTGGTGTCATACACCAACCCATCTCTGGGATCTTTCAAGATGGCAGAGCAAAAAATAGCATCTGCTTTGGGCTTCTGCTGAAACAAATGAATGCCTGACTGGTTCTCAGGTTGAAGAGACAAAATGAGTTACTGTAGGAAGACAGAGGACAAAAAGAAGAGAATGTGAAGGAAAAAGAAATAAAGTTTGAATGCACTGAAAATAGAGATACAGTGCAAGTCATAGAACGAAGGACATTTTAAAGAGTGAAATTTAAAGGCCAGGTTTTGAATCAGAATTATACTGCAAAGGCTCCAAATCTGTGTATATGTAGGAATGCAGACATAACATATGTTGGATTCATAGAACTACTTATTTCCTAAGAAGAATCCCTGACACATATTTGGTAAAATCTTATTATCTCAAGGGCATCTTATTTCAAGCCATACCAGACCAGCTATTTGCATGCATAAGTTAAAATAATAGTTTATTTTGTCAATATAAAAAATAATTTAGTAACTTTCCCTACCTTCCAAAGACTCTGAAGCAGAGATGCAAAATTCAGCATTATTACTGACCATTTTGACAAGGATATTATTGCTGCTATAACACCTGGGCAAACATAGGCACGTCCTTGAAAAATTTATTTCTGCCTACATTAATTTCCCTATTTCATAAGCCAAAACCTTCTAAAACCTTCTACAGATTTCAACCCTATAAAGTGTACTCAAGACACTGATACTTCCTAGACATAAAGTGATTACTCAACAATCCCACGGAGCTCTTCTCCAACCAGATACTGGACGGCATGTGGCAAAAATGAATTTTTTTTTATGAATCATGCAGTATTATCACAGTCACAACAATATGAAAAGAAAAACATATGAGGAAAAATTCTGCCAATGGAGTGAGGTTTAAATAAAGTGTATTAAATAAGTCACTGGGCCTTAGTCTGCATAATTAGGATAAGTAACAAGAAAAATCACAAGAAAGAAGAATGGAGTCATAGACAGCTTTAAACCTTCATTTCTTAGTTTAGATACTTTTTTGTTACCTTACTAAATATCTGTAAAATATGGCTTGATACATCTAATACATTTATACAAAAATGTAAATGTAATTGTATATATTGACAGTGCCCATCTACAGGTACATAATGGTTTACACAAATGTACAAATTAAAGAAATGAAGGAGGGTGACACAATATAAGGATGCAGAATAAGTTTTGTCTTCCTCATCTGCATGGTTTATCACAACACATTCAACACGTATGCTGAAGAACCGCTGAAGAACTATATAAGCCATTCAACTCAGTATGAGCTGAATAAATCACATCCAGTTTACAGTGAACTCTGTGTTTATGTATCCAAAACTTCAAAGTCAATCCAAAAGCATTTCCCTGGTTACTGGAGCCCACCAAACTGACTCCAGAGCAGTAGATAAAAAGAAATTGTGCTGTTCTTAAACAGCCGGTTCACTCAGCTGCAGAATATAGTATGAGGAACATTCAAAAGCTTTAAGGTGCAAGAAGTGATGATAAGCATCCACTTCTTGCTACGAAATACATATGTTCTTGCGTTTGGTACTCATATTTGAATCTATTCAATATTATAGCTAACAGAAAATCTTCCTGAAGAATCAAATAACATAAGGCCTGGCTGCTTAAGAACTCTGTTTAACCTTCTATACAGTTAGAAAATTGAGATCACACAGGATCTCCTGCCCAATATCCTCAGGTTTTTTCACTTTTTGATTGTACAGGTCTAAGTTCTTTCAAGTCTCAGGTTTCTGCAGTTTCTGCTTCACCTGCTTTACCAGGGTAAACTTATCTATCTGTGCTTTGCACTCTACATGCGACTTTAATAAGCTGCTAAGCCTGAAGCTCCAGGTGCAATGAGCACAGTGAAATCAATGGGAAATATCTGTGTGCACCAAAGGCCAGATTTTGATCCATTGTGTTAGAGCAGAATGATCCTCATTAACCTAACAGATAAAGGCAGCAATGAGCGGCGCTTCTGTAATATCCATGAAATCACTATTTCATGATACCAGTGAAAGCCCAGGGAGGAGGTTTCTTGGTTGCAATAATTAATAATTTACAAAAAGCTTTAACTGAGCAAGACATTGCCCACCTGGAAATTGGAATGAAAGGATATTAATGAAGCTGCAATGCAGATGGTCATGTTGGAGGTGATGAAGAATTTATTAGGGAGACAGCCATCAGAGGCTGTGTAGTATATGAAGCATAAAGCTGCTATAACTAATGACAGCAAGTAGTTTAGGCAAGTAATGGACAGCACAGCTACAAAAGGGAACATGGAGATATATTATTTAGTAATAAAGTTCTCATAAAATGTGAAATATGAAGTAGAAAGATTAATATGATTGCACAAGCCATTTTAAATATCCATATCCAACTTCTCCATTTTAAAAGAAGTAGACTGAATTTACGTCCACGCAGCAACATGTAAGTCACAACACTTATTTACATAGTTTATGCAAACTACTACAGATCTATGGGCTTAATTTATTGAAATAATGTTTGAAAGTGATTTAATTTATTGCATTAACAATAGAGCAGATGTTATATTTCTACCTGCCAAGTGATCCAAGAAGTGTAGGTCAGGTTATCAATCATCATATCATACTCCAAAAGATTCAGGGACCTGCAGGTTAGCGGCTGCTCTGCTTTAATAATTCCAGACTTCCCTGAGATTGACTAATAATCCTCTCTTTACTCCTCCACTGTCAGAATTAATCTTTGCACAAAACCTGGGTGAATGAGCTCGCTGCAGAAGACAACACAAATAATAAACATTTCTTGAGATGCTGTGTCGCTAGCATTTTGTGTGCAACTGGAGCTAGAAAATACATTTTAATAAACCATCTCTTCTATGGCTTTCTTTTAGTAGTAGAAGTATTTAGTAGTTGAAGAAGTATTTTAGACTACACTAACGCTGGCATACATAGGTGAGTAGGGGGAAATTACTGGGGATTCTGGTTATTCTTAAAAGCTGTTTAAGCTTGATTTTCTCTCGCTCATCTGAATTCATAATACATTAGGAAATGTGTCTTTAATGCATACATTGATCAAGCTACAAAATTAGAGGAAGTCATTCTTTTTTTCCACTTCTTTTTAAAATGTATGAATGCTCATCCCAGACTAAAACCACAGCACTTGAATGTGAATTTTTCATCTAAAATGAAGCACTGTTCTAGTGTAGATACTCTGTACTATAAAAAGGATTGCAAATTGCTGAACTTCAGTCCACAGGATGAGTTTATTCTTCTCCCTAGATTAAAAAGAAAACACAATTCTAAAATATTCTTTATGTTATCAAAGAGGGATTTTTGTGCATTTGCCCAAATTTATACTCATCCATAGTGAAATTACACTAGTGTGAGATTGGTACTGAATAAAACACAAAAGGATTTTTTTGAGAACATTGACCTGATCTTTAATCTGGAAGGCCTGCTATTTTCTCAGCCATTCCTTCACTTGATAAGGTCTTAATTATGTTATTTTTGCATCGCTGCATTTTCCTATAGAGAGGTACCTCTGGAAACAGCATCAGAACTGGGAACAGCAACTCCGTTTTCCTGAGACCCATTTGGAAAGGAGCAGGAATCCAACTGATATATTTTTGGTAAAGACTGGCAAAAGATGTTCTGTCAGAGTTTTCTCAACCCTCCATTTCAGTGTGGAAAGTTAAAAACAGCTGTCTCCTAAAGGCTGAGGGTAAACCTTGTATGCAAATCACTCAGTCTCTGACACTAAACCAGTAATTAAACAGTGAATAAAATGTCTACGTATATATAGAGATATCTAGATAAATAAAATAGTCTTTTTAAAAAAATATTTTCCTGCGGGGTACAGATAAGAAGCTAAGAACTATAGCTCACATTCAGAAACTTAAGCTTTTCCTACAAACAAAGGTGATAGACATCTGCAATGGTGGTTATGGAATGAATATATCCTGAATCTCAGTCTAAGGCCTGCCCCATGTGTGTTTAAAGAAAGGGAAAAACTGCACTGAAAGTCATTTGCATAATTCAGAGACACACTAAGGGAAATATAAAGGGTTATTTTGAAATGTCAGCAGTAGTATTATGTTCACCAATTCTGGGTCACTAACTATTGAGAGAATTATAAAATCTTCTAATGGGTATTAGTATGAACAAATCCATAGCTTTTGTTGCTTTGGGACGCTTGTTTACAAATCATATAATGCCTGCTATGAGGAATATTCCATTTTGGCTTTAAACCATTTCTTTATTTATTCGTCTCTTTCTTTCTTTTGGAGGGGTAAAAAGCTCAAAAAAAAAAAAAAAATAACCTACAGGGTGGATAATTTTCTTTTTCCATAGAACACTGAATTATTCTGCTACCTGGATGTAGTTTGTCATACTTAGTAGAGGGCTTTTTTGAATCATAAATGAATAAAATAGTTCATTTAACTGTTACTGGAATTTTGCTCTTTCCCCTGGTGAATGGTTTTACTGGCCTTGTAATACTGTTTTGGCCAGTTGAAATCTCATGAGTTATGAGTGTTATTTCCTTACAATTGCACATATTTTCCATATTTCACACAAACCAATTATTTATCACACACATATACATGTGTTTCAAATTATTTTTAAATTAGTTCCTTCCTATTTTATACTGTTTTTAAATTACTCTCAGTGTTTTGAATCTTAAAATAAATGATCTATTCAGTGCTTGTTAATGTTTTTCAAGATTTCATGGAATAGCCGCTGGTTTGTTTACAAAAACCACACTTTTTCACCCACGCATCTTATGCTTGTGCACCAAGGGATACTTGGGACAGAATTCTTCCTCTCTATGGAAACTATGAACTGCGCAGATTCTGATCATATAGCAGAAACCGGGAATGCTTGGGGTTCAAGATATTCCTATAACCATCTTCCTCATCTGTTTTTATTTTTCCAGATGGCAAAGGCTGCACAGTTTCCCATGCCAGTCCTTAAGTACTGGGTAGAAGAGAAAGGCAAACATGTGACACCCTAATGTGATTTTTATATATATAATATTTCATGTATATAATATATATAATGTTTTATTTATGATTATCTAAATCATAGATTTATATAATATTTTAAAATTATATATATTGTTTCTATATTTATCTGTACATAGCATTTTTCAACTCTATACACATTCATAACAAAGTCTGCTATATTTTTCTAAACTCCCTCTAACTGGTCACCAGTAATAAGCTGTCCTCAGTGTCCCCAAGGAGGTTGTACCAGGGCTATAAACAACAGGTTTATTATCTTTTTGTTTTGGGACGCGACACTTCTGTAGATTCTGCCTAGTACTGCATTGAACCTCAGTGCTGTCATTCTGCATTGCAAATTTGTGCCTATTTTTCTTTCCTTGGTCATTCATGAGCCCTTCTGTCATTTCTTTCCAGGTTTCATTGTCTCTGTGAATATTTGAGTTTTAAATTATATTTACCCCAGAGAGATATATATGGGTTTTTTTTCCACAATGAATTTCATTTTCTTGTTTTCTTGTCCATTTTTTAACTCCTTTAGCTCCATTTACAATTTCTTTTGCTTTGTCTGTAGTTGACTGCAAGACTTTTCAAGTCAGTACCACTGATGAATTGCACAAATGGACCTATTACCCCACTTCAAAAACAATATGAAGAATGTTAAATGAAGTAGAACTTAAGCTCCTCCCTTTTCAGTCTATGGCAATTTATGTTTTTTCCTTGCTTTATGGTTCTGCAGTCATATTTTAGGCTATAAATTAAATAATAAGCCTTCATGAGACAAAGTGCCAAAAGCTTAAACAAAATTCAAACTTCTACTGCTTTTCTTTCAGGCATTTGTTTTACCTGCGCACACAGCACAACATTATCATCTTTGTCTATCAAGATGTCACTTTCAAACTTCATTGCTGCTCTAGATTCTCAGGTTCGTGAAGATGTTTCCCGTGGGGAAAGCGCTGCTTCTGTTGCAGACCAAAGACAAACTGTTTGTAAAGTAAAACCTTCCTTCTTGCCTTCCTTTGTGAGTGAAGGCAATTACTCCGTACTCTCTTTCTGAGCTTCTAAGTGGCACATTATGAGAAGATGCACAAAACAAATTCTCCTTCTTTCACTTGTGTCTGCCACTAACTCTTCAACCTGCTCGCATAATTCAAATGAAGTTGGTTGGAAGATTAAGGATGGACATGATCTCTGGGATGGTGGGTAGTCTAACTCCCAGTGAGGTTTTTCTTCTCTCAAAATTCTTCCACTAATCCTCTGGGATAAAAAGAGAATCTTCAGCATATAATTGACAAAATCACAGATCTTTTTCCCTTTTGAACTTCTTTTGTTTTCTCTGCAGTGTTTTTGCAGTTAACCACATTTCCATGTCACATCAGCAATAATTGCCTGTGGCAGGGTAAATGAATTTCCTAATTACCTTACTACCAGTTGGCTTGAACAATTTGTAAATGTTCCACTCTTTCAAGTACTCTTTTGTCTGTTCTTTATCAATTTATATCTGAAAGGGTCATCATTTGCTTGTTACATAAGCTTTATTTTTTATGCTTCTTACTTAACAAGGATCTTTCAAAGGACAACTGAATTTCAATAAGTTTTAACCATTACTAATGTCATCATCTCTCCCCCTCTTTCTTTCAAGAATATATTTTATTTCAAGGATTTTTAGTTCCTCAAAATAATTTTAGCATGCTTTTCATTTCCTTAACTACTTCAGCATACAAGAGCTACTACAGATTCATTTTTATTATGCAGGTTTTCCTTCTACAAACTCCACATTTCTTCAGATAATCCTCATAAATTTAGGTTCACTTCTCTTCTTCCAATTTTATGTTCTCAAAAAAAGATGAAGTTTCAGATTATTTGACAGATTCGTTGGAGAAAAAAAAAAACAGCACGACTATTTCTTCTTCTTCCCATTCATCTTTCACAAATACAGGTAATGTCAATCCTGAATTAATGTAAACTTAAAATAAGCTGCTTTGAAGGATGGCAGAGTGCCGTAATGATCATCATTTCCAAGCATAGAGTGTTGTTTGTGGTAGGGGGAAAGTAAATGTCCACTAAATACTATGCAATTATAATTCACTTATGTTGCATTTATGCAACTTTAATTTTTTGCTGTTCTTTTTTACTTTTACTTAAAATGTTAAAGTTATGTTATAATATTGCCTTTACCAATACCACCCTTCTAAGTGCCACTTAGTCCTATGAGGTCTATAGATGAATTCCATCATTTCTGCATTCCCAACTCTTGCTTTTTGTGCCCCTTTTGATGTTTTTTAATACCCTTGATGACGTTTATATATAACAATTCTCCTCTTACTCGGTGTATTCTATTTCATGAATGTTTCATCCTCTATTTCATTTGGAAGCTATATGCCAGGCCACACATGAGCTTGTAGGATGGAAAGCAGTGGATAAACTAGTAAAACTTAAGAATAGAGTGATTTCATAAAGAAGATTCATCATAGAATGGCTGAACATAAACAACAAGATAAAGGCAATTTATACTGCTTGTTAAGTCTGAAAGGGACCCAGGACTAAGAAGATGTTAGCATGTTAGCAATAGGGAACTTATGTAGTCTTGCCCTTAAGGTGGTGGCAAATCATTTTAGAAGTAAGGAGAAGGAAATGAAACAAACAAACAAAAAAAAAGCCATCAGATTTGGAGTCTATGTGTATTTCTAAGATGCTGAATACTCATTGGTTATTGGTTATTACAGAAAGGTAGACCAACACTGAGCAGGTGATAAAGCTTATCAGTGTTATACTGACAATGCATGGAGTAAAGGATCTCAAAAAATTCCCATGGGACTAAGAAATACTCAGAGCATTTTAGCTAAAATATAATCTAAGAGGGAAAAACAAAAGCAAACAAGAAAAGCCCTCACTTCTCTGGAAATATTCAGCATATAATGACAGCCAGTAGCTTTCTGCCTAAACTGCTAAGTGAGAGATAATGCAAATATTTAACATAAAAACATAAAATTTGGAGACGATTTTAGAAACGACATTCTCAAAAGGTGAGAAAGTTTTAAGAAAAAAAAATTGGGAACAGGAAGTTATACATCAGTTTTAAGAAATAAAAACTCTGGGTATATATTACAAGACTTTTCTTTCAATAGACAGTGTAGATATTATTCACAGAATTGGTTCTAAAATGTAAAACAAATATTGAAACACTGCACTTTTAGAAATTATCTGCAATCAACATAAGGATATGTGGAATTTTCTTTTATAACATGAGACACATACTCATAAAATCTAAACATCAGAAAATTCAAACATGATTTAAATAATTAAAAAGCAGTCTGTCACAAGACATGCCATATTGGAAGGAAAGTGATTGTCCATCAGAAGTGTATATAGATATAAAATATTTCAGGATGCATGACATACATATGACTGTGATGTGTCCATCACAGTGCTTACATGTTCTTAGCCAGCTTTACAAGGGATTTTAAGATGAGAAAGGATCATCAGTCATCTATTCTGATTTTCTGCATGATAAAAGAATAGCATTTTCAAAGTGCATACATAATTTAGAAATATATAGACTGTGGGGTTCTCGTTAGATGCCCGACTCCTACCGATTCCACGTTTGATAAATGACATTGAGTATCTTAAATCTCTAAGGTCCGGATCCTCAAAGGCACTTTGGAAGCTAATTCCCCCTACAATCAAAGAAAATCAAATGCCTAAATGTCTTTGAGGACCTGGGCCTAACCCATTTTTGAAAAATTTGCCCTTTATGTCTCTCTTGATAAAGATAGGTGCTGTTAGATGAGGAGCCATTTTCATTTTCCTTCCTAAGGAGGTGATAATGCAGGCACTTGTCTTTAAGCATTCATCCAGGAAGTGGATGACTTGGAATCAGCTCTCTCCTCTGTATGAGGATATTCTAATTATATCTTCTGCCTCCCAAGAGGATGCCCTGAGCAGTATTCCATGCTAAGCCATATTCTACACTATTCGGGAGAGGGTGCATTACCCACTGTCTTTTGCACAGCTAACATGAAAAAGGCAAATTCATGATTCAGTGGGCCAGAGAGAGAAGCAAGAACAAACGTGACATACATTTGGTCTCTGCCTGAGTTCATTGCTCTTCTGTATTAACAATATATTATGGAAAATACGGCTATGGGTGTAGGAACAGGAGGTCTACTGCTCTCACCCATCAGGGAAGTGCCGTAGTCGCTGGGCTGCTCAAAGAACCATCACCAACACCAGCACTATCATATGGACAGGCTTTCTCTTTATTTTTCACCTGTGCAAGTTGTGCTCCTTTTCTGAAAGAGAAGGAGTTTGAACATTTGCATTTGGAGACTTAAGCAAGGCTCCTAAACCTCAAGTACAGCTAAAATTGTATGCTTTTTCTTTTCTTATTTTTTCATTTCTTACTGTCTACTCTCAGCTATTGCTAGTCTCAGGTGTTCCTTGTTAAATGAGTAGACTTTCAGATTCTGATTCAAAGGAATGTTACCAACAGCCTCCACAAGGTGCCAATTGCCAGGTTCCATTCTGCAATGCTGTATACTGGCATTGCTGGCATTGCATCTAGGTTTCAAAATCACAGAATCACAGAATGTCAGGAATTGAAAGGGACCTCGATAAAATAAATACTGAAAATCTGTTGCTGGATCCAGTATTAAGACACTAAACAACCTGGCTATCCTTTCCAAAAGTGAATAGAAATGTGGGATAAGGAAATCCCAAGAAAATCCTGATATTAAGTTACTTTTGGGAGTGCAGACAACAACTTATCAAAGGTACAAGACTATTAGTACAGTCTAAAAATCTCTCCTGACAGTTGTCCCAACAGCTAAATGCACCTTGTCTGCATATAGTACATTTCTCTCTAATCAAGAGAAAAGGAAAAATGAAGATGCTACAAGCATCTAGATTAATAAAAAATCTAGATGGGAAACTCCTGTGCAATTGCCTTCTGCTAGAAGAGCACTAACATAAAGACACTAACATAGTCTGTTTAGAAAGATCAACAGTAGGCTTTAGGCAAGACGTGTAAGGGGGACACAGTAGGCCTGACCCTACAGTTATCCTATGATTTATAGTCATCTTGCAGCAATGTACTGTATTTGACATTGGCCAAGGGGTTAATCAGTTCTGAGCACTGGGTTGGTAATAGTGTCCTGCCCTCGGGGTCTATTCAATCAATCAGAGTTGTCCAATGCTGTAATGCCTCAGTTCTGAGTGTAGGCAGATGAGCATGTTGTCTTTCAGCATCCTGGAGGTATACAGGCTTTGAGAAGTGGAGTCAGAATTCCACCTAGATCAGGGCTGTCAAGCTCATTCCACAGAGAGCAGTGAGAATAACAAGTGAGGTGACCATGTTGAAACAGGGGTCACCGCCTTCTCTGAGGGCAGCCTGAAGCCGTGGACCTGCCGAGAATAGGAAGCTGCAACCATTTTGAAGGAGGAAAATGCTTGGCCACATCCTCTCTGGAAGGAATTATTCAGATCTTGTTGGATAAGAAAAATCTTGTTTTGAAGAAAATGGCTACTAATTTGAATACATTTGTTCTCAAAAACAACAAAAACAAAAACAAAACAAAAAGCAGAAGGCATATAAGTTCAGGAGGAAAATGAAACTGGTATGTTTCAGTAGAGAGACTTGAGACAATATTCAAAAGCATAAAGGAAGATTAGGTTGGAAGCTGGAAGAAACTGGCTTGGCTATTCCTGTTCTGCTGTACAAAATGGCATCCAGCTTGTAAAAAATCACCCTTAATCTCAGTACCTACTCAGTACAGTACTTATGTACAACTTTTTAAACAATGTCTAAAACAGGTGAATTATCTTTAATATAGGTGGAATTATCTCAGAAATTTTGGTTAAAATACATTCCAGAGATGAAAATCGGCTCTTCACACACAAAAATTAAAAACCTAGCAAATCTAGATTTATCCTCAAGAAAACTTTAGTTTACCTTGCAAGTAAAGAAGAAAGGAACACAAGCAGTAAAACTAATGAAGCTTGGTTTCCTCCAAGTACTGTGGTTTCTTTCTTAACCTCTTCCTCCTTCCTTTACATTTGATTATCTCAGGCTTGCCTCCAAATCCCTCTGATACATTTATTGGGCAATTGGGCAATAGAACAATGCATCTTCATCCACACACAAGCCTATCTGCTGTTATGTTGAGCTGAACATGTAAGACCTCTGCTCTGTACGCCACACCTCTCTAACGAGCAATAGATTTTCACACAGTTTGTGAGAAAGCAGTTGTCATTGCTATGTTAAAGCCTACTTCAAATCCAACTATTGATCAAAAATCATAGTACTTGATGGAGACAGGTGAAAGCAAACTGGACAGTATTTTAAAAAAATAAAATAAAATAAAAAATTGACTAACCTATTTTAAATAATACATTTAATCCTGTGTTTTTTCCTTTTTCAACCTGTGGTATATTTTTTAAAACTGAACATGTGAACATGCAGATTAAGTAGCATCAGAATGTTTTTTCTCATGAACTTGATTCTGCTGTAATACAGACAGACCACCACTAGTGCTGCAGTGTCAAAAACAGCTGTAGCTACGTTACTCTCTAAAATACAAAATGTATCCACATCTACCTGGTCTACCTGGGTTTATGTATGCCTTTGCCTTGAATATAAGGGGAATTTCCAGCAACATTTCCAGTGCTGGAGGTCCTTGTATCAACCAACTCCTCCGGATAACTTCCTGGAATAGCTGCTACTCATAAACTGAGTACCCTCAACACACAGGTGTATTTATGAAACTGACTATATTCAAAATAGAGTGCATTTCAACAGTACATGTGTTGTGCAAAGCAGTGTGGCTGCTGTGGAGAAGTCAGATGTTTCATATGCAGCAATGAGGGTCAGAGCTGCTGTAAAGAGCTGTGGAGAGCACTCTACTTAAATATTTTGTTAATAATCATTCACAAGAATATCTGAAGAAAAACAGTAGCTCTCTAAACACAGTATTCCTTATTCACCCTAATTTTAGCTCCATATGAGATTACCCAGAAGTAGGTATCAGAGGAAAGCTAAAGGAGCTTCCTGTGGTAATGGTACATACGTGTGAGGTCAAGAGTTTTTCAAAAAGCTTCTGAAATACACTCTGAGCAGAGGAGGAGTGGAAATGTGATCCTTCTCTCTGGGTGGTAAATAGGAGGTGTAGGAAATCATGTGTGTGCATATGGGGTAAGGGGGATAAATGTTTCTGTTTAGACCTCAGTATAGCTTTCAACAGCCAGTATTTCAAAACATAAACAGGAACACATCTGCACAACAGCATATGCTTGTTCTTTTCAGTAACAATAGATAATATCATATTCTTTGGTCAAAATAGTATTGATGAATATTGATAGTATTGATTGACATAAGCTCGCATCCTTAGTGTGTGGTCATTACCATTGGGTTCAATGGAGACATGTAGGAAATCCATTCTTACTGAAATCTACAGTTAACAAAATGGACACATGTGGGAATCATAAGCATTTCAGAGATGGATCAATATCAGTATAAAATTTTAGACCAACTGAAGTTGCATTTTGTGTTGTCCTGAATAAAATTATAGCAACGCAATTATTATCTAAAAACCTCTGTGGAAGAATGACTAGCAGCATTTCAGTACTCTATTTTTTTTCTTTATTTGCATGGATATAGCTTGCTCTTCTAATTTATTTATTATTTTTTTTTTTAAATTCACCAAGTTGCTTGTATCAACAACAGTCATCAGTGTTTATGGCAATAGAGTTGTGGGTGCCCATGAAAGGAAAAATGGTTGTTTTGTATGTGTTGCCTCATAGCTTTTCCTCTGAATATGAAGAGGATAAAGAATTACCTGTGTTTTTCCACTACTAGTCATTTCTGATAAAACTGACAAAATTTAAAACAATATTAGAAAGGTGAGAGTGGTGTCAGGGTTTTTTTTTTGGCTTGTTTTGCTTTGTTTTATTTTCTTGGAGGGAAGGGGAGAGGAGAATTTCTTTGTCTTTTTATATTACATTATCTGTGAATGTTTTAATGATTTTCATTATTTTCTTCAGTTGTTCTTCATTCTATTCACCACTGGAGGACAAGGGAACTTAGTTAAACTTCCATAACCAGCACTGAATTACTGGACACAACAGTCACATTAGATAATGAAATGTTTTACAACATTTCTACTGTTTTAATATATTTAAAGTTGATAATGTGTTAAATGCAATATGTGACTCCTGAAATTCTGAGGTCATTTCCAATAGGGGATCTCTATGAAGAGAAGAGAATAAAAACAATATACCTGTGTAGTTGCATTTTAAGCTCAAGATAACTCACTGCTGAGACAATGCAGTAGTGCTTTTTCTGAATCAGATGGTCAAGGCATTATTATTAGCATCAAAATATTTCAGTCATTCTGTACAAGAAGAAATGATTTGGGAAAATCAAAAATGGCTAAAAAAAAAACCAACATGATTTCTGGACAATGTCATGCAGTTTAATTTAATGCTCAGAAAGAATTTGCAATACGTGACCAAACAGAAGTGTAATGGAAGTAGCCTTTTTAACTTAGGATGCAGCATCTCTTTGACATCACTTACTTTGACATCAGCATTGTAATCAGCCACCAATGCTACCATTTCAGCAGACAGTACAAAATTACCAGTCAAGAGAGAACAAAAGGAGGCAGTCGATCTTTTTATAATGCTTTTAAATAATGTTGCAATTCACAAAATGAATGCTCATGTGGTGCATCAAGTAGTAGAGCACAATACTTTGAAGCTTCCTTTAACAAATAAAATATTTTTAAGCTAACTGCTCCTGATAGGAGCATGATGGATATGCTGGCCATGGTCTGACTGTAATTACAAGTCTCGGAGAAATACAAAGCCGCCTTCTTTATGTATATCAGTTTGCTTTTGGTTTCCAGGCCTATCTATCTGTGTAAATACTTCAAACCTAAAGCTGCAATGAACCTCCATAGTTGGGTTTTTTTTTTTTTTCTGTTATAAAATTCTCCTGGAAATAAATAAATAAATAAATAAATAAATAAATAAATAAATAAATAGATAGATAGATTAAATAGCAGTTTCTTCTTCAGTGTACATCTGAGTATGGGAATATTATGCATATGAGTCTGGAGTTTAATGAAAAACATTTATCACCAAGACAGACATGATTTTGAAACAAAAATGTTATTCCGGTACTTTAAAATTTTGTATCCAAAGATAAAATTTCCAAGATTTTACTACTTCTGGACGGAAAAGGGTAACTTGAATAAAAAACAGAAACTACTCATGACTCAAGGTTTTCAAGAGAAATAAATATTTTTGATATTTTATTGATGCAAATTACACTGATATAAAGTGAAATGAATTTTAGGGAAGTATTATTTTAGAAAGTACTGTGAGCTCTTCCTGCTCTGCACAGTGTACCTTAATTGCAGTGTTTGCAGGTAATAGATGCTATGACCAGTGCTAAAGCCGTTACAAGAGCTAAGACAATATAAATATGCTACTACAGTAACCTTATGGTCACAGTCATCACCGATGTCCTGAGTCACTGCAATAGATGAAAATCTGTTAAGTGAAACTGGCCAAGAACTTCTGTCAAGTGCACTCTGGCCCACAGTTAAAAATAAGAGTCAAAATCCAAGAGGTCTGTGTGACCTTGATCTTGTAATCCCTTAAATCAAAATCTAGAGATCAATAAAACCCCAGATGACACATATCAGTCAGATCTCTAAATGCCTATCAAATACTTATAAGAACATATGCACTTCCTGCCCACGTTGCAACACTCTGTCCTCCAGAAAAAAGAAAAAAAAAGAAAAAAACACAAAACTCACAAACCATACTGAATATTGAAAAGGGGGAAAAAGTGCTTCCTGGCCACTGCTAGTACCCTGAAACTTATGTTACAAAAGCTATATGAAATCCTCCTTCCACTTCTCTTGAAATAACAACCAATTTAACACCCAGAGATTTCTGTAAGAGAAGGTGATGGTAGAGCAGTGGTTTGGGAGCAAGCCAGACGGCTCACTCCTTGCAGGCTGGAGTCCAAGTCTCGGAGCTGGGAGCATGCCGGCTCTCTCTTTTGGAGCTGAGGGCTGCTGAATTGAGCTCCTCGCCAATGAGGTGTGCAGCACCATCCACCTAACAGGATGCTAATTCCTGCCAGTGTTGGCTGAAAGATCCTTCAGGCTCTGCTGGTGAAATTTAGCGAGTCACCACTGATTTCAGCAGCAGCTTAGATATTCAGTGCAGATAAAGACAGCTACACAATCAAAAGTAAGAGTCTTCATTTTGAGATTAATTCCATGGGAAGTTAGAAAGTGAAACTAAAAGTAGTGTGGTGTTGTGTGTGTTGTTTTTTTCCAAGGAACATTCAGTGTTGGCACTAAACATATTCCTTCAGTAATGCAAACAGGGCTTGAAGTCACTGAGTTGCAGTTTGGACATTAAGATATTACCATTAAAAAAGAACCAAACAACTACTTCTTACAGAAACTCCTCTTTTTACTTACCAACAAGTCGTACAAGCCTCCAGCTACAACACATATAGACTGTAATTCCTGTATCATTAGTCTCACAGATATGTCATTCATTAAAGCCATATGTTTTATAATGCCTTATGTTTTTAATAAGGCCTTAAATAAGCCATTTTATACAGACTGGCATATGAAGACTGTAGCATATTCTCATACAGAGGATAAGCAAGTGCTTGTATTGGATGTAAAGAGTTGGTCCCAACTCTGTATCCTCATACAGACTACTATAGAACATCTTCTTTGTGTCTAGCTTTTGCTAGACATATTAAGGAACACCCTAAGTAAGTATTTGTATTTTTTCTTGGATATACATTTCTCAGAGGTCTGGACCCACCAATGAAGCTGAGGAATAAAGTATCCAACTAGGACACAGGCTGTCAGCCAAGAAAAGGGCAGAGCATATGTGTAAGTTCAAGTAAATGGTTCACTGGATCTTTTTACTGCTTTAAGTTTTACTTATGAGCTTTGTTGGAATGAGTCCTCACTAAACTTACAATATCAAGTAGAAAAACAAGCTACTCACAGCTACTCGAGAAGCTGAACAACCACAAGTGGGAAAAGCCAAAACCCAAGCATCAGCAGTTAGGAAGCTAACCATTATTACCTCTAACACCACTGGAAAAATTCATTCCAGACTGGTATCTGGATTCTTATTCAAACAAGAATAATGATTACATTAAGTTTTCTTAATACTGTAGTCTGTGTGTAAACGAAATGTAATGTTAAAATGTCACCTATTTGGAAGAAAATGACTTAGTGCATGTTAGACAAGCATATTGACAGAATGATATTTCCTGCTTGAAATCAAAAAGAGATCTATGTTCCTATGGGAATTTGTAATATAGCTGTAAGAAAATAAATAGGCAATTGTACGTTTGGGTGTGTGTGAGGGGAAACTTTTCAATAAGGTTGCTATTATTCTATTATTTTTAAGTGAACTATTTTCAATGATAAAGTCTTATTAAAAGAGTTGATTGCAAGAAAAAGTGAGTCGTTAGTTTGTATATAAGGTTATTTGCAGCTTTTTGAGTTGTTGTGCTTTGTTTTGTTTTTTCCCCACTTTCCTGAATTTCCAACACAATTGCATTTTTATTTGTTTAAGAGGTGGAACAGCTTTTGGATGGCTAAGAATTGTGACTGCTTACCATGAAGTAATCCCCATTTTCCTGCAGGGTTTGGATGGTTTCCTCAGAAGTCCACAGAAAATTTCCAACCACTGACTACTACCTAAGCTAACTGCGTTTCAATTCTGAAGGTTATTAAATTTTCTACTACATGTTCATATAAAAAAACATCTTCTACAGAACTCCAGAGCCCTCTAGTGCCTGTACTTCTGCTTCCTGTGTATCTTCTGGAATAATTCCATCAATTTTAATGGAGTGAATCACCGGAGATTAATTCAGCTTGTTGGTGCAAAACTGTGTGTGTTGCTGATTTCATACATGCTGGTACCACAGTAAAAAAAGCCATTGTGAATCTGACAGGGAGGTGGAACTGTTGGAGCTCTGGAGAGCTGTGATGTCCACACACTGGTTCACATCTGGGTAAAGTATCACTAATCAGAGTCACCTCTGTAGTAGCGTACTGCTTTCTGGAGCTCCGCTATTTGAGAAAGAACAAAACACCTTTCATACGATAAGCTCTATGTATAGATTATTTACAGGAGGCTTTTCAAGAATGCAGTGGAGGAGCAAACAATCTTCCTGGTAGAAAGCTTTTCTCTGGCACGTAGCCCATGCTTATGGAATCAAGATGGAAAGAGACTGCTGGAAGTATAGCTCTTGCACTATTCAAAGACACCTTCTCAAGTATTCAAATACACACACACATAATCCAGCAGGATTTTTCAATAAACAATTAAACAAGAGCCTACATTATGCTTTGGCAAGAAAATAACAAATTTTGGATGGATATTTATAGTAGTCTTATCCTTAACAGGAAAACAATGGGCTCTGTTTGTTTTTTAAGTAAGTTTTGGAGGTATTAACTTAAAAGGAAAGAAGAAAAAACAAAACTGTAGTTAGCATCTATGCACTACTAAAGCTACATTCTTGGTGTAAATCCCTGGATTCTGATACTTATAACTCAGAGAAGCTCCAATCATTTGAACTTTATTTCTCAGCTCAGATTCAAGCTATTATTGTTTTAGAGAACTAAAAACAAAAGATACCAACCATTTCTGACTTCAAGGTGAGGGGAATCACATCAGCTATAGACAGAGCAGCCATGCCTAGCCTTTTAGAGGGAGACACCAAAGAGGTTTCATATGCTACATCTTTTCTCTCCCATATTATGTCACTCAGACAAAATTGAAGTTATTCATATATATGTTGTTATTGTGTGATCACGTCATATTTTGCAACATCAGGAAGATTGGAGAGAGAAGGGTCACAAATCAATTCTCATGACCAAATGAATGTTGTTCATTTATTTCATGCAATATAGATAGTCTGAAGACACAAGAAGGAATACTTTTATTTTGGTTGTATGTGAATGCATATTGAGAAGAGCTGAAGAGTTGTGGAATGCTTGAATAAACGGAGCTGGATTGTTCTCATTATAGTTAATTATCAGCAAGCATGGTGCATTTCTATAATCAAACTATTGCAAAAGCTGGAAGATGTACTAGATTCATACTACTTTGATTTTGAGAATAAATCCCCTGAAATTTGTCTCTACATTGTATAATTCAGACAGATCTGAAACTGCAAATTCAGATGGCTACTGCCTGTAGCCATCCCTGCTTTCTGTTCTGGTGCATCCTCTTCCTAAACACAGGATTAGGTTTTGCCCCACACTTGGCAACCAAACCAAAACAAAACAAAACAAGAGAGAAGAAAAAGAAGCCATGTACTCCCAATACAAATGAGTCAACACAAACACACAGGAAAGAAAGGAGTGGCTATGATAGATAGGAAGAGATTCTGGAGGATGAAAAGAAGAGTGCTACTTGAGGATAGCCAGTCATGGGAGTGGGAAGCCAGAAGTAATATTGAGTCTGGTTTAGAGAACGAGACCTGGGAAAGGACTCTGGAACTGACTGAGCAAGACTGGTTTATAGGCATATAATGAAAACAGTAAAATAAAAGCAAGGAAAAATCAGGACACAGGAGAACAGAGAACTGGATATTGGAATGAATCAAGAATGATATATCATGGAAACTGGAAAAAAAATTGAAGATGGACATGAAAACCTTGGCAGTGGAGACTACAACCCATGAAACTGTCTGCTATCTCTGCCTGTATCACAGAGTCCCTATTTGCACAATATACAAATAATGAGAAAAAAATGAGACATTCAATAGTCCAAATGATGAAAATATTTTTATAATTCTAGAACCATAATTTTAGAGTGCTGTTCACTATAACAGCCATTCAACAGAAGGCTTTTGACATCATAGTGCTCAGTGCTGCAATGCTTAGAAGTTATATACTCGGCATGTTCAAACAGGGAATTCACAAAGTTGAGTTAAACATCCAACTGTGCTCTACATTGTCTGGAAGAAAAATTGCACCTCTGGACTGGGATTCAAAGCAGACAGGATATGGAACATGAAGATGCATAATCCTGCTCTGTCAGACAGCTTCAGTGTGCCTAAAATGTCTTGCTTGAATCCAAGACAACACCTGTTTCACGGTCACAGCTCAGTGCTCCAGATGCCAAGTGCCTGAAACCACTTTCTCCACTCATGTACCAGTTTGCTCCCACAGTAGATTAAATATTAGCCCATTGGAAAAAAAAAAAAAAAAAAATGCAGGACTAGAACCTACATGAGCCTTTCTGGACAAATTCCCAAACCATTATTTACAGGGTCAGGTTCCTACTATCTGGTCTGATGGGCTTTCTCTTTCTGGCTCTAATATATCTGAGTGTTAACAGGAAGAGAAGCTCAGAGTCTTGGTCAAATCTCTCCAGGGACTGCTGGTACAGATGCCCTCCTAGAGTACAAAAGCTGAATGTGAAAATCCTGTTTCAGTTTGAAGCTAGATCAAAGAATTCCTTTGGTAAAGAGCTGAATTACTTTACTAGGCTATCATGCAAATGTGGCCAGCAGCATCAACTTCCCCTGCACTCATGCAGTCAAAAAGATATTACCTGGTGTAGGGAACCTGCTTTGGCAGGGGGGTTGGACTCAATGATCTCTGGAGGTCCCTTCCAACCCCTACAATTCTGTGATTCTGTGATTCTGTGATTCTGTGATATGATCTCAGTGACTCTAATTAGCTGCTCATCACAAGGGTCTGCGATATGTTCCTGATTAATGTATTCCATACTCCCCCGAACACTGAATAAGGTTTTCCTTAACTATCAATTCTAGCTACAGAATTTCCTAATCACCTGTTTAAACTTATCTCTGACTGAAGCTCTGGAAAAAATATATATATGTGACCATGTCATTCAATGCATTATCCTAACTATACTTTAGATGATAAGAAGTCATATACACAGCCTTTAACTGTTTTTTTCAACTTTTGAATACTTTCTCTGCAAAGGAAAAGCATGTTTCCATGCAGTAAGCTAGATAGCTGCAAACATAACAGCAGTCTATTTGAATGACATTACTATGAAAGGGATACAAAAGTAACTTCATACAGTACCTGCGCAAATAAAATTAATAGCACAAGATAAAGAAAAATTATGAGAAAGAGAGCCCTGAGCGTTACAGCTATTAGATTACTGAAAAATTTCCCATGGGAAGGAACAGGCATTCCATTGCACTTTTATAAAATTCCAGTCAAATGTAAACGTTCTCTCTCAAGTGTTCCTAAATTAAAGAGGAGAGCGTACTACTTCTCTTTTACTTACGCATCTACTTCCTGTTTTGGTGGTTGAAGTAAAAAGGATGGTTAATTTCTTATTTACAGTGGCACACATCTGTAGTAAAGCTACCGACTTTAGAAGAGACAGAAACCAACCTTGCACAGTGCTGAAATTCTCCTATCCAGCTCTAAGTATGTACATATAGACTTCAAAAATCCAAAAGCTTTTTGTTCTTTGTGATATTTATGATTACGCTTCAAAGGAGGTTCAGTGCTCAACAGAATAATAACACTGATTTCCTGGCTCAGTGAAAGCAAATTCATATTTAAATAAAATAGATAACACTCAAATCAAGACCATCTTTCTATTGGAGATACTACCTTATTAGGAGATACCATGTTTCATATAGTTTTCTATAAATTAGAAACAAGTTGCTAAGTAAATAAATTAGTGACATTCTGCTCTATATGTACTTTCAGGAAGTTCAATTGGATCTATACAATTGCTATAAATTGCGGAAGTCTCCATCAAATATCAGCGTCTTTCAGATGATTTTTTTCCCCAATGAAAATATTATTCAATAACCACTCCAGTTGTGGCTAAATATTCATCAACATTTCGGGGTCTGCTGATTGCATACCCTGTGAGATTGAGCTCTCAAGCTGAAATGCATATTTCCTGTGCATATTTGATTATTTGAATAAGCAATTTTTTTTCCATTAAAGGAATATTTAAGTATTTAGGAAAGCAAAGGAATTATTCACTCTTCTCCATAGTTACTTCATTTAACAGAAGTGTGATAGCCTGAGTGTAGAAAAATATAAGTTCCCATTGGACTTCTCTACTGCAACAGCATACATTAGAAATCCTCTTTTGCATGCATCAAACCCCAATAAATGATCACAGAGAATACCATTGTATATGATCCATTTTCACGCTAACTTAGATCTTGTAAAGATAGACAAAAATCAACTCGAAGACCTAATTTTGTTTAAATCCATAGGTTCTGGAGTTGTTTTAAATTATTTTAGGGCTCAGTTTGGAATGAAGAAAATTCAAATCTGAGTACATTCACTCTCACGTCAGTGGATGTAGTCAAATACTGACCCAAGACGGCTTGCAGCTAAGCTGGAAGATCTGTGAGAGCTAGTAGATACTTACTTAAATTGGATATCATACATCCAAACCATTTTTTTAGGTAGAACAAGTGTTTGTAGGAGAGAATAGGCTAAATTCTTGCCCTGTACACACTGCCAGAACAAAGAGAGTTATGTTGAAATAAATCTGACTCACAACATTAAAAATACTAAGCTTTTAAGCTATAGTAGCTGTACTATAAAGTTAACATTTTGCAATAAGATTATTGAAGATACACGAAATGAAATCCATTTTTCCAGACAGTTGCTGCACTTGGGACTTTAGTAGGCTCTCGAATGTCAGATTACTGGTATTGTGTATACATTGGATGTAAGTTTGCTTTTATTTCTTTCAAGTGAATGGGGCTGCATACATATATTTGACAAGAGAAGTTAGGCAACAGGGATAATCAACTGACACGTAGATCATTTGAAAAGTCCTTACTTTTCTTATTTTGCCTTCTATTTCATAATGAAAACCAATGAGGGACTGACTGGCACCATCTCAGAGTACATTGTGGTTTGTTTCCTCATTATGGAAATTTGTGGTTAACTTTGCATTTTGTTTTTTCTTTTCAACATGGTCTCATTGTTCTCTTTCCTTATGCTTAGAAGTATCTTGTTCAAATAAGAAAAGATACTATTTCCCTGTAGAAATAAACTCAGGCACACTCATGAAGAGAACTATTCATAATATAGGGTTAGAATTAATCTAAAAAATGCCCACTGTGTTACAGAAAAGACCTCTGATTCATGAAACTATACTGAATGCCAGCTCAGCCTTCTGAAAGAGCCAATGTCTTACTGTTACAAAGTTTAGACAAATGTTTGCTCCCCCCAAGCATTAGTAGCATTAGTCTGAATATTTAGAGGTGCCCATGTTAAGGCAGCTAATTTAGGCACTTACAGCTATTGTATCAGATTCCAAAGGTGTCGATCTAGTTGATAGTGAGAAAAAGAGTTCCACAAGGACTAAAGCCAGCTATAGAGCTGGGTATATCTCTCCTTACTCTGTTTGGAAAGTAGTTAACAGCACCATTAGGGATGCTTGGAAACTAGAGAGAAGAATCATGCTGTTTTACTACAATAATATTATTCATTCAAGCTTCTCTGCCTCTTGTCCAAATAAGTGTTTCTTTCATTCCTCTTTTGCCATCATATCAGAGGGAAACTCACAAAGATTCATGGAGGGCAAGTGCTGTGTCATAAAGCAAAAGGAAACAGATGGTCACCCATGACCTGAACAGTAACAGTGCAAATAAGCAGCTAGAGCTGAACATCTGCATTCTGGTTTCCATAAGCAATGAAGAGATGGGGTTCTTTGCTCAGATTCGTCTGAAAGTTTTCTATAGGTCTTAATCTATAAAATAAATAAAATATAAAATAACATACTTATTTGCAGATCAAAAGATAAACTTTGGCTACTATTCCACAAATATGTAACATTACAAAAATTTGAATGGAATTTCATCTATACCAATAAAAGGCTGAGTTGGGGTCATAGAAGAACTCTATGTATGTATGCATGTGTGTTTGTTTCATGAAAATTCTGACCTAAACCATGAACTGAACCAGAATGCCAAGCATTAAAAACTGAAGCTCAAATGGAAAGCCAGAGAATCACAATCACTGTGGCTTATACATGGACAATGGAGTATCCCAGAGATACTTTCAGTATCAATGTACTTCCACAAAAATAACAGACCTATCAATCTCATCAGAATCTTCATTACAACATTCCATTATTAATTTAGAGTTGCTTTGAGTTCTTTGCTTTTTATCTCTAGCAAGCAATATGCTTTCGCTCAAAGTGGTATGCTGATCAATATATAAATTAGCTTACTTGGAACTGGCAATTTGCCTTATACAAACAGCAGAAATAAAATATCATAATAGCGAGTCCCATCTTAATAATGCCTCATTCCAGAGAGCAAGCAATTTGGTTCTTGTTTGGTCATCTCTTTAAATGAGAAAAAAAAAGGGAGGGGACAATAAGAATGAAGATAAGAAACTAACTTACAAAAGAAGCCGTCAAAAAATATTAGTCAGTAATTACTTAGTTTCATTGGTCTCATTTTCAATGATTTGCTTCATGCTCAGTACTGTAGTTGTACTCAAAGTAGTTACCAATAGTTCATTACAAAAATGAAAGAACATAGAATCTCCATAGGAGCATGTACCTGTTGTGGTATTCATTAACCTTGTTGACAGAATAAAGAATATACTTACTAAATTTGTAGATAATTACATTGGCAGATTATGACAAGATGGTAATGACTGACAGACTGATTTTTAAAAATAAAGAAGTCTAGCCTATGTGGACAATGGATGAGAACAAGAATCATCATCAGATATCTTAAAAATAGTACGTATGAGGAAAGATAGAACATGTCTGTTGTTTAGACTGAAGAAGAGAAAATCAAAGTGAGAGTATGATAACATAGTCCCAAAAATACTGAAGATGAGAAAAATCTAGTGAAATTCTGTTTAAAGAGCAAAAAAGATTTGGGCTAAATAATAAAAATAATAAAAACCCTTTGTAATATTTAAAGAAAATGAAGAAAATTAAGCATTTATGAATGTTGGCTGGAGTTGTGGCACTTCCTAATTCATTAGTCCTTAATTATACAGAAGCGAGGAATCACCAGGAACAAAGAACAATTGACCAAACTGACCACGTGTGAGTCATGGATGAAGAGGTCTGGCAAAGTATCTTGCAGGACTACCCATCATTCCTACCATTCTACTTAAAAATATGTATTTTAGAGGATGATTATCTAAATATCTAAATAAATATCTAAAAAACCCCTAAATCGCTAAAAAAAAAAAAAAAAAAAAAAAATTACTTCTCAAGTATATGTAGTCTACCCTAACAGACTGTTCAATTCCAGCTCAACAGTAAACTTAAAGCTAGAAGAGGCCTAATAGCAGAATAGTCATGAAACCTTCCATTTCCTCCACCATGCAGAGATATTCTCAAAAAATTAGACTAACCAGATGGACAGCTCTCGTTTTCAGCCACATTTTAGATATTGTGTCAGTGCTCCTGTCTGCACTTAACAGTATAATCAAAGGAGATTGACGCTTAATGAGCAAATCATATCTTAAAATACTGATACAAGGATTAAGTATGAAAACATTATAACAGGAAAAGTACCACAGCAATAAAAGATCATAGAGAATTACATTGAAATGATAATATCAGCTGCAGTGTGATTTCACTCCAATAACTGACAGAAGTATGGCACTTTGAACTGCACAGCAATGCCGAGTAGCATCTTCAGTAACCTGGATGGAAAGTTTGTTCCCAGAGATAACAAATCCCACACAGTAGCACTTCAGAAGGAATTGCTCAGGGACATCTTAGGGGTTTGGATATGAACCACCAGTTTACAGTCGCGTGGAACCAGTTCTCATCATGACAGATACTACAATTTCCTGAATCATCATCCTTCCACTTAGCTCTCTATATATTCTTAATGCGAATGAAAATGTATTTTGGTTTAACCTAGATAATTCTACATTATATCTGAACAATGCTACTACACTTGAATAAAGAGCAGTGATTTTTAATGAAGTATATAAATGAATAGGGATGGTTAAAGTGCTCATACATTAACGTGACAGAGGCCGATATAATATGCTAGACAGACAAATGTATCAAATTGTACACCATCAGATTCATCATATTCATGACTTTGGAATTTGTCTTTTTTAATGCACAAACATCAAAAAGACTGGAACATATGAAGGTTCACAAATGCAATTTATCATACAAACAAACTGCAATCATATCAGATTGAACAAGGTTAGCCTTGGAAGGAAGAAGAAATGTATGACAGCAGGGGAGGATTCATCTGATCAAATGTAGCCTCCTACAGTGTAAATCTGATCTTGCCAGCTGGATTACCCTTCTTGCGAGTGGAGAAAAACAAGTACACATAGGGTGTTATTCTTCACATCTTATTTAGGATAGGTCAGATTAATTATGTCCCGCAGTGCTTTTGTCTTCCTTTAGACTATAAATGGAGCCTAGGAAACGTAGTTCAAATGTGGACAGTTAGACTGCAGACTTCTAAGGTGATGTGAGATGAACTGTACTCTTAACAACCTTATGTCTTCTGCATGACAACTCTGAAGTTATGCAGGAAAAGGGAACAACAAGAAAAAAGAACAGATAATCAAGAAGCCAGTATTTTTCTTGTAAAGTTTTCAGATGAAACATTTGACCAAAATAAATAAATAAATAAATAAATAAATAAATAAATTTACATGCAAATAGTAAAATATGATAAATTTAACAAAAAAAAAGAACTTACAACTAACAAAATGGGTTGCTTGTTGTTTTCATTTTTAATGAACTTTGTAAAAAAGAATTTCAATTTGTTTTTCATCCCAATTTAGTTTTAAAAATTAGGGTGTTTTTTTCCCCTCTAATGAGAGGTACTAAAAATAACCTAAAAGTGCAGCTATGGACTCAACTCCATCTTGGTGTGTGTCTTTGTTGACTTCACTAGAATTCCGCAAAATGAATTTGACCTTGGATGTTTTCAATCAGTGTGTTCCAAATGAGAAAAAATTGTTGTTAGTAAAGACCAAAGAGGGAAATAAATCAAAGACACAAAGGGCAGTCAGTCGTCCAATTCTCTCTGATTCTCAGTGGGAATTGGGTGCTTAGTATCCTTGAAAATCTCCTCTTGGGATTTGAAAATGAAAAGAGAAACGGGTGACCTCTTTTACCTCCCAAAAATTGCTCAGTGAAAAGTTAGGCCTTTGTATTGTTTTCTGGGGAAAGCAAGTGAGAGGGGGAGGCTGAATAATTGTTCATAAATAAAATTTTCCTGTAGTGGATTACTCCAGTAAGTAGTGAGAGTGTGCTGTGTGGTGGAGGGATGTTGTTTGCTTGTTCCAGTTTTCAAAATGTATGTTTAAGCTAGTTTTCTTCCCTTTGAGCAAAGGCAAGGTATTAAAAAAATAATTAAAAAAAAAATTAAAAAAAAATCCATGCATAGATCAAAATAGTTTAGGTACTAAAAGGAGTACATACTTAAGATTTCTATAAGGACAGATATAGCTCTTAAAAAAGCGTCATGGGAAGCCCATACCTTTGAAGGGCTATACAGGTATTAAATCAAAAGAGCAGATTAGTCTAGCGGAATGTGTTTTCCTTCCCATTCATATATTAGGTTCTCTGCCTTTTTTAATCACCCAAATTGAAAACAAATACACATGATTTTCCTTTGGACATGGTGTGAGAGGTAGGAGGGAAGAATCACTGATTGGCAAAAGTTTAAGATTAAAATGTGAATCTCATTCCAGTTGCGACGATGAGTCAGGGGTAAAAATGAATTCAAGTCTCTGTACCACTTTGCCTTAACCCAATCATCCATACAGCAAATTACCTGGAATGATTAGATTGCAGAATTGTACCCATGGGCCCTGCACCATTAAGCAGGGGGTGCTAGAAACTCTGCTTCTGCTTCAATAGGAAAGAAAAGAGAAGCTAACGTTATACAAAATGTTTCTGTTCTTCAGCAAGTGCCAGGAAGGCTACAGCGTTTAATCCCTGCAAGGGAGTTCCCCTGTCCTTCCTTTTTTTTTAAATGTATTTGATTGAAAGCTTTTTACTCATTCCTTGCACAAAAAGGAAGGTAAACACAGCTGTAGGATTTTAATGGCCTGAAGATAAGTGCACATATTTCTGTTGTTTTGGTATTGCAGTCTGTTGACTGAATTTCAAAGAAAGCAGTAACAACAGAACAGTGAGGAATTGTACTGACTCAGGAGAGGCATTAATATTCAGACCATTCTACCAAATATGCTTGGGAATATTTTCAAGTATAATAAATTCACCACAAATTCCTGAATTACTACACACTGTATGCTAGCACAGGCAGCCGGTGAAATCTAAGGAAACTGACCAAAAACAAGGTTATACACTTTATAAATGATTCAGGCCTCAAGCTTCCCTTGACTAAGTAAGAAGATGCAGCCGGGTATAAAATGAATAGAGGGCAATGGCCTTTGCTAAAACAATATAAATGAACGCATTCATGACACGGTTCTGGCATGTGACTATAGTCAGAGTATGCTGTATGTATCTGAAGTCATTACCTGTATTAAGTACATTGTGTGAATGCTGACAATGAAGAAAAGGAATTATTTAAGGTGTGCGCATCTATTCTGTTTTAAAGATCATTTGGCTCCACAGTCAGATTACAGCCTTCAGTGAGCATATGTATTTCTTGGTGATAGAAAACTAAACTTGTCAACATACAGAGCATACGTGATGCTCTGGATGTGCAACTACTCCACAACAAAGAGCAGAATAATAGACATGCTACTGAAACTGACTGGGTAGGAGGGTTGTATAGGAGCTGAGCTGCAGTTCGCTAGGTATATGTGCAAGTAGCACATATCATCTACTGGTACAACAATTACCTATACTTCACTATCTTCTATGTGAAGAAGGTATTCCTTCTACGTGAAGGAAAGGATATTCACCACAGCCATTATACACTTACCATGCCTCTGAAACAATACAGATTTACCTAGACTCTTCACAGTTCAGTATCCAAGAAATCACTCAATGACATTTTCTTCAGATAGCTAAGCAAGTATCCTTTTCTCTTTACAGTCTCCTTTATTCTACTGAAACTCCAGTTCTGAGGAGCTACGACTCCCATGGATAATGGGTCCCTAAATATGCAGGAAAACACTTCTTTCTTTTCCTGGGAATCATTGGGGGCTATTAGAGAAGCACTCCAACTGGAGCAAAAACAGATAGAAGCCTAACACCGGTTCTTTTTACTGACTTTATCTGATTATGCCATTAATCCTCCAGTTCAATCCACTCTATCAGAACGAGCAAAGACTATACTACAAAAAGAGCAGTAGCTGACAAATTGCAAGATAACATTTATAAACATGACAGCTGATTTCTGGATTCGTACCAACCTACCTCGCAGTTCCCTAGTGAACAATAAAGCAGAAAACATTTACAGTTTCTAACCTGAAGGAGGGTGTTCTGTCTGCCCAGTACAACACTGTGCTGTAATGTAAAGGGATCACCTGTCCTGAAAAAGCTTATGATGGCTGTTCATTCGGGGACTGCCTGCAGGTTCGCTGACAATATTATTCACCCACATACAGCTACTTCCATATCTTGGTCTCATAAAATAATATACATAGTAAGCAGAGCATGGACCAAAGCAATGAATAACTGAGTAAACCACCATTCAGTTGCAACCCATCTGTGTTATTCATTGTCTGTTATATTCAAAGTATACATTTAATCTGCACATAGAATTACTGCCAATTGTAAATAAATGGAGCAACCATTCATATAGATGGTTGATCAGACATATTTATGCATATAATGCTTAAATTAAGTGCCTACATCTCTGTCTACATGCATGAAATGTCCCTGTGTTCAAATGTTTTACACATACAATTGCACAACTAAAAAGTGTGGAAAAAAGCAGGTTTAAAATGCAATATGAAATAAAGAAATACTGCTTTAAAAATAAAAACAGCATTTCAGGACTGCATCGTTCCAGGGTATTTAATTACTGCTTCCAGTATTGCTTGTATTTGATTAGCTGGGTACTTGGGGCCTTGAATTTCTCATGTTGTTTTCAGCAAAAGGATTCACAAATATCTATCACAGCCTGCTTGGACCATGAATAGAAACGAAAAAAATAGCAAGCACAGAAATGTGAGCACTTTTAAAATAATAATCCTTGTATACAGGGCAGCAATATTCTCAAACAATTTGAAACATAAAAATAAATCCGTACTCCGTGAAATTGAAAATCTTCACAAAAACCTTAATTGCAGTCTGATGACTGCTTCACCACAGCAGTCAGTACCCAGAAGAAAAAAAAAAAAAAAGAAAAGAAAAAGAACAACCAGGCAATTCTCAGACAGCTTTTGCAGCCTTGGCTCAGTTCTCTAGAATGAGACAGCTGCATTTACAAGGAATCCTCTCTTTGTCTGGCACACCATCTTTTCCCCAAATCCTCAATGCAAAAACACAAAACCTGTGAGCGGGTTAATTGCACCAAATCAGTTGCGTGCATTAGTTTTCCAGTGGTGTCCTGGTGATGGGGCAGTTGGAATTCCAATTCCATCGGTATGAATCCTGCAACAGCTTGTCCTAGTACTATGCTTAATACAGATTTCACCAGTAGACTCAGACAAGTGACTGCAATATAAAGAGAAGCCTGACTGAAAACACATCATGCCCTTGGAGAGAAGTTGGATTTTGACCAAGGTTTTGTGTCTGCTCCCAATCTATGCTGGGAAGAGTCAAATCATGAACCGACTTTTGGGCAAATTCCCATCTGGCTTGTAGAGTGATAGTTCTGGCTCACCCCTCATCCATTTTACTAGCTTTGGAGCTATAGTAATGCTCTCTGTTTCAGGCCCAGCCAAACAAGACTATATTTAGTCAGAGCTATGCAGAAAAGTCTTTAGCTTCCAAGTACATTTTAAGATAAACACTGGATAATATCTTAACAAATTGAATATTATTTGACACAAATTCCTTACAGTACACACTCAAGACATAGCTAGCAAGATTACCTCTTGTACTGAAATGGTTTCTTGAGAGTTTCGTATACAAGGAATTAGAACCACCTACGGCATTGATATCAGTGCGTGAATGACAAGTAAGAATAGTTAAAGAGTAGCTCACAACACTCTGCTAACTTCCTTTGGAAAGTATTCCTATAACTTTAATTGAGATGTAGCGATTAGTTAAAAAGAGATGTTAAGTTCTTAGTAACAATCTGACTGTGTCCTTTTATTCAGCATTTTAAAATATTTACAGTTTTCTCTGTAGAGATCTTATGAATCTATGAAAGAGTTTATAAACAGAATTTTTATTACAGTTTATATGTTTTCAAAGATTAAGGTGCACAGTGACAACTTTATTTACCAAATCTTCTAGTAGAGGGGCAAATATAATAATAGCAATTAAAATGGAAAACAGCGGGAACACTGAGCACAGCAGTCTGGTTACAATGGAATTCCTGCTGGTAGGACAACAGGAACACATCAAACAAGAAGCAGCACTGAAGAGAATGGAAGCCAGCAAAAATAATGAGCTTTTAAATTATAAACAGAAATGGACAACCTTCTCTTTAAACAATGTAGAAAAGGTGAATATAAAATTCAGTTACATGAAATAGGCAGAAAGCAACTATGAATAGAAACACCTTAGACAAGTTATTATAGAATGAGGGCTGTTTGCTGCATGGTTGTCAGTGAAAATGTATTGCTCTTATATTCCTTTCAAAATTAAAATGCTGCATCTGGGGACAGCTGTTGACTGATAAGGAAGGACTGCCTGGATTTCAGTGACATTATTTCTCTGCAGCAGCATGTGGAAATTAATTTAGTTAAAGGGAAGGCATGAAAATAAAACTGAAATAGAATGCATTTAAAGATGCTTTCGTCCAAAATGCAGAGTTTTTATTATTGTTATTAATATTAATATTAGTTATTATTATTATTTAGCTTTTATTTTCCTTCAGTTTCTTGTGCTGAAATATGTTTCTTCCAGATGACTCCCTCCTGTTCACAAATCTGAATAACGGAGATTATAACACAGCAAAATGACAGCTGTGAGCATTAGGAAGATTCTATACATATTTTGATTGAACATTTACATTCTATATCCTATTTTTTAGTGCTTTATATGAGTTGAGTGAATATCAGCCAATACAAGATTTGTCTGGAAATGGACCAGCAGCCACACCTTTGCTGTTATTTGGGCTGAATGCCCAGAGATTTAATGGAATAGTATACCTGCCATACACAAAATACTCATTTTACAACAAAATGAGGGCTTTTTTTTCTTTTTCTTTTTTTTTTAATTTTTTTTTTTTTTTTTTTTTTTTTTGTCAGCAAGAATCAGACAGAAAACCATAAACAAACCAGTTATCCATAATCTATATTGAATGATGGCTCTTATACATCCTTTTGGGGGGTATTTTTCCTGGAAAAAATATGCTTTTGTGTTTGTTTTAGGTCTGTATTTCTTGCCTGGGAATAAACTCATTAAATATTGCCTAACATTCTGTGAGAATAAGGGTTCATTCCCATCATTCCCAGTGGAAATCTTAATTATAGGCTGCCATGAGAAGCTGAATTATTAAGACACTCATCAGTTTACAGTTTTTACAACTTTTTTAGTTATACCACAAAAAGTGGTTCTTCTAGATGCAGCAAATGCCTGAAGAATCCACAGATCAACAATTTATTATTTAACAGAGGAGACAGTATACATTTTTCCCCTACTCAGGAACAGAGATCAAGAACACAGAAACTGTGCTCTCTGGATGTTCTGTTTCCGATGAAGTTTTATTGCTATGACAGTGCCCTATGCAAGCTCATATGACACATTAATAATTTACTCTTTTATTTTAATGCTCATCCTCTTTCACAAGTCAGGATGCTCTAAGCTAACTACCCAAGATGCTCAATCTATTTTAAATGAGGACACACTAACTTTGGATAACATGGCAAAAAAAAAAAAAAAAAAAAAAAAAAAAAGGAGCTTTGCAGAGCTTTCAGAAAGAAACTTTAAGAGAACATTAAGTTTGCAAAAGGGAGCACTCACAATAAAAGTACACACAACCTCAACTCCGCCCTTTCTATACATTACTGTCATCTCTCTCCACATATAACTGCTGTTCTTATTAAAACAAAAGAGTCTTGTTTTCTCACTCAGTGCCTAGGATGCATCATGCTCAGGGAACACAAGCTGTGTGATACTCCACTTGACCCACAGAGTTTATTTACTGTGTGCTGCCAAAGCCCCTCCGCAAGCACTTTCGCACAATTCAATACTCAGCCTTCTCCACTGTCTAGCAGGCACACAGAGAGGCTGAGCATGAGCCCACAGAAATCAGTGAAATCAGCGAGGATTTTTCTACAAATTTCAGTGCAATCTGACCTGCCCTGAAGGAGGCAAAGGTCTCAGGGAAGAACAGAATGAGATTAAGCAGAGGTGGTAGCGTGACGCACAGCAATGGGGTAAAGTTTGAGCACGGTGCAACTCCTTGGCTAGATTTGTTGTCCTTTGTCTACCAGTTATCTTGTTTGAAAAGTAAAATGCTCTGATCTGAGCAAAATAAAACTGTGAGAAATACATAGACTGTAAGTCTATATTTACTGCCCAGAATATCATGTGAAGAAAAGGATTTTCCTCAAAACATTGTCCTTTTATGTACATGCAGATATAGCATCAAAACAGAGAATCTGTATCAGCAAAAAAAAAAAATACAACATTGTACATGTGCATTGTGAAGAAAAGAAATAAAAACTGGTTTTCATGAATTAATAACAAATTGCTGAGGCAGTCTCAATTCAAATCTCAGTTTCCCTCTTTACCACAAAAACAGTAGATTGCTTTCGTTGCTTTTTTTGTTTGTTTAAATTAAGGTATTTTCAAGAAAAAGTCTTTCCTCTTCTCCTTTCCATTAACCCTTTCCCTTTTTGGGGATAGAAGCGTATTTGTTCCTCTTGTTAAAATTTCCATAGTAAAAGCATATCTGTGGCAGCAGCCAAGCAAAAATCTTTTAAGTCTCCATAAAGGAAAATAAAGTGTCTATGAAACTCTTTGGGATCGGTTTAGTTTGTTTAAAAAAATTCAGAGCTGCTCTTCAAAAGAGATTGATCCCTCTCTGAAGCTGTTGGTCTGTATTTCTTCCTTTCTGTTGTGCTGAAATTTGTGTAAGTGCATTGCTATTCATCTCTACAAGATCATAAGAAAACTATCAGGGTGAAAAAAAAAATAGAAATATAAGAACTATTCTCAGCTGAAAGCCTGGTATGACACAAAGAAAAAAAAATAAATAAAATATTATTTATTGAATACCCAAGTCCTAATCACACAGAAGAATCTTTATGAAAGAATAGTTTCTCACAATGTCAGTGATGAGTAACTGCCCTGACTGCCTTCAGATTAGGATCTCAACATTCATCTTAGAAGATCTTCCATCGTTGTAACCAGGAGTTTACTGAGCCAAGAAGAAGGAAAATGTTAATAACTGCCAACACCTATCTTCACAAACAGTAACATTCAAAGTTAGGCAAAGCCAGGAAAATGTTTTTAAATTGCATGTTAGCCATGATATTTTGGAAAACATTTGCAAACAAGCAGCTTAGAAGTTATTTAATAATTTAAGAAAAACAACCCAAAGCATTAAGTTTTATGACATACAGAAAAGAATTTAAGGTAAAGCATTAGTCGCATAAAAACACTGAAGATTTTCGTCTTGATTGTAATAAGACAAGGCTTTGACCTCTGTTTTTTCCAGGGCGGACTCAAAAGCAAGTTTTTACCAAAAACAACCTGTTACAAGACACCAGGCAGCTAACATAGCAGCTCAGATGCTTATTCCATAGACTGCATGCCTATTCCTTCAGAAATTCTACAAACAGCAATTGATCAAAACACAAGTCCATGAGCCATTCTAAATACTAGCTGTCTCTAACTAATGCATTCATTGAGTTATCTTCAAACAATGTCCTTATAGAAAGCCTTAACACCAGACAAGTTTGCTGTTCCTTTCTTAGGCTAGCATCTCACTTCTTTTATCAAAGCTAGCATTTCACAGCCTTCTATAAACAAAGGAAGTGTTTGAGTCAGAAAATTTTTCTTTTCTCTGTAGAGAATGAAGCAGGAAATACTGCTTTCCAGAACATCTATGTGCCACCCTAGAGAAATGAGGGGAAGGCGCAAGACTACAGGAATATGAATGATTTCTTAACCGACTGTGCCACCGTGAGGCCAGAGTACACAAGTGCACTAAAAATACAGCCATCTTTTATATTGAATGTTTTTTTAAATTAAGAGCCTTCATAACCACGCATCTTACATTTAGAAATTTCAAAATATATATACACATAAAGACAACAGCAGAGAAGTACTATTTTTTGTTCCAAATTCATAACAAATACTTCAAAGAAAGAACAGCTAGGAATGAACACCTAGTCTGTTTCTCTTTCATTTCCTTTGTATTTACCAGAGTGCACTAGAGTTTAAGAAATTACAAAGCAAGGGTTAAAACTGAAGATATTGGATTACATGAATTCAGGAAGGCTGCATTGGCATCAGTTTCTTTACAGTTCTTGCAAATTAAACGAAGGTAGCTTAATCACCTGCTACAGTTATCAGTGCCACTTGGGGCCCAGAAACTAGATGTTACTACCTGAAAATTCTCAAAGAACTCAAACAAGTAGATCACTTTCAGTGTATACTGAGAGCATCAAACACAGCAGCAACTGAGGTTCCTTGGCTCAGGGAGCAAGAGTTACAACAGAGCTATGAACTTTCATATCATAACCTAGTAGTTAACGCATTCTCCCACAGACAAGAAAAAAGAGTCCTCAGACCTCTACAGCCATTAACCAACCCAGGCCCACTGTTCAGGAGCAGACCACTCTCATCACAAATGGGGACAGAATGAGAGGCTGAGAATGGCAGAGAGCAAACAAGGAGAGCATTTAATCAAACAAAAGATGTAGAGAGTGAATAGCAGAAAGCAGAACTCAGTCTAAATTCTTTCAGCTGGCTGTTGAGATCATCATGACATGGAGTCACACTGCCCAAGTGCAACACGAGAAGAGTGGTTCTTCCACTGCTACCTAAGAGGATTTCTTGGTGTGCAGGGAACACCTCTCTGAGAACATCAGTCCCAACTTCAACTCAAGAAAGACATAAAACTTGACAATGAAGGATGCCTCCTTGGGATCAAGCCAAAGATTCTAATTAGGAAGACAAGGAAGGTGTTATACAGACTCAGGGGATTCCACTGTGGCCCAATTACTGCAGCTGCTGTTATCTCAATCTCATAACAATCAGCAAAATAAAAAGATACATAACATGATTCACCCTACTCCAAATTCAAACCGCATAATCTTTTTTAAAAGCTTGGGGAGTAAAAACCACCACCATAAGAATTAATTTTGGATAGCTCACAAAGAGAGGACATTCACTTCAAATCAATGGCACTGAAGCTTTGGTCATTCAACATCACTGTCTGGAAATTAAGAATCTACTCTGGAGACAGTCACTTTCCGGGTTCCATCAAGTACGTGGACAAAAACTCTCAATTCAGAGGCCTGAACATAAGCATGCAGTGACTTTTGAGACACCACAAGATCTCTGAAAGACCTGTATGATTCTGGCAAATGTAAAATCCAAGGAGAACCTTCTGCAAGTATAGAAGGTCTCTGTGAGATTTCTGATAACACTTATGTCACAGCAACAGAATTTTGCCCTAAATCTCAGCTGGCTGTATTGAGAGTTTAGCTATTAAGGACTCATATATACAAATAACATTATATAAACTACATTTCTGTCTCTCAGTTCAGCACTAAATCCTTACTTCAGTTTTGAGTTGAAACATGAGAAGATCTTACAATCTGGCAGATTATCTAGGGAGCTATCCTGAGGTATATAGAGCCTCTTGAAATGCCCTCAGGTACTTCACCTGGATCTTAGATGCCTCTGCAGAAGAGTCAGAGCTTCTTAGAAATTGTGTCATCTTTGTCAATGAAGGCAGACATCTTGAATAAAATACAACACTGCCTCAGAGATCAGCAAATACTTTTGTATAGGCAACTAAAGATACTTAATTCCTCTCCAGTTGAGAGGAATGCCAGCTCGTGGAAGCAGCAACAGTAATCTTGCAAGACCCCACAGACTGGATTCAAATGCAATTTTCTTTAAGATGTAGACATAGATGAAAAATACCCCTTCTTGAGAAAAAGCTCTAATTCTTACCTGTGTTTTTCTGCCTGAAAAATCTGTGGAATGTTTCTTAAAAAGTCTAAATAGGTAACTAAGAATAATAGCTTCATATATAGCAAACCACAAAAAATCTACTTATAAGAGATTAAACTTAAGTTGTAGGCCTCACACCTCTAATGCAAGTTTTAAAGGTGTCCAGAAATCAGGAGAAATTCAATGCTATTTTGCTGTCACAAGAGCTGCGGCAGATATTCCCTCCTGAATAAGAAGCTGGAACAGCACATAAGGCAAATGTCTGAATCCTATGGGTGATGTTTTTTAACTACATTCCACATATTCATACACGTGTATGCACACACAGGGCTCAGTTTGGAAGCTCTGCTTTGAAAAACAAAGATCCAGTATCTTCCAACTTCCCAACTGCCACTGACAAGAACCACTTTGATGCACTCCTGACTTTCCATCCTCTGCTGCTTCATGTTTGTGCAACATACCTCAGGATCTCTCTTCCTCTGCCAGACTTCTATTTGTAATCTTAGAAGATCAAGTCCAAGCGCTGAAAAGGCATAAATAGCAGGGGAGTGACACGGCACAGTGCACCATCCTGCAGTAGCTGTATGGTAGCTGTGGAGCAGAAGCATGTCCCCCTGCACGCTAAGATGTGAGAAGGACTGAGGCATTTGCATGTAGCTGATGAAGAAGAGACAAAAAAACAGAAGCAGCCCCAAGTTTTATTTGTTTGTTTGTTTGTTTCTGACAACATCTTTATATCATTATTATTATTATTTATAGCTGAAGACAGTAGTCAACACTAGGATTTTTCTACTTTTAAGAATAGCTGAGAAATATCTATTTTGACCCATTTAACTTTTAATTCTGAACCCTGCCATTTAACAGCAATAACAAACATACCACAGCACTATGAGAAGCCATACCTAGGTAATATAACAGAAGGAGAGAGAAGGTAATTCTCATCCTCAGAGCTACAGATAAAAACATGATGTTTTGGAAAAGAAAGCTATAGGGAATATGTGTAGTGATGGAAGGCAGTGACAGTGTCTTCTACTAGGGCAGGAACATGCTTGTAAAGGCATACATCATGATTTAGTTTAGAAAGCGACACGAAAAAAATAGTTCACTTTTCCCAAAGGCTCATGGAGTCTCAATAAGGGCACAGTATCCAAATAGGGTCACTGCTCTCTCAGCTTACTAACCCTTAAATGAAGCTGAGGAAGGGTGGACGCAGGGTTTGTGACTGTGCTCCCTGGGTTAGCCATGCCTTTTCATCTGGTGCTCAGGCCATGATCTAGCAATTCCCGTACAGAATCCATATGTATCCTTCTACCTCTGTGGAATCACAGAATAGTTTGAGTTGGAAGGAACCGTTAGAGGTCATCTAGTTCAACTCCCATGCAATGAACAGGGACATCTTCAGATAGATCAGGTTGTTCCCAGCCTGGTGCTGCCTAACCTTGAATGTCTTCAAAGATGGATCACCCACCATCTCCCTAGGCAATCTGTTCTAGTGCTTCACTACCCCTATTGTAAAAAACATTTTCCTTATATATCCAATTAAATCTCCCCTCATTCAGATTGAAACCATTTCCCCTTGTCCTGTCACAACAGATCCTCACAAAGTCTATCTTATAGCCCCCCTTTAGATACTGTAAGGCTGCTCTCAGGTCTCCCTGGACCCTTCTCTTCTCCCAGCTGAACAGGCTCAGCTCTCTCAGTCTGTCCTTGTAGGAGAGATGGTCCATCCCTTGGGTCATTTTTGTGGCCCTCCTCTGGACACAATCCAACAGGTCCATGTCACTCCTGTACTGAGGACTCCACATCTGGACACAGCAGTCCAGGCGAGGCCTCACCAGGCTCAGGTAGTAGAGAGGCAGGATCACCTCCCTCACCCTGCTGGCCATGCTTCTTTTGGTGCAGCTCAGGATATGGTTGGCTTTCTGGACTGCAAGGGCACACTGCTGGTTCATGTCCAGCTTGCCATACAAATGTCTGCAAGTCCTTTTGGTGGGGCTCTGCTTTACCGTTACATCCTCCAGTGTCCTTGTACTGACATTGTGGGTTGCCACAACTCAGGTGCAAGACAGCACTTGGATATGTTCAGCCTCATGAGGGTCTCCTGGGCCTACTGCTTGAGCCTGTCTGGGTCCCTCTGAATAGCATCCTGTCACTCGGACCATGTGGAGTTGAGCACATCACACTGCTTGGTGCCATAAAGTCTATCAGAACTTTTGCCTTGGGTTTTTGTTATTTTTTTTTCAAGTTTACTTGAATTCCTTCAATTCTTCAGCGTTTCAGAAAATTATTTGAGATTACTGCATCATTTTAACACATCATATTATTTACATTCCTGAATAATGCACAGAACTTTGTATGGTTGTAGTTTACTTTTCAGCAAGATGTTTTCTGTAATGTATTAATCTTTATCAGTTTTTCTGAGTTTAAGAAAGAAAGTTTGTCAGAATATGCTCATCATGACTCAGTAAATAGTACTCTTTTTCATCCAGCATACAGAAATAGATGCAACAGACAGCACTGTGGTGTACATAGAGGTACTTTCCCACTTGGGTACATTAGAAGCTTATTAATGTTTTGTATTCTTTCTTTCCAAGGATATATCATGAAATAGGCTGTAATTAATTCAGCATGGACATGCAGAAATGAAGTTGAAAGTCCAAAGTCAGGAAATGCAAGTTAAAAAAAGGTTTAAAAGCTTTTTTGTTTACATTTTGGTGCCAGTAGGAAGATATATTAGGCCACAGATTGTTCAGTTTATTTTTGCATTTAGTTTCACTGAAAGTAATTGAAATTCTCCTGAGAGAAAGGCAAATGGATTTGGCCCAGTGTGTTTCTGAACACAGTTTTAAGAAAACGATACAGGCATTTAAATGCATCTTCAACTTTTTTATAAAGATATCATTTTCCATATATATCAAATTTCACGCATACTGACTGTCTCTAGACAACTTAGAGAAAGCCAGTTAGATTCAGTACACTTTATTTTGACTTTCTGTTCCTTTTTAAGATCTGACAATATAAGAAAGGCTCTTTGGGAATTGTTACTTCATGGCTAGATCATCCTAACTTTTACAGCCCGCAGTCAGACCGCAGCCTACTCTTTACCATTACAGCATTCTAGTTTTTATAATAATACATTGACAAATGTACAAGCACTCAAAGCAACTAAGCAATAATTAGCATTAGGAAAAATTGCTTGCATCACTGGCATTGAATTTCCCCAGTAGGGACTTGCAAATGAGTCCATCTCTACCAGCACTACTTCAATAATTCTAAGATTCTGAAGACTCACTCCTTCACTTTCTTTTTCCCTTTCTACTCAGAATGGTGGGAAAACAATGTATTTCTTCTGTTTCGTTCGCATACATAGAATTTCTGTCATAAAACTATGCTTGTCATCATCTGGAATGGACAACATCTCTGACTTCACAAGAAGACAATAGGAAACTTGCTTCACCTCCCAGTCTCCCTCCCCCTTCAGATAGCACACTTAAATCCTACTGACAAAAAGAAAGGCAATTAAAAGTTATGTTCCCCAACAGTATGCATCATTTATATTTGCACTCAGAGGATGCACTGCATCATTACCACAATTACCAAACTGCACAGACTGCTCATCACCAGCATAAACTCCAGTTTTTCAATATGCCTTGCCTGAATTTTCTATTCACTTTGCTATTAATGCTGGATCATAGTTTGACTTTGCATCACAGCAACTCCAAAATGAGAGGATGAGGAAGATTTAGAGGGATACATTTTTTATTTGTCTGCTTTTCAGTGCTTCAAACCCTCCTGAATGAAGTTCTGAGAACAGAGCATGAAGTGCTGCTGTAGTGAGAAAATTATTTTTCTTCAAAAGCATAAAGGCTTTGTAATTGTAGAAGATACAGCAAAAATGAGGAAAAGATTTTAACTGTTGGATACTCGCTCCGAATTTCCAGTGACAATAAAGAGCATGTAGGAATATCCAAAGTCAAACATTAATATTCTTAAGATTTCTTTCTTAATCAATATTAGAAGGATTTCATAGTTCTTAATCACTGAAGTAAATGAGAATTTTAAAATAAACTTGATAATCTGTATAAAAGGAATCAAAATAGCACAGAAGAACCATAGCAAGAAAATAAACACTGCCTATGTGAGAAACATCAGCTTTTGCATGGAACCCAATCATTCAGAAATGCAGGCCTAGCCCTTGCTTTCAAAAAGGAAGTTAAGATATCAGTCCCTGAATAATATTTCAGTTTAATCCTTGAGTTTTTTTCTACATGTAGAGGTACAGAAATATAGCGAGTGGTACTGCTCTCATTTTGCCACATGAGGGCAGTCATTTAGTGTCCTGTAATAAACGCTGCTCTTCCATACCAATTTCTCACATTTGCAGTTAAGCTGTTCTGAGTCACTGACACACAGAAACAAACAAACAAACAATGTTCTCTTCTGAGCAGCCAATCTGATCTGAAATTCATTTCAGTCAGCCTTTAGGAGAAAAAGCTAATAATTAATGTTGTTTATGACAACTAAAATCAGAGATAGAAGATTAAATGTTTACAAAGAAGATGGTTTCAGTCCACTAAGTCTAAGGGATTTACTCTGGCGAACGTAGGGCACTTGCAAATAGAGAACGAGTGATATTTCAACAACAACAACAAAAACAGAAGAAAAGTAAATGGCCTGGGTTGAAAAGGACCACAATGACCATCTAGTTTCAACATCTGTGCTGTGAGCAGGGTTGCCAACCCAGGCTGCATAGAGCCATATGGAAGCACCTGAAAACAGAGCATAGTACAGAGGAGATGACAAAACATTATGGATTAGCCATGTCCCTGAAATATAAAAGCTCTTGAAAGGTGTGCAGCACATGAGCGAATGCCAAGCTGGGCTACCAAGGTAAAATCTGGTCACACTAACTTCATTTTCATCTATGATAGGATTCATGGGCATTTGCATGGTCTCAGAGGAGCAGTGGAGTCATTTATTTTGCCTTTTGCTAGAATTTAGCAATATCTTAAATGGCTTTTGTAAAAGTGCATTAGGAAATGGTGGTGTAGCTAAAACCATAGTTTAGACAAAACATGTCTGAAAACATGTACACAAGCTATCAAAGAACTTACAATTTGGACACTAGAACAGAGGGTGCCCTTACTGAATCTGTAAATAAGGCAAGCCCTAGGGTGAAGTAAGAGTCACAGTTAAAAGTCCTTTCAAAACATATTATAGATCTTTTCTTCTTCAACTACATGGAATTGCCCAGTGATTCTGCCAAACTCCCCTTCAGCCAGTGCCTCACAGTCTTAATTCAATCCCATGATCTCCCGGAATTGCTCTGCAACGTCCACGCTCCACATCTCCAGCTTCATTTACAAAATTCATTTCTGCTTCACTATTAAACTCAGACTCATTTGTTTGCAGAAAAATGTCCTTTTCACTTAGCTATTTTTGCAGTCTCTCCACAAATCTTCTTGCACATCCTAAAGGCAAGATGAACAAAAGTAATTTGCGATGAACCCATATTGTTTGAACTTCATATATATTTACATATACATTTACACTGAGATCCTTATATTACTGAAAGGGTCTTTTATGTATCTTAATTATTTGAAATTTTCAGAAGAGAAATAACTAATTCACAGCATAGCCAAGCCCACTAAGCAAGCACAAGTTTACTGCAATTAAAGGACTACTCTCTATGTTCCTATTTCTTCATGCCACGAGCAGAAAACACGTGTACAATTTCTGTGATAAGGTATGTATATACAGTAAGGATAGTCTGTGGATCCATCGGCCATTTTCCAGATATAGAAGTTACTTTAAAAGGTCCCATTGGTATGAGTTGTAAGAAGGCAGCAGCAGGTGAATGGATGATTGACATCCCTTCATAACCTTGAACTTTGATCTTGCATTGTAGTTTAAAATGTGTGAACCCATTTCCATTAACTGAAACAAACTTGGAATTATTTTTATTTTTTATTTGTAATGAAGAACAGCCAAATTTCACTAACGTATTGTATTGGAAAAGAGGGGACAAAATTTCATGATATAGGGATAACCAGATTATACAACATGAAACATCACAGGCTAGAGAAATCTCCACATTTTTTACTTTCGTAATTCATTAAATGCCCTTCAGACATCCTATGTAAAAGCTCTCCTTTCTCTTGAAAGGATAAAGGAAAGCTTGTAACAGTGTGATCTCCATAAATGTCTCTGGAAGACTGGGCAGTTCTTGACTGAAAACTTCTTGCGTTTACACTGCTTATCTGCATTATCTTCATTACGTTTACACTGCTTATCTGCTCTACAAAAGGATTCAAGGATTGCAAGTGCTGGTCAGGTTGTTACATTTTTATATCATATTTAGAAGTTCTAATTTACAAAATGAAGATATTAAAATCTGCATTGTATTTGTAATGACAAGTAAATGACAAATCAAGGTTATCCAGAACATTGCGGGCAATAGAGGATAGGGGAATTCTCTGCCTTTTATTTTTCGTCCAACCTTAAAAAGAACTGAAATCTAATTTCAGGCAATCTAGCCATAAGACTAAAGGCTTCACAGTGTTAACAGTACACTGGATGAGCCAATTAACCAGTAAAGACCGGTTATTGCCTTGCCCAGGAAAGACTTCTATTCATGTGATTGTAATTCAGTCTTCCTTAAGATGAAGGAAAGCGACTGCTGAACTTATGAACAGGCCTAAGAACACTGAAAAGAGGTGGGAAAGTTATTTGAATAGAGACAATTTAATCCCTTAGATTCTTTGTATTTCATCCACTACTACAGTGCTGCTAACTTCTGTTGCAAGAAAAGTGTTTTTGAAGATGTTTATAAAGTGCTGAGAACAATAGAAGCCATGTTGCATTATAAGTATGCACTCACTAACAGATAATTATTCTTTAAGACTCTAAATTAAAAAAACGTATTACCCTGAAATACATTTCTCCTGCCTCATAACTTATGAATTTGATTCTCCAGTACTTGCTCAGATAAATCTATTGAAATCTCTTCTGGGAGGTCTATGGTCCTTTGTATCATCCTGAAATATTGTTTCAAGATTGAGTTCCTTTACCAAGTGGCCAGATTTAATTCCACTAAATTCGTGAAATGCTCCCCAGAGCATTACATCTCTTTATGAGTAAACTCGAAAATAAATACCTTCAAAAGAACAGCTGGAATAGGTGTTAAAAAATTGGAAACATAACACTGCTAAAGGGTTATTCTGACATCTATTTTTTAATTCTTTCTTAATTTTCAGATGCTTTTGATGCAAAGTATGATGCTTTTCAGCTTTCCACCTTCTTTAAGTAACATCATTAAATACATAAAGGTAGCTTTAAGTACGTTGTGCTATATATACTGTTCTAAGTAAAACTAATATATGAGCATTAACAGCTTAAAAGCATTCTTCCCTTTCCAGGATATTTCAAGAAATATTGCGTGACTGTTCTAGACTGTTAGCTAATGGGAGCCTATGCTATTTCAGGATGAGATTCAACAATTCTGGAGACATGCATTGACTAACACCAAGCAAACTCAAGTAAACTATAAATTGCCTAAGGAAAAGTGCAGTTTTCACTATCTTCTTCAGATCACATACTTCTTTTAAAAATAAAGTGAAAACACAAATTTCAGAAAGAAAAATAGTATTTGCATCACCAATAAGTCCAATAATTCAATAATTAAGAAATTCATACAATAATGCACAAAAGAAGAAATGACTGCATTCATTACTCTGAAGTGGGAGGAAAATTATAGGCCATTACATACTCCAAGAGACATCAATTCTTATGTTTAAAATGCACTTCAGTGAAGAGCTAATGTTTTTTGAATAAAAATGGAACTCAGTGAACGAATGCAAATAACCTATTAGCCTCTAAGTAAAAAAGCATTTCCTTTTACTTTTAAATAAATTGATACTCATTACATTTAAAAGTTAGTTTAAAAGTTGTTTTTTCCTGCACAGTGGAATTCGTGCTATTTGGAGCACACTACCTTGTTGTGTTATGTCATCCATTCACTTAATCTGGATTAAGGGAGGTGAGGAGGGAGATGTTCAGAAGGATCCACTCCTGCCATTCTGTGGTGTTATCAGCACTGACAGAAAATGAAGTTTTCAAAGAGTGATAAGGAGCTGGAATTTCTATACACAAAATTAAACTTCTGGAATATCTTAACTAGCCAAAAAATCCATCTTAACTGAAAAAGTCCATATAAAAGACTTTGGTTTAGGTACAGCTCACAATGACAGGGATGGTGTGAGTTTGGATGTGTTTTCATTTATTTTCCAAGTTCTGCATTCATTTATTTTGATTCTCTCTTCAAGAAAATGCTTATTTCTACTTTGAAATAAAGAAAATGAAGAAGGAGGTTGGATACAGCAGATGTTACAGTCTTCATTTTTGCCACCAAAGGATATTTCTTCTGAACTTGCAAATGCACCAAACCCTGCGGCTTTACTTTTTGATGATAAAAGTGAGAGAAGTTCCAGAAAGATCACATTATTTGCTAAGACAGTGGTGAGGTGCTGGAACAGGCTGCTCAGAGAAGTTGTGGATGCCCCGTCCTTGGAGGCATTCAAGGCCAGGTTGGATGGGGCCGTAGGCAGCCTGGTCTAGTATTAAATGGGGAGGTTGGCAGCCCTGCCTGTGGTGGGGGGGGGGGGGGGAGGGGTGGAGCATCACGATCCTTGAAGTCCCTTCCAACCCAAGCCATTCTATGATTTTATGATATATCTGTTAATCCATCAGAGTATAAGCAAAGCCCATGAAACAGCTCATGCCAATCTCAAATACAGGTATATTTAATTATGACTGACAAAAGGAATATGAATAAAAAATAAATACAATCAATTGCTTATTAAATTGACTTTATTGGAACATCTATTTAGAATCTCTTCATTTTGCTAGTTCCTGCAATATCATAATTTTTCTTCAAGTTTCTAGCTTATTTATGCTGCTCAGCAGCTATTACAAGTCAAAACCTAACACCTATTTTCAACTCGTATATGGCAGTGATATTTATAGTTCCACCCAGTTTTCCTTACCTGCCTATTTAAATTCACATAATTAATAAAAATAAATGCTTATGTCCATTCTATCAACTGAACTTAAGTGCTCTGTATTACAGCATGACCTGGAAAATGGCCAATCTTCTTTCATTTTTTAAAGTACTCATCCTTATTTCAAGCCATCACTTCATTTTGCTTTGTTGGTAGCATGCAGAAACAAAAGACTGAAACAACTACAGTTTTGCAGTGTATACACTGTAATAGTCAGAGCAAGTCAGCCTAAGGAGGCCTAGCCCCTTAACAAAAATCAACCACGCAGCTTCAGAAAATATCTTCCTTTTTTATTATCCTAAACCTGTACCTGTAATAAAAATCTTTGATGTGGCTTCTTAGTTTGAGACTCTGCCCTAAAGTCCTATTTCTTTATATTGTAATCATAGAAAGAAAACTGGCATATAAAAAAGAAAATCTGGAAAAGTGAATTAATCATTGTATAAGCAGAAATGATCAATCATACATTTTACTACAAAAGTTTAGTGAATATCTCATAGGGAGTAAAGCTTTGTAGGTTTAAAAGAGTACTCCAGCCTCCTGGGACACTGTCTTTTTCTCAACTACTGAAAAATCAAAGGACTTGAAAACCAGGCACTGGAACTGGATAAGAGACGATCTCCCTTTGGGCTCACGACAAAGAGCAGATGCATGTGGATTTTCAGAAGACAGTTTGAAGGGGAAGACTATTCCCCTCCCACTCTCCACTGCCACAACTGGACAAGAACTGGGCAATCTGGTTAGAGAAGCAAAAAAAGTGGGAATTAATGATGTTGAGGCAGAGGTCCATCTGAGATGCTTCATCAAGGCTATAGCAGCTAGTGACTATTTCATTACCCAGACAAACATACTGCTTGATATTAAGTGCAATTTGTTCAATATTGAATAATGTGCACACATCTCTAAAAGACTGGAAACCTTACCTTTTTTAAGGAAGATAAGGATCTTTTGACAGATACAATTATAATCATCATTGGAAAAAGTTACCTAAAAATACATCTCCAGAATTGCTCTGGCCTGCCTACAAAAGCTGTAGCTGGGATAGCACAGTACATTCAGTCAGTTAGCAAATAAAGATTTTATTTTTTACATTTACTGCATGCTAAATGCTATCTGTTATAAACTATAGCATCTTGAGACTGACAGATAATACTTACTAATTATATATAAATATATTAATTATAGAGATTGGCATGGGAATAATAATTTAAGGTAGAGCCATACATTATTCATTTTTATTTTGTTAAATTACATCCTCCCATGGATCATGACAGTCTTGGTAAAACGTTACTTGGTTATGCATTACATAAAAGACATACCTTCAGGAGAGTACATTTAGATCTTTCAGTAATTACAGACTGAGTGGTATGTATGGCTATAGTTTTTGCTAAAATTATGCAGCAGTTTTTCTACTGCTCACAAGGATTGTGTGTAGTAGAACCCCACACGGGCAATGTAAATCCTGCAAATAATTCTAGCATCTAGGAACAAAGCTGTTGATTTTGTGTTTTGTTGCTTATTGCAAATAAACGTGAAAACGCAGAAGCCCACATAGTGGATGCTGCAAAAGCAACGAAGTATACCATCATATCATTCGGAGTTATTTGCATGAATCATCTGATTCCAGCAAGGCTTTCTAAGAGCAGTGATGTCTAAAATACTACCCCTCAGCGAAACAGAGCTTTGTTTATTGTTTTCTCCTTACTAAATAAACAATTAAAAACAGATAGAAAAAAATAAAAACACATTTTCCTCTATGACTATTGGTACTTCAAAGAATAAATACTACCAAAATAATTTCTGATTGTTCTACTTTGGTCATGCTTAGAGAAAAAGAAAACCAACAAATCCACGATCAGATGGATTACTTTCCAAAATAAGCAATGAATCTCTAGCCAGAATTCTGAAATAATAAAAAGTTTACTACATTCAAATGGTCTGAACTTTGACATAGAATTATCATCTCTGGCTTACAGTGAACTTAATGTGAACTTTTCAGGATATCCCTCTGTTTGCAAGTTAACAGAAACTAAACGGAACCTCCCCTGGTGCAGCTTTGTGCCACTCCTCTATCCTGCCACTGGTGACCAAGAGCAGGGCACAGCATGTCCCTAAATTTACACTACCAAACATGTAAAAATACTTCTCAAATACCTTTTTTTCCTCTTTCAGAATTTCAAGATAATGGAAGCTATGTCAGTTTGTTGCTCTTGGATACCTCAAAATGTTGCATGTGTATCTTCATGTCTACTGCTGAAAAAAAAAGTCTTGATTTTATTTGAGTATTGAAACTCACTAATGCTGGGAACAATTTTAAATAGTGATGTGATGCATGTTGACTTGTACATATTGAAGTAAGAAGAAATAGATTTTTTCCCCCCCCATAATGAACTTTTAAATAAAATACATTCTTCACTTTTCCTTGTAGCTCTTTGCTTTATATCCACCTCCCTGGAGTCTCTGAAACCTCCGCAAGATCTTTGCGGCTCTGACAGCAATTTCTAACCATGCAGAAATTGATTTCTAGTGTTTTGTGAATTAAGTCAGTCAATGCCTCTTTGCTCCTGCTGCCCTGTAACTCTGCAAAGTTACAGATCAGGAATCTGACTTTAAAATCTTTTTTTCCTCTTTAATAGTAATGTCCACTATCTCACTAGATTAAAAGTGATAGGGATGAGGAAAAAAAAAAAAAAATACTCTACCACAAAAGACAAGTACATTGCTGCTTTCAGTCAATATAAACCAACCAGAATGACTCCAATCTTTCCCTAGGTACCATCAGGATCACCTTCCAACTTTGCCACAGTTTTTGGCAACTGCATCAGCTCTTAACAACTGCTTTGGTACTGCTTTTAATGTGACATCAGTACAAAAAGACTATGCATGCTGTACTTTCCTATCTTCAAGAAAATTATACAGATATAATTCCATATGCTTCCATATACCTGGTAGGGATCTCCAGGCTTTCACTTTTCAACAGAGTTGCCGATTATATAGAGAACTTCAAATGTCACTATGGGTTCAGGATCATGTTGAGCATTTATGGATTTGTAAGTTTCATTTTGTTGCTGACATCATCTAGTGAGCATAATAATTTTTTTCAGATTTTTATTCTTTATTTGAATACCAAAGGAGGCAGAGAATTATATCTAGCCATTAGATTTTGAATGATAAAGAGGGAAACCTTCCTAAAAGTATAAGTTAAGGAATGGGTGGATTCTATCAGCTATAGTCTATACAAAAATCATTTTCACAAGATGTCAACAACACTGTTCCTCGTGCAAAAATTATAATCAAATAGTAACTATTTGTTTTGAGATTCTAGCTAAAGGTTTATTACTTCTTGTTACAGACATAGGAATATATGGACTATGAACTGGGGGTTGGGCTCAATCTCTAGAGGTCCCTTCCAATCCTTGCAATTCTGTGGCTGTGTGAACATATTAGTGAAGTCAGTGGATAATTTTGTTGTTGTTGTTGTTGTTAATGAATAAAAACAATTAGTAATAGGTACATTAATGTTTAACACATTTATAGACTAACCAACAAGAATATTTTGGCATCAGTCCATATCAGTGAATTTTGGCTTTACTGTCTAAGACTTGTACAACATTTATATTTGAAAATATCACACAAATATTGACAATGAAGTGATAAAGTATATAAACAGCTCAAGGATTAATGGTGCAAGGCATGTAAACCAGTGCATTATATGTTAAACTAGTTAGTAACTAGTTTACAAATGGATTGATGAATCACATCAGAATATCAATATTTTAAGAGCTTAGTCAAAGAAAGTGATTATAAAAAGGCATATCAAAATATGCCTAACACATCATAAAGACATTTTGTGATAGAACTGCTAAAATTTCACTTTGTTAGAAAGCTTCATTTAGTACAAAAATAAAGTATCTAGTACTTCACATATTTTTGCTTTACTGTGCTAGCAAATACTACTTCCTACAGTAACTCAGTAAATTTTCAACAGGGGCAACAGTTATTAAGCAGCAGGTAGCCTATCTCTATGCTGTATTTATTTAACCTACTTAGGAGTGTGTCCTGTTAATTAGACCTAAAAGAAGTAGACATATTTTGGAACTTTCTCCCTCTTCAGAGCTCCTTCATCACTATTTCTCCTAACTCTTTGGATATTATAATAAATCTATGTATTTCATTTATAACCTACATTATTTCTTTCTGAGGCAAATGAGCTTTCTAAGTAACATGGACACATTAATCAAATATTACTTATTTTTAAGCCAGTTTTCCAATTGTTTTTTGCTGCTTTGGTCCAATTCCTCACAAAATATCTTCTGAGCTGTAAGATTCTCTTTTGTCTATGGTATACAACTTATGCCAACTCTAACATTTGATGCAGTTCTTTTTATTTATGCTATCAATTTATAGACATCATTATTGCTGATATTATTTGATGTGATTTGTGCAACAACAAGACTTTCATGGACTCCAAATCTGAGCTTTGCTTCTTCTTTTTGCTTTGGATTCTCTTCTGTATTTTTTTTTTTTTTTATGCAGAAAAGTATTCATGCTAGCCAAGAGTGTAACTTTCTTCAGTAAGTTTTCACGTGGGCTGACAAACTTCCTTTGCTTGGCAAATTTTAATTACTTCAACAAAAGTTAGTTCTGTGTATTTGGAATCTGGGACAAGTCACAACCTGATCTTTTATAAATCCCCCAGCATTTTTGCATCATTAGGTCAGTCCTACCCTATTTTTTTCTATCTAGCTTTTTTACATACTTCAAAAGACTTCAGCTTTATGCTTATTGTTTCAGTTTTACAATTTACTTTCAAAAAGCTCATATAAACTTTTTTGCCATATTCGTATATGACATTCCTACAGGAATCAACAACTCAGAGTATATTCAAGGTGTAGAAATGTTCCAGATATCACTGTCATAACTCCAAAGTTTTCTCTACTGTTGGCTGCTTATTGTACTCTCTCTTACACTGTCAGTTAGATATATTACCAGTGCAAACTTCAATTCTTCTTACTGTACAAGATGTCCCAGAACAAATTCTGTGGACAAAATACAGATAGACAGTGCATGTTGCTACTAGAAAGCAGAGTCTGTCCTTCCTGATTATTTTGATCCTTTTCACTCAGCTTATACACAAAATCAAGCGATGCAACACAGACACTGATGCAAGTGAAACCTTCAGAATGGTAAGACACTGGACTTACAGCATTCAAGGCAGAGACAATGCCTACACTGTAAAAAATATTCATGCAAAGTGTTCAGACAACATGTATATTGTAAATCAAACAAGGGAGGAAAAAAACAGAGCTGCCCAGTCCATTTTAAGAGAAAAAAACATGCCATTGTTTTTCCATGGCATTGTTAGATAAAGAATGCTGAATAAGTGATAAACTTAGCTTCTGCATGATTAAGTGCACAGCTGTATTTTCAAATTTTTACAGTTAACTAGCTGATTTTCAGTAGCCTTTCTAACTAAACACTTGCCTTATTTTTTCCATGATGCTCTTTCACATGATGTAGATTTGAACAGACACATACAGCAGCTACCTTGCCTAGAACAAGAGATTTTCAACTTCCAAGAGTAAGGTCTTACACCTGAGTTGTGGCAACCCACACAGTAAATACAAGCTGGAGGATGTACGGATAGAGCAGAGCCCTGCCAAAAGGACTTGGGGTAATGGTGATTGGCAAGCAGGACATGAACCAGCAGCACACCCTTGCAGCCCAGAAAGCCAGCCATATCCCGGACTGCCTCAAAAGAAGCATGGTCAGCAGGGCAAAGGAAGTGATCTTGCCCCTATACCACGTAAGTGTGGTGAGGTTCCATCTGGAATGGAGTCCTCAGTACAGGAGTGACATGGACCTGTTGGGGCATGTCCAGAGGAAGGCCACAAAAATAATCCAATGCCCTCTCCTACAAGGACAGGCTGAGAGAACTGCAGCTGTTCAACCTGGAGAAGAGAAGGCTCCAGGGAAACCTGAGAGCAGACTTTCAGTATCTACAGGGGGCCTGTAAGAAAAAAAGGGAATAGGGCAAGGGGAAATGGTTTCGAACTGAATGAGGGGAGATTTAGATTGCATATAAGAAAGAAGTTTTTCTACAGTAAGGGTAGAGAGGCACTAGAACAGATTGCCCAGAGAGCTGGTGGATGACCCATCCCTGTAGACATTCACGGTTAGGCTGGACCAGGCTCCAAGCAACCTCACCCAACTGCAGATGTCCCTGTTCATTGCAGGGGAGTTGGACTAGTTGACCTTTAAAGGTATTTTAGAAAACTCAAATGATTCTATGATTCTAATCTTATTACTTCAAATCATCATTTAAAATTACAGGAGTCACTGAAAGTACGCTTACATGATATGACACAATGCAAAACAGCTTTAAAATACCAGTGTTCTGAATCCCCTTATTGTTTGCCACTGGTATCATCAAATGGGGTAATGGGGTCAGGACTAAAGCCAAGTAAAAACACTCTTCCCAAAACGTTATTTCTCTGAATGGTAAATAAAGAGAAAAATGGAAGCAAACAAACCTGGCTACATGGCATTAATAATATGGTCAGGAAGTTATCCCTACACAGAGATTCCAAGTTATTCACAGATACATGTGCACAAATATTGCATAACATGAATTCTATCAGGCCTTTTTTTTTTTTTTTTTTTTTTTTTTAACTTGCTGTATTGTCTGTCACAGAAAAGAGAATACTGTAAAGACCCTTGGTAACTTGCAGGTTTGATTTTGGATAAACATCTCTTCTTCAAGGGGAAGAATTGTCACATTTAATTAGTTAAAAGCATTCTGGTTCCAAGGCCCTTTTTTCGCATGCAGGATCAATAGAAAAATCCTTCCACCATAACCCTCTTATATAAATGTTTCCTTCCCTGAGGCTGCGTTCAATTTAGAACTGGAATAGTGAAGAGTCAATAAAAACTTGACAGGGACAGGCAGACATGAATAATCTTTCAGCCTGTTATTATCTTATTTTTGTGGGTCTTCAAGAAAACCTCAGCAAAATCTTGAAATCAAACTCAATCATTATATCTACCTAGCATTGGAAAGTTGAAGCACATTTCCAGCAGATTTCAAACTTTTAGTGGCTGAGCCCCTTTAAAACAAACAAACAACAACAACAACAACAAAAAAAACACAGAAACAATGTGAATACAGTTACCTTTAAAAAAAACAAAGATCGATAGGGACTTGTCTCCCCTGACTTTGACAGCTATACGGGAACTGTTGAATCACAACCTGAATCTCTGATGGACCACCTGAGGCAAGCAATGAGTCAGCCACAGGAGCACAGATGAAAGCAATTCACCTGTGCAACCAGAAGGGGTGGAGCATGGCTCCAGCTCTCCTAAATCCCATTTAAGTGCTGACTGCCACTGAGAAAAGATCTCTTCCTGAAGATCACTCCTTTTGGAGAATATTGCATGCCTACAATGTTGGTAAGCCTTTTCCATTTATTATCTCCCACCTGCAATGATCTTACTTAGCCTAACTTTCCTGTGTATTTCTTAATTATAACATCTGCATATTCATTGATTATATAACAGCCTAAATACCTAAGTTAATGTTGAAGTGATGCATTTGTTCAAAAAGATCTTCAAATTGCAAAAGAAACTTCAATAGAAAGGACAACCACTTGGAAGAGTAAAAACATAAAGAGAGGAGTTTTATTCTGATTTGCTGTTCTTTGGGACAACACAATCATACCATGTCTTAGTACAGGTTCATTATATGGCACAAAACAATCCTCAAACAAATAATCCTTAATATATACTGACTAAAATTAAAGCATTACATATTTAATGGAATAATAAAGTGAAAAAAATAAAACTGTGCCACATACTCAGGTTTGGCTCCATTCACCTTCAAGTTAATATAAATCTCTTCTGCTATTTTATCATATACTAAAAAAAGTGATCACAGGAAACAATAAAATTGCTTTTCAGAAGAAGAAACAGTTCATAATTCTGCTCTCCTGTAGAGAATTCTACAGGAATTTTGAGACACGTGGTCCAATATATTACAAGCTTATTCTGTAAAATCCACCTCCCAAAGCTATGATCTCTCTCTCAGAATGCTCTTTGAACACCTTTACATGTCATAAGGAAAAATATATATACAGTAATTCTTTTTGATAACTGCTTTCCATCTGGAAATTAAAATCTGCTCCACAATATTGTCTTGCATCACTGCAAAAAACAGGAGCTGTTGAAAAGCTCAAATTTAAACTGTAACACAAATAGAATTTAGGCTAAAGAACAAAAGTCATCTTCTGATAAGCATTGGAGTGGAGGGGAAAAGAAAAAAAAAAACACCATACACTTAATGGAAAATAGAGTGCTCAAGGCACTCAAAATTGTCAGTACAATTTCCAGCTTTGTCACAGACTTCTCATTTGATATTACTTATTTGCCTTCAATGTACTCCTAGTCTCCATTTGGAAAGCAGAAATTCAAGATTTCCTTTCTTTCTTTTTTCTCCTGTGCACTGATAATTCAGACTGAGATATGAGATAAGTATATAGGTACACCACCAACATACCCAATATATATACACTTACCACATTGTACAGCTGCACAACGGGACTGTTAGGACATGCTTTTTAATGATGCCAGAGCCATAAGCATCAGTTAGCTGTTGTCTAGCCTACAGGGCAGTTATTTTAAGACTTCAGCAAACAAACACAAATTCTAAAATGAACAGGGCCTCAGCAAAGGTCCAGCCTCTCTATTCTCAGTGAGGGTTGTTCCTCACTTTTCCGGGGCCTAACTTTAAATATACAAGAAATTCTAAGGATAGTCAAAGAGAAGTTGGTTCCAGAGAGCTATTCCATGCTGGGCTTAAGCAAAATTTAGAGACTGAGATTTATAGTAAGGCAAAACTGAGATGACTCCAATCTGAGTTTTATTGCCATGTATATGTACATTGAGGACACTATAGGGTCCACTCCTCTTCAGAGAGCAGCAATAATAAAAAAAAAAAATCTCACTACCAAAGATTAGCAGGTTAACTTTGTTTTCTCATCATGAATATGTGTATTTTTTATTGTATACTATTGTATGAAATACAGAGATTTGGTTCCACAGATTTATTAAACACATTGCTTATTCCAAGTTTTTATATAGTATATCAAGGTCTGCCCAACAGAGTTTTCAGTGAATATTGCAATAATCATCACACCTCTCTTGGTATAACAGATTGTCTCTCTTTTAGAATTAAAAGCACAACCAACTAACTACCCTAATGGAGATTGCTATGGCTGTGAAATCAATTAATCTGTGTTTAAAAAATAAAATTTAAAAAAAAAAATAGTTACAGGTAACTTCTATTAAATGCTTACAACATGCAGGAATGTTGCTGTTTCTGAAATGATTGTCTTCAATTTCACGTTTTTGATAAATTTGACATTACAGAACAAAATATCATAAAAAGCCCATGCCACAAAGATATGTCCATCTTTGGGCACACTTTTCAATTTAGGATGTTTTATAAATAATTAAATGGAAAACTGTAACCCAAAGTGTCTTGGGGATATTCAAAATAACCTAAGCATAAAAGTTGAAAATCTAATCCCGACCTAATGACAACTTTCAGCTGAAAAGCCATGTTATACATTGGCTGTATATCTGCCAAATCCCCCAAAACTCAAAAATACAGAGCAAGGTTTTAAAAAAAAAAAAAAAAAAAAAAAAAAAAAAAAAAGACATTATTGCTGTAAGTTTTAATAAATCACAGAATTTTTACAAAAAAGAAAAAAAAAAAGTCTATGCTACTGCTCTGTCCTCTCACCACTCTACCGGAATCCCAGAACCAGTACTTCCTACTCCTTATTCCTTTCTAACTTTTAACCTACTAACACTGCAATCTCATACTATCGTCTTTTTGTGAAGAAGTGCTCATGGTCTCATTCAATTTCCTTTATGATGATCTTTAAAGTATCTTTCTTAACTTCTGTCTTCAGATTCTAGAATCTGGTCCTTACTCTGTGGTTGGTCTTCTAAGTATTATTATAAATATGTCTCTATATTCTCTCTTCACAACACATATAAAATATGTTTTTGTTCTCCTATTTACCCATGAAATCTCATTCTTATGAATTATCACAATGTCCTTTTTGGCTTTGGCAAATGCCCTGCTTGTACAAAGTCAGAATGCTGTTACAATTAACTTTTTAATCTCATTGGCACCAATTATAGAATTAATTTCTGTGCACTCATATAACACCTTATTTGCATCCAAATCTTCATACAGTTTTGGAATGATCTTCATCAAAAACTGTATATCAGTTGTCATTATGAGGTCTGCTCTCACTCCTGCTATTGCAGTTTTTTGTTGTGGTGTGTGTTTTTTTTTTTGTTTGTTTGTTTTTGTTTGTTTGTTTTTTACAATTTCAGTACAGACAGATTTAAGTTTTCACCTGCACAGCTTTTAGGCCAGAGAGAAAACACATTGCATCCCATGCTGACATCTCATTGCTAGTTAATATTCCCTTCCTTTTTATGATGCTTTTAAAAAATGAGTACTAAAGTTGCTCCTGTTTTGTGATTCTTGTCTGCTAAAGACCAGGACTGATTTATCCAACTGTGTTATACTATCCAGCATCTTAATCCTTTGACCACAAGTTACACAAGGAAAGCCTTGTTCTGTGTCCAATTTAGTATTTTTTGTGCCTAGCTTGGAAATGGGCATATCCTAATTACACTGTGGACTAGGATCAAAGCTTTTTTCATGCTATGGTAATTCAAATCCCATATTTTGTTGATATTTCTAATAAAATTCCAGTCTCAAAAGGGAAGTAGTCTGGATTATGTGTACTGTTTATATTCTATTCAAAGACTGGTGAAAAAATTCCTTATGAAGCTGAAGTGAAAGAAACTGTAGCTCCAGAATCAGCTTCAGAAATCTGAGTTTGCAAAACTAGAGGTCAGATGCATTTGGCCTACAAATTAAGTTACAAGTCCAGCTACTTACCCAATTACTTTTACTGCCTTGAGATAGACAGCATACACTGCCCATAGGCTGGCTGCAAAAAAAAAAAAAAAAAAGCTGGCTGCTGCATGCCCTGCTGCTCCACTGTCAAGTTGATACTCCATCTGGAAGGTAATGCCTGTGTGGATTTTCAAGACTCATATATAACTTTATTTGTTTAGTGTTCCTACCTACACAACTACAGTGAAACTCCATCATAAAATCGTAACATCATAAATATTGATGCTCAAGGTATTGTATGGTTTTACTCTATATTCTAGCAACAAGACAAAGGGAAATGGTTTTAAATTGGAAGAGAGTAGATTTAGACAAAATATTAGGAAGAAAGTCTTTATTGTGAGGATAATGAAACACTGGAACTGTTTGACTGGGGAGCTTGTAAATGCCCTCTCCATGGAAGCATTCAAGGCTGGGCTGGATCAGGCTTTGAGCAACCTGGTCTGGAGGGAGGTGTGCCTGACTATAGCATGGGTTTGGAACTAGATGATCTTAAAGGTTCCTTCCAACTCAAAGCATTCTGTGATTCTCTCATTTGTAACACCTGAGTTCATTCAAACAGTAACTAAATACCTTGCAAATTCATCTCTAGTAATCTTCCCTTTTTGACTGCAAAGAGTGTTTGCAGAAGGATTTTGTGGAAGCTGTATATTCCATTTAGCTCTTTCTGGAATTTGAACTGCTTTTCCATTTTTCTTCTCATCCTGCACAACAAATAACTTATTAATTTCTTGTTGACTGAATCGTCTCCAAAAAGCTACTGTGTTCTTGTGTCCATTGACACATTTTGCTACAGGAACGCAAATAGACTCAAAGAAATCCTCAATCACAACATAAGATTTTGAAGTGGCATTCCTATAGACATCATGAGTTTCTGAATAGACAGGCACAAGAAACAGTTACAGAATTTTCCAGTACACATCCAGAAATGAAGCCATACAGTTGGAACAAAATAATCACAAGCTATTTACTTTTTATAAAACTCTTTAGGAGGAAAAGATTCACTGGCATTGATACGCAATCACTAAAGCACTTGACTGAGGAGTAATTATTCTTTAAGCAAAAAGTTGCAACACTCCAACTGCGTTAATTAAAATCATTGACTAGCCTTACTTACTGGTATAACAATTGCTGTTTTTCCTGTTGAAGAAGGAAAAACTGAAATACAAACATCTGTACAGCAACTAAAAGGTTCCTTGAGAAATGGCAAATGTCCTAAATGATATAGAAGAAATCCCTAAGGATGAGTATCAGCCACCTCAAACGTCAACAGTCCAATTATTATCTTGACTGCAATACAGCCAGGAAGAACTACACTTCTGTAGGAAAAGGCAGGACTAAGCAGATAGACCAAAGTTTCAGCAGCTGGCACCAAAAGAAACAATCAAGAATTGCAAGTGTGTTGAAAGCCAGGAAAACTGTGTATTTTTAACTACCACCCACTCACCAGCAACTGAAAAGCTACCAAAACAAAAAGTTATGTTACTTAGAAAATTAAGATTAGCTACCATACAAAATTGAATTTTTTTCCTTTGAATTCTGAATTTTGTTGCCAAACAAGCTGAACAGAAAGGAACACAGAAAGCAAAACAGGAGGCAAAGCTAACATGTAGAGTCAACACATGCTTTCATCAGTTTTAGAAATAGCTGTAGCCAAAGTTTTAGAGGTACTGGCATGTGATAATGCCTAATATCCAGATCATAGAATGTGCTAGACTTAGAGTAAGGAATGGTTGCGCTTTCTGATCAAACTGATGGTGTCCTCTCACTTCTTGGCTGATTTCAGTAGTTTTGTCAGTGAATATTTGTCAGATAATTTTAGTACACAGAACACTCCGGCACACTTCCACTGTTTGGCAGCTCTCGTGGTCTTTGTTCCTCTCCTCCCTGTGAGGCACTTTAGATGCTGAAGTAACTTTTAATAAATAAAGGTCTTGCATATGTTGTAGGATTCTCTCAGCAGCTCTGCAAACTGGAGAGATGAGAGTATGTTCTTTTGGACCAACCAAGTTCTGCTAAGGATCAAACACAGCAATAAACTTCTGCACTCACTAACTCCAGTGTTAAATAGGTTGTTCAGATCACAAACAGTTGTAAAGGAAGGAAGGTGAGAAAAAAGTAAGGATTAAGTGGAAAAGTAAGGATATAATTTTAAATTTGTAGCAGGGCAGTGAAAGAAATAAAGGCTATACATGGCGTCCTAGAAATCCCTGCAGGCTGAACTGCTGGGAGGATCAGTGTGTAGGACAGAAAGGTATCAAACTGGAAATGAAGTTGTGGCAACTGCACACAAATTTACAGAGAAGAGCCTATCTGGTATAAGTTACTCACTACTTTGGATTAGATTCCCTTCACTACAATTTCACTTATTTTAATCATTTGACATACAAATTTCAGCGTTGTACCAGCTTCAAAGTGTAATGTCATGTCAGTAAGAAAAGGCTTTTTTTTTTTTTTTCCCAAAAATTGTCATGGTAGATCCTACCAGAATAAAAAGAAATCCAATGACCGTTCATTAGTCCACATACTTTGGATGAGGAACTCAGCACATCTGATTTGATTCAAACCTATTCAAATCCTTTACAGAATGAAAACTACATGTGCTCTAGGAGAAGCAGAGCGTTCTTACAAAAAACACTCCTGAGATGCCACTCGTACAAAGCACGCACCAAAATAAAGTCAGTAGAACTTCCCATTAGGTACCCACCCAGGCAACAGTTCTGGAAACCTGAAGATTTCACCAATTTTGTTCTCTGACTGTTAAATTTATCTGGATCCAGACTGTATGGAAAAGGAAGATGCAGAGGAGACATGAGCTGTAAAAAGCTTCTCTTAAAAAGAGGAGTATACTGGCTCAAGCTTTTCAGAAAGGGATGAAGAGGTATGGTGATGAGCCAAAGTGATACTTGGTAGTTGGGAAGACGTGAAGAAGCAGCAAAACTTAACTACAGAGCCTCTAATATCTTTGCTCCGCCATAAATTATTTGCAAGTTGAAAATTCCACGATCTGCAGAGGGGCTATTTTGAACTAAGAACAAGTTACATTATGAAAGAGATGAAGGGGAAGGAAGGCAAAATGGAATTCAAGAGGAAAAAAAAAAAAACAGAAGTAGTAAGATGAAAAGAAAGAATAATCTGAACAAAGAGTAAAATGGGATATAACTTACCAGAGGGTCTGGCAATGGGTGGGAGAATCTGAAAAATGACACTGCAAAAAGAAAGCAATGATTACTAGGCTACAAGTTTGAGATGAAGATTGCTGATGACTAACATCTGTGGGGACTGGAATGAGAAAGCTGAAGGCAGCACTTTTTGGTCGGAAGGTTGAGGAGGATGAAAAGCTTGAATTAGAAGAAGGCATGAAAAATGTACGTTGAGATCTACAATTTTTGCTCTTCCTCTGTTGACAAACAGTTGTGGAATAACCACTACATCTCGCATAGCCATTCACATAAATAAGTGTGCTGAAAACCTACGCTGGTATCCAAATTGTCACATGACAGTCTATTTTTCTTCTCTAAGAAGAACGGATTCCACACACTACATCTAAATATGTGGAAAAGTTAAGCTTAATCAGACAAGCACTGGGAAAACACAACAGTAAATCCAGAATTGAGAAAGTTAGTACTTTAATTTCTCCTCGTATAGCATGCACATTATAACAGCATTATATCATTACAAGCAGTTTTTTCCATTTGGAAATTTTTCCCACTTTAATGTTACAGTGTTAGTAATGTATGTTTAAGCACAGGAAATGCTACTACAAGACTATTTTTCCTATGAAGTTTAGAAAATGTATAATCAAACAATGAAATTGATGGTGGAAAATGAGAAAAATCGAAGCTGCATTGCTGTCAAAGTGTTAAGAAAATCAGACTCCTTTGTACCCAGAAAAAGCTTGAAGCCCCAAGAGAAGAAAATAGGAGAACACTTCTGTTCCTACTGACCTCAAGAGATTAAGGACCAGGCTGTACCCCTGTTCAGGCACAACTTCCATTACTTTCAGCTGAAACAACATGAAACTTAAGGAACAACTGCATCTTGTGCATAGGCAAGCCATTACATTAGAAGCACATGCAGTATATAGAATCATCAGTGCATTTTGCAAGTACCTAACAATGTTGTACAAACTGAAACACCTATGGTCTCTGCCTTGAAAACCTGACTATCCTAATTTAAGAAGGCGTGCAGCCAGCATGAAGAGGAGAATACTGAGAAACAGTGATGGAGGCAGTCTGCAATCAAAGTTTGGCTATTCTGTTTAGAGCCAGACTGTTTACTTTAAATTGCCTTTTGCTGAAGGTTAGAAATTAATCTCTGCTGCAGCATGACTTGTTTTCTTTTTAATTTGTAAGATTGTAAGAGTTAAAGTAATTCAAGCAGAATTTACATAAACAATTATTCTCTCAAATAGTTTGAAAAATATTGTAGATATATATCACTATTTGGTAACACACTTTATTGATGATTACTTCCTCTACATTGATAATGTTTCTTTTAATTCATTTCTACTTACATGCCAAGACCACTGCTGAAAATACTAATAAAACACAAGAATGCTCTTTCTGAAATGTTACCATCAACTTTTCTCTAAAATTTCATCTTGCCTTAACCGACAAATTTTTGCCACCCCGAGAGTAAGGCACCACAACTGATTTATAAAACTGTCTTCTGACTTTATATCCTACTTTTAAAATACATTTAGACATTTACTCCTCTGACTTGAACACACTCTTCTGATTTTATTTTCATAGTGAAAACAGTAACATACACTTTTATGCACTCATTCCCTTTGCTCCATCCACCCTTTGTTTCAGCTGCAATTATCAAGAAAGCAAAATGCTCCATTTGAGGGGCAAAGCCCAGGTTTTTCACCGCATCCTCAGTGAAAAAGAACTCAACTTCTTTATTTCAGGATTTCTTTCTTTCTTTTTTTTTTTTTTAAACAACCAATTAACACTTTGCTATTTATTTCAGAAATTATTTGAACAATCTAACTCAATTTGAATGCTGGCAAATCTCACATTTTCCTTGCTATTCCTAACCTTTAAGCCACAAATTTCTCTTCACTTGTTGGTTGAAAACCTACTACTAACATCTTGTTTAAAGTCATCCCCTTTGCAGTTGTTTGGAATTATTCCTTATCATTGTTCTCCCCAAATAATAATAAATCAATCCAATCTCTGACCACATTGAGCTCCTAAACTAATTTCTTCTTCACTTTCCTGCAGACTATCCTTCTACAGTTGAAATGCTTAGTTTCTGACCATTTATGGATTTGTGTTTTCGTTTATTTTGAGTCCATTTCAGTAAATCTAATGTTATAATAACATTAGTACATCTAATATTATACTCTCTTAGCAGAAGCTCTCTGAATATTGCTAATAGATGGACACCAACATACTTTTTCAGTAACTTAAATTCTGTAGGCGTTTGCTCTATACGCTTCTGCTTTTCTTGTAACTGTGTAGAAAAGTATTAACGTCCTTGGGCCAAGAGCACTGAAACTTGACTCTGTGATGCAGTGATACCAGAGAAATAGTGATCCTGGAACATCAATCATTTAGGGAATTAGCTGCTGAATCCAGCAGCCCAACAGAAGCAACGCTGCCACGTCTCCACGTTCTGAGGTTCAGCCAGTAGCAAGTATGAGCACGTACTCCAAACTGGCAAAACCAAACGCTTTGTATGTATACACAACTAACTATAAATACACACGTGGCCAGTCTCATAGATAACAGAGACACAAACACTCATGCAAAGATAGATAGCACAAACAGTGTAATCCTGTCCTGCTCTCTGGTTCCAAACACCCAACAACAAACCTCGTACAACCCCAAATACTCTTCCTATGATGCATCCCATAACTAACCCTACCCCCTCCCGGCAAAAACCCACCAGCCTGTGAGGTGACCCAGAGAGCTTCTGGCTCGCCTGTGGGACTGGGCATTCCCCCTGGGACAGCCCTGCCTGCCCACGTGCCCCTGGGCTCCTCTGCACGCCTGATGAGCTTAATCACACAACCCAACAAACTGTAAACAGAGATTAAGCATCGGTGTTGATATGCAGCCAGCTCAGCACGCTTAGATCTGCCACGGCAATCAATGTAATAGTAAGGCAGGGAGTAAGCAGGAGCAGCTCTAAATTAGTGCAACTGTGCAGCTGCACAGGCACAGGGAATCAAATTAAAGATAATGGCACGCTTTGAAGCCTTTCCATAACCGTGATAAAAATAGACACAAGGAATTTCCAAAGGGGAACTCAGGCTCTTAGTTCTTCTGTTTCACCTGACAGACAGAGCTGAACGTCCTTACCTTAGCAGGGCTCTTCTCCCCCTCCCTGCTTTCCTCTGCCATTACAGAGGACCTTCCCAGCAGCCCTAGGCTGCTGAATAACTCTTTCAGGAGCTCTGCTCCCGCTTCAGACTTCAGACCACCACGAAACCTGCGGCGTTCCCAACTCGTCCCAACCTCCCGCTCCACAGAACTAAGTGCCCTGGGGCCGCTTGTGCTCACAGCGTCGCGTTCCTGGGAGGTGTTCCATCGCAACGTCTCCACGTTGGCTCTGTTTAGGGAACACGAAGAGCTGTGGGACCGGGGTGACTCGGCCACATGCCCAACCCGGGCTGCCCGCTATTATTTGTGCAGCAACACAGCTGCAGTCATCCTGTACGAGGGAGAGGGCTGTGACAGGAATCCGGCTTTCCTCACCAACGGGTCGGTCACCCAGCACGCGCACAGCGCTCTATAAATAACAAAAATAGCCTCGCTGCCCACTGGCGGCTCTTAAAAATATCAGGACGCCCCTGCTAGGAAACCGCGTGTCGTGGTGACCTTGACGCACCGCCCTTCTTCCTCCCGCAGCCAGAGAGCGGGAGCCCCCAACATAGCAGCCCTCCGTTTCACACAGCCTCATTTGGGGGCACAGCCGCGCGGCGCCTGCGCGCCCCGAGGCGGCGGGAGGAGCGGGGGGAGCCGGGCGCCCACACACAGGCACGAATTACAACGGGATTTCCTTCCGAACGGACGCACGAGCGCACAGCAACGTTCTCCCCGCGGGAGGCCGCCCCTCGGCTCCGGGACCTCGCGTTTCGCTGGTACGGAGCGGGAGCGCCCCGCAGCGCGTCGAGGGACTCCCACGAGGGGCGGGCGGGAGCGGTGCGGAGCGGCCCATCGCGCGCCGGGCCCAGGTGGGACCCCCGAGCGCATCCCGTCGTCGGCTTAGGGGACGTGCCGCCCTCCCGCGTGCCGCCGAGCATCGCGGAGCTCGCAGCACTGCGGCAGCGCCGGCCCTCGAGTAGGAGGGAGCGGGAGGGACCCGCGGGGCGCGGGCGGTGTGACTGGGGGGGCGGCCTCCCCCTCCGCGGCGGGAGCGGAGTGCGGCAGCCCGGGGAGGGGGCGGGGAAGATGACTTCATGCCGCCGGAGCGCCGTGAATTTAGGAGCGGCAGCTGCCGGCGCGATGTGGGGGTGAAGCGTTAGTGGGAGCTGCCGCCGGTTGAGGGAGACGCAGAGTCGGGCACGGTGCCGACGGGCCCGCGGCTCCGGGAGGGGAAGAAGGGCGGGAGGGAGGAAGATGCGCTGAGCCGGCCGCTGGGAAGGTGAGAGGGGACTGCCGGAGCGGGGGCGAGCGCTGCACGGTGGAGCGGCCGCGGTTCGGCACCCGGGCTGCTCCGAGCGCTCGCCTGTGGGGAAAGCCTCCGCTCCTACGGCAGCAGGGCCGTCCGACGGAGTGCTACAGCGCTGCGTTTTATCTTTTGCCGCCGGGAGGTGGCTCGGTGCCAGCTCCCTGCCCGCCGCTCGCTCTGCCCTTCGCGCTGCGCGAAAAGCCGTGGGGCTGCGACAGGTGCAGGGCCGCGCTGCGGGCTCGGCGGCGCTCCGCAAGTGGAGGGGAGACGTGCTGGGGGCAGGAAGGCTGCAGGGTCCATCGTGTCATTGGGCTGCTTGGTTTTGGAGGTCACTTTACAGGATACTGAAAGGGCCTGGGAGCTGGAGACCCAGACCTTATAGCGAGAAGGTTTATATAGGGTCTTTGGGGGCCTCTGTGCTCTCTGTTTTTCAGTTTCCATCAGCTAGTGTGTGGTTTGAAACAGAAATACCAGTGATACGTAAATGGTATTGTTTAGTAAATAGAAGAAACAACGGGTTGCTTCGCCATGGTGAGGCCTTACCTCGAGTACTGTGTTGCTGTGGGCACCTCAGTACAGAAAGGACATTGAGGTGCTGGAGCAGGTCCAAAGAAGGGCATCACGGGTTGTGAAGAGCTTGGAGAATACTCCCTACAAGGAGTGACTGAGGGAACTGAGGCTGTTTAGTCTGGGAAAAAGGAGGCTCTTATTGCTCTCTTCCAATATCTGAAAGGTGCTTACAGCAAAAGAGGGGTTTGTCTCTTTTCACTGGTGACAGGTGACAGGACAAGGGGAAACGGCCTGAAGTTGCATCAGGGTAAGTTTAGATTGGATATCAGGAGGCACTTCTTTACAGAAAGGGCTGTTAAGCACTGGAGTAGGCTGGAGGTTGAATCACCATCCCTGGATGTGTTTAAAAACTGTTTGGATGTGGTGCTCGGGGGTATGATGGAGGGTTGTTAAAGCTGGGGTAGTATGGTCAGGTTGCAATTGGACTCAATGATTTTTAAGGTCTTTTCCAACCTAAGTGATTCTATGATTCTAAGTGAAAAAATGAGAACACTTTAAACCATGTAGCTCAGTCAATTGACTTGCACCCTCCTTATGGAGTGTACACAGCAGTATGTTAAATGAGCACTCCTTCAGAGCAGAGCAGGAATGGAACAGCACTTGTTTGGCCTGAATCTGTTCAGCATTTTTGTTGTGTTATTTTTCTTTTCTTTCTTCTGCTCTGTAAAAGGTTGCTCCGAAGATGGCATGTCAGTGTAGGAGGCTGGGGATGGCATGCGTAGGTAGATCATTAGAGTGAGCTCTGTCTGCATGGAGCAGTGGTTAAATAATGGCTGGCTCTGCATGCTTCAGTTTGGAAGTGAAAATAGTGATTGTGCTTGTAGTGAGGGAAGGTAAGGGTTTTTTTTTATTTTTCCTTACTGAAAAGTGGAATTGAGATACCCAATAAAATAACATTCAGGTTCTAGTATCTATTTACTTACACGCTTGTTGTAAAGGATACCATTATCCTGTGTGCTTATTGAGCAAGCTCGTGTAATTGCAGTTGTGGTTCCTTGGTTGTGGCTGAAGGCCCTGGGCATGGTGCTGATGATAAAAATAATACGTAAGGAGGTAACTGGCAGTTGCTTGATCTGTTGCCATTATTTCTGGGAAGATGTTTAAATACATCTGTTTGTCTCAGTACTGTTGCTGGGTAGGCAGAAGGCTGATGATTACAGAGACAGGAAATGCATATAAAAGACAATTGAGGCTACACAAGGAAGAAACAAAGAGTGACTGGTGAATTGCAGTGTCAGAAAATTAGTTCAACAGATGGACTTTTTGTCTGTAGACCAGTCATTAAGTATGGCCCATGCAAGTTATTCTAGCCATTAACTATGGCCTTATATAAACCCTATTTAAGCACTCTGTGGTGTATCCAATGTATACCTTTCAAACCAGGGAAAGTAATGTCCAGTTCCATCAAATGTGTATCTGTTACCTACCAAACATTTACGTTTTTTCTTATAAAACAGTTGGGAGCCTGAATTATCACGCATCTGTTGTTGTTTTTGTTTTGGTTTGTTTGGGTTGGTTTGTTTGTTTGTTTTCTGGCGAGGGAAAGAGTATGATTGTGTGTCTCAGCAATTGCACTATAGCAGTCATTGGTTGATTTCTCCTGTAATTGCCTCTGGCTGGAGAAAGAAATGTATGAGAAAGAAATTGTATGAGTTCAGATATGTGTCATGTTAGTCCACCCGTTCCATACTGAGCCCATTCCTTTCTTGAAGAAAACGTCAAGTAATGTTTTCCCATTCTGTTGCTGTAAATGTAGAGTAGTATGAGTTCTTGCTAATGTTGACAAAACATTAGCAGAGTAAGTATAGCTATTTGTGCTTCCTGGCAAATGTAAATAATGATTCAAAAGAATGTTGATGCTTTCTAAAATAATGTGGAGGCAGGGAGGAAGGAGCGGTTGATCAAGAGTCGTTACCATAGAACATCTGGTTGGTTTAACACTGAAAACTTGAATTGCTTCTGTTTTTATCTTATGTGTACACTGAAGACAGATGGTGTAATCATGCCAAATAGAAGGGTGCGTGTGTCCATAGACAGGGGAAAAAGTTTGTGCATAATGATCAGTGTCAATTTAGTTAATTTAGTTGAACGCTGTCGCTGATGTAAATTCATTTCTCTTTCTGAGCTCCTCTTCCACCTTCTGTTACAATAACTTCCATCCCTCTGCCAAGCAAAGAAAACAATCTGTGTTGCAGTTAATCTGGGGCAGGAACCCTGCTGCCTGGCAGAACAGTCCAGTTGGCCAGCTGGTTGGTGCTGGGCAGACTGAGTAGCAGCTGAGAATTAGTTGCCTTTTTCTCTGAGGGTCTGCTAGTTTAAATTTCTTCATCTAGATTAGTTCTGTGAAATTGTAGGAGTTTAATTATCTTTCAGATTTCTAAGCCACAGCCAGGCCTCTGAACCAGCGTGTTCATTTAACTGAATTTATGAGCAGGGGTCAGGCAGATAGATTTGCATGAAGCTTGTTTCCTTAGGAGAACAATGTGGAAAACCCAGTAACCCTGAATGCAATTGAAAGAACAACAGTTTGATTTTCTTGTGATCCTTTGCGAGGCTGAAATGAAACAGTTCAGCTAATAAATTTGTCTTAATGGGAGAATATCTGAAGGTGATGTTTCTAAACACTGTTTGAACCAACCCAAATAACAGCCTTCCTTCCGGAGTAATGTTGTTATTAGGCTTGGAGTTGGCATATTTTCCCCAAACTAAAATTCCTTACGGACTAGGATAAAAAGAGACTGCAATAGAATGTGAGAAGGCAGGTATCTTATTTACACTGACATGCATACACTTGACATAAGCAAACAGAATTTTAGCAGTAGTCTCCATAACAAAAAAAGTTTAAATGCTTTCAAATCATATGATGCTCTTTATGTAACTGGCACTTCTAGGTGAGGAAAAACTTTCACTTTAGAACTAAATGCCAGCCATCAACTTATATTTAATCTCTTACTACCCAGGTGAACCTTCTGTTGGACTCTTTAATTGTGGTCAGAACAAAATCTCTAGTCAGTCAAATGCAGAATTAACAACTGTTAGAAGTAAGTTTTATTCATCCCTAATCTGAAGGCTGCTCCAAAAGTAATGCCTTTTGTTTTACTGTGTTGGCCGTTTCATCAGAGGCGGCTCAGTAGAGGCTGAACCTTTCCTCCCGTTACACTTTGCTGCTGCACGACAGATGGCAGCAGAGGGGCGGTCTGACACAGTGGCATCTGTCATGCAAATGAGTGTGAAACAAAGGGCTGTAATTAAAGTCCTCCATGTACAAAAAATTGCAACCACTGACATTCGTTAACACTTGCTGAATGTTTATGGAGACCAAACAGCGGGTGTGAGTGCAGTGAGGTGGTGGGTGGTGCGTTTCAGCAGTGGTGACAGCAGCGTGAAAGGCAGACCATGTTCTGGATGGCCATGCCGATCTTTGCATAGCTAATGGTGATGGCTGTGCTGAAAAACAGTGTTTTGTAGCTGAGAATTTTTTCTATCCAAATAGCATTATTGTGCTCTTTGTATCTGTTGTGGTTTCCATGGAAATAAATAGGAGATATTACTTTCATGGCAACCTATGCATATCAGCAGTGGAAAAAAGACAGGCTTTAAATACTTTTGTGTATACACCTAATGTAATAATACATGGGCACTTCACAACCCAGATACTAAGGACACAGATTGAGTATCTGAAGCATAGAGATACAAGAACAGAGTTCGTGTATGCTTTTGGGGAAGGCAATTTGGTTGAAGTTTCTCTCTCGAAGAGAGACAACACAAGCATGCATTTGTTCATATTAATTTCATGATGCGTTGAGAGACTAGTGTCAAGAAAGTCTTCTGGTTTATACTGTTACAGAATTACTCTATTTTCTAAGCATTATTAGAATGAATGTTAAAATTGGCTATTTTAACTGTTCTTTGGCTTTTCAGGTTTCATGGGCAATTTCAGAAATACTTCAGTGTAGCTAGTTGGTCTTTGAACGTTTGTGCATTGTTTTCTGCATTAGTTCCCCAGTGATTCATCAGAAGTGACAGATAAATAGGTCTAACCCCAACATAACCGTCTCAGTTTTTCTTACTTTGACTACTTCTGTGTCACATCTTTGTTCCAGAAACTATCCCAAAAGACTCAAAAATACATTAAAGTTATCCTGGCACCTGTTAGTTAGCCTGTAAAATGTGCTACAGCTTTAATGAGATCATATAGATCTTAATATATCTATATAATTATGTATCTATATTTGCTAACTATTCTCTCGTTTGCCTTCTACCTCCTACAGAATTTCCATTTACACATATGGTGAGCACATAACTGCGGTGAAACGATCTCACCACCTGTTGTTTTAAAATAGCACAGATGCTTATTAATGGTCCTTCCAAGATACTGTTTATAGTACATGTTAAACCTCACTTAAAATACTGTGGATCATATTGGTAAAGGATATTATTACTTCGGTAGCAGCCTTAAATTGGTTTCTGTTTGGCATCTTCATTCAATCTGTTGATTGTTTGTAGGTAGGAAAGGGGCCATCTTTGTAGGAGAGTCAAAGCTGGGATCTTCAGTGAGAAACAGATCATTGAGTTGGGTACAAAGTGCTGTGTGAAAATGGCTGTTGCTATGTGGATACCTGATCAACCCAAAGAACTTAAAAACGTATGATTACACAGCTTCTCAATGCTCTGTCTTGACCTCAGTTGCTTTGAACTTCTTTGTGCCAAGACTCAAGAGCAGAGCTATTGCACTTTATGGCAAGGGAAAGAGAATAACCTGAGAAGTTATGCCTTGATCAAGAGCATCTCCTGATGTGCTTATTTATTATTCATTTATTTTTTCATGGAAAAGCCAATTCCAAACTGACTAAACTAAATTTATCCAGGTACATGTTCCATCAATTCTGTGTTTTCTCTGTCCAATCTAAAGAGTGACCTGGATTCTCAACTTTGCTTTCAAAGACTTCTGCCAAGTATGTAATTCTCCTATAACTTTAGACTTGTGAGATTTTTTTTGTTGTTTTTCTGTTTGTTTGTTGTTTTGGTGTTTATTTGTTGTTTGCTTTGATACAACCTGATCAAACTAGAAATTAGAAATGCATTCAATGCATTTTTACTTCAAAATCATCTATCCATGAGAAGGCAAACAAAAATTCTTGATGTTAAAGTGGCAGTTCATTGTCGTTCACACTTCACTAGGATGTAAACTTGAAAAGGTGATCAGAGTAAACAGACTGCAGCTTTTTGAAGTTCTTGCTTAAGGCGCCGTACATTCGTGGTGTTTGTATGTTTCTTGTGAATTCCAAGAAAGCACTGCTACACACTGGAAAAAATACATAGCAGAAAAAGGAATGAGGGATGTGCTTTATAGCTCCTAGGATCTCCTGCTCTGAGCAAATAAAGTTATTGTTTGCCCTACGATGTTGCCTATCAGATGTCTGCTCAGGCTGTCTAGGATGAACGTAATGTTTCTGAAAGAGATTTTTGTAGCATATCAGTACAAAGCTAACCTGTAATAGCAGAATCTGCTATTGGAATAAGGCTGCTGGCAAGCTTTCAGTAAAGGATAGTTGGAGAGTCATATATTACTTCTCCATTATGTATTAAGTAATCATCTTTTGATGGAGTTTTCATGCACTTGATAGCATTGATGAAGAGTTTTGTGAGCTCTAGTAATATTTGCACAATTGAATTTCAGGGGACATAATGTCCTCGGTGAATGTGTTCAGTTACTCAGATTTACATTCTCAGCCCCCATGCTGTACTTAGGCATCTATGTGGAGTAAGTCTCCATTTTGCCTTAAATTTGTTGCCTGATTGTTTAATTAGGGACCTTTTTAATTGTTCTGACGTGAGAAATGTTAAACGGTTGTCCTTTTCCCTGACTTACCAGGTGATTTCATTAGGTCTATTGCATTGCCTTTTTTTTTTTTTTAAGAGCTGTTTCTTCTTGGTCTGTTTACTCTTTCTGCATCTGTAGACTGTTCCATATCTGATTCCCCATCACTTTTTAAAAAATATATTTTCCTTCCTACAAATGTATGTCTGTAAGAGCTTGGGAACTCTGCCTGGTGGTATGGTAATTTCTATTTCTCTTCCATTCCTTTCCTAGACTTCTACTATATTGTTTTTTTCCCCCCCACAGATGTTAATTCTATGTTTTGTTTGGGCTGGTCTCTGGCACCACTGTGAAGTTCTTTGTAGGATGACAGCCATGAGACTGTGCTGGGTCTCCCGTGATCGTTAGCAGGAGGTTAGTAGAATTTGGTAGCTGGTTATCAGAATGTTCATCTTGCAAATGTGAGAAAATATAAAATGTGTGTGCCTTAAAATGTAAGGAAAAAAAAGAACATGAACACATAGTGTGTAGCCTTACAAAGCAAGAGAGGTTATACATACCTTCTTTGTTTCATATTTCTTACACTTTGAAATAGTGGGATAATGGCAGGTTATGGAACTGGGCTAATGTGTGTGAGTAAAGACATGATGATCCAGAAAGGAATGAAAAGGCTCCACTAATGTGTATAAGCATGTGGGGGAAAAAGAATCATACTCTAAAAGCCAGGCATAATGTGAAATGCTTCATGAATAAAAAAGTAAAACAGCCCAAAAATAGGCTTCCATGTTTTAATTAACTGTTATTTATAAAGTCTCATGGTGTTAAAACGTGATAAAAGATGTGAATGGAGCATGCGTGAGCACAGAAGCTGTGTGACTTGAGGAAGAGACTTGGCTTATCAATATTGATTACAGCATGCCTTAAAAGCCTGAGGACACCAGAGCTTTTTGTCAGTGAGATAAGCACATTTCATCATATATTTGCTTATATACAGCCTGCTAATATTTACATTCATTTCTTAGACCAACATCAAAACCTTTTCCAAGCAGAATATTGATACTGAGTAGAGAGTGCCCTGAATTATCTGAACAGCTGGAGGACTTCTTGAATAATTCTTTTGTGTGTAGATTTCTTGGTGAGAAGTGCAAGTGTTGATATGCTGAATGACAACTACAATATTATAAGGCAGTGAAGATTTTATGTAATGCCAGTGTCATTCACTCTGAGTGACAGCACGCAAAAAGAACACTGCCAACCCTGCATATCCTTTTGGAGTTAAATTGTGTGTGATGCTATAAGGTCACAAGGCAAGGCAATGGCAGCATTCTGTTGAGTTTCACAGAAGCACGAACACTGATAAATGGTGAAAAAAGATGTAGTCTCCACGGAAAGTATCACACCAACTCTCAACACATACACACAGCAAGGGTATTTATAGAACACAAACATGATAACCACACATCCAGAGGAGCACAGATACTGTGTGTAAGGAATTACAAGCATGTGACATCACTTCCTCACTAATACTTCTATATTCATTATATATAGATATAGCAATAAGCTTTTAATACACAGGCAGCTAATAATGGGGAATGATTTCATTAGTGCATAAGGAAGGAGCTGCATGAAGATACTTGTGTTACGAACTAATTGTCATTCTAGAAGTGGATCAGTTTTACATTCTTCACATTTCATGATTACCATACAAACCAAAGAACAAGAATAATTTATTTTACTTTCCCTCTCTCAGATTTTGGAGAATTGTGTTACTTGTGCTGGACTTCTGATCATGAAAGACTTCAAAACACTTAACAGCCCTTCCATTTTCATTGACACATACAGAATGAAAAGTGTGGTTTAAAGGCTGTTTTTTTTCCCCACAGATGTATCGTGAGTAGAACTACAAAGCAGGGAGTTATTTATGCTGAGCTCTAGAAAAAGGGACTGATGTCTGATAGCTGCTGCAGTACGTTGGGCCGTACTGTTTCCTTCTAAGCAGAAAATTCTCTTTCCCGTCGCTTCTGTGCTTCATGGAAGCAATTTCTGAAGGATGTTTATTCATTACGAGCTGCAGCTATGCTTCTTAAGCACTTGTTTTAGTGGGACAACTCACTACACCAGTGTACTTTGCGTATGTTTGTTAGATTCTCCAAGTCCACTCTTCATTGTACTTTCTGTTATCCCACCATCCTTTCTTTTCCTTTGTCTGGCTAAATCGGACACTGATACTCCTTTTCCAAATCTCCCAAACATATTCTTTACTGAATTTATCAATAAGGAAGATTTTTGAGTTTGTAGTTGGGATCGCCCTGGTAGCACATTATTTTGCAAACACTTTTGACTACTGTCACAAACTTTTTTTTTTTTTTTTTAAACTAGCAGGTTGTGTACTTGTAAATTTAAAATTTAAAATTTGCATAGGCAAACTACAAGGCAGTAGTTTGATGCCTAGAATGAAGAACTTGTTTTAAATACTGCTCTGAGATCAATATCCAGATGACCATTTGTCTTCCTGTGGTAGGTTGCATTAATTTCCCACTAGAGTGAGAAGAGTGCCACAAATCTGCTAGCCAGGTTGTGCGATCTGAGCCACCCTCTGAGCACCATGCAGTACTTGAGTACCCCATCGTGTCTAGGCATCCTTAGGGACAGATATGAGGTTTAGTTGTTCAGTTTTTGTTTGCATGGAGCAGGGGTCAAGCTTGTAATCTTCATTTTAATTTAGGCAGTGTCTGTGAGCACTGAACACCAGAACAGTTTCATATTATACTGTTGAACTGTTGCCAGGGATTTCAGTACATCTTTAGCTTTTGTCAGCTCTTTCTCTGAAAAAGAGCCATAGTCAAACATAGACCACTTTCTGTGACTTTTCTGTTTTCTCAAGATCTCCGCATACAACTTAAATACATGCTGGCTTTTGTAGCTGCTTGCTTGGTTTCATGTGGGAGAAGCTGCATGCTGCTATACCTAACAGTAACTAGTTACTCATAAAGGATCCTTCATCCTCTGAAAATCTTCACATCTCTGAACACAAGATAAACAAGACTGGCATAAGCTCTGAAATACCCAGCTGAGTGTTTGCACTTGAATCATCTGCAGCACACCTACTTGGACTGTGTGCAAGTAGATGTCTTTTTTTTTTTTTTTTTTTTTTTTTTCTCTTCCCTGTGGAAGCTGGAATGGTATAGGAGTGCCTAGCTCTCATTCTAGATTTAATCATAACAAATCTGCAAATACTTGTGGAGTGTGCAACTGTAACATAACTAGAATCTTGCTTATTGTTCTGTAGAGTATTCTGCTGCATTTTTCTACGAACAAACTTTCTTTAGGAGTTTCTTGTCATCTCAGAATGACAGAAGTCACACTACCACTACTATTGTACTGAGTAGTACTGCTGACTTTTAATTTTTCTTTGCTGGAGCATCTGCAGCAGGATCTCTAGTATTCTGATAAAAAAAAAAAAAAACACCTGTTTTGGCAATATTCCTATTTCCGTAATTGCTTTGAAGAGGTTGTGCTTTCTCATCTATCCTGAGATGAAGATTGCATACTTACACATGTGAGACTTATCTCAAACATCCAAACATTCTGCCAGGTGCTGTGAGGGAGGGAGCTAAAATGGCTTTGCCAACTTGTCATTCATAGTCTTGGCTACTTAAAGTGCCTTTCTGATGTGATGCTTTGTATTATCAGTTGAAATAATTTTGACTTTGTCCCCAAACTGCTTAAGCCTTCCCTGCCTGATTTTTGTTCTTTCTATGAACTTGTGAAATACATTTACTTCTATGGCATCCAATGGAATGGACATTTGTGACGCATTTGCTAGTTGTTTCTTTTTGCTTTGTGTATACAAGCTACCAAACAGAGTAGAATTCACTTTTCCCACATTGTTGAGTACAGCTTACTCAAAAAAAAAAACAAAAAAAAAAAACAAAAAACCTCAATGACACCAAAATTTAAAAGGAACTGCCCGTCATTCTGTCTTTCATGCTCCTCTGCTCTTCCTTCGAGTGAAGGAACAGTGAAAAAATTACAGGAGTCAAATAAAAGCTTATGTCTTTATTCAAAATGGATAAATATAATAACTTAAAATTACCAAAGTATGTCAGTCTGATGTTACTCCCAGGTACAGTAGTATAAAAAGCGATACTCCTTTTATATAAAGCTTTCAAGGATAGTAATATTACTATCCTTGTAATATTCATATCCTATGAATTAATGCCAATTGCTGCTGATTAACAGAGGAAAAATGAACCCCACAAAAGGGATTGTAACATGCTGGCTCTACGTATTTTTAGAGATTGCAAGTTTGTTTGGCTTCAGGAAGTAAACTTAGTGGTGTATTTCAGAGATGTGAAGTTAATACCACTTTATGTCTACCAACCCAAACACCTCAAGTAAGTTATCTGCCAGGTTTGCTGCTTAGTTCTGAATGCCAGGCAACATGGCGGTCGACAGTTGCAGCAGAGCATGTGGTATGTGACATTCACAGCATATTTTACCCACTGGAACGTTTTGGTACCTGTCACAGAGGTGTGATGAATGTCTTCCAACAAGTATGTGGTGGTGTTTCGGTCAGCACTGACCCAGACTGAGCAGCTGCTTTTGACTTCACTGTAAAAGGATTTCTAAAAATGGATTACTTACAAGAGTTTTTATCTGCTTGTTAAATACCAAAGCAATCTATGTGTTGAATACATACTCAGTAATAAAAGGCATTCCCTTTTTTACTCAGTCCCTGCAATGTTCTGCAATATTGGTGAGTGTTCCCTTAACTTTTTCTCCTCCATGACCTCCTCCCACCCCAGGCCCCCAGCAAGGGTACCTTTTTCTGCATTCAAAGAAATGTGAATTACTTCTTCAAAAGTAGTCAGGATTACAGTTTAAATACAGCCAATTTATTAACAGTACTCTAAATGTCCTTTTAGTAGGGCTCACAAAGTATGTTTGCTTGTTAGATGTGTTCAAAGACAGCACAAACAGAGCGGCACATTCTCCTCAGCTATCGTAAAGGCTTCTATGACATTGTGGAGATTTTTGTTTTGGGTGTTTTTTTTTCTTCTATGTAATACAGACCACATTTTTTCCAAGTGTTTGTCTATGTGGCAAAGTTAAGAAAAGATCTGAGCAGTCTCCTGGCAGTAATTTTACAGGAGCCCTTGGTTTTATAAAAAGCTAAGAAAGGGCTTTTACGTTAGTGTCCTGACAAAGCTTCTGAAAAACGCATTTTAAAGTTATTTCTTTTTTCCTGTGATGTCTGTGATATTTTTGCAGCTCTTGGTCTCTAAACAACAGGGGGAAAAAAGTTTAAATTTAGCTTTTGTGAACTTGTTTACAGCCATCTGGCTTTATCTTCATTGTAGTTTCACATATTAAATCCACCAGACTTAACACTTTCTTGCTAGAAACCTATGAAACTGTTAAAACACTGAAACTGGGCATTTCTTTCTTTCCATATGACTCATCACTTTGCTTGCCTCATTTGAATGTTTTACACTTCATTAATCCCTTGTGGTTATGTTGTATGTCTTGGTTCTTTCTCCTCTGTCTCTGTTGGACAATATGAACTTTGTTTCATTTGTCTTTTTGCATTTTGAACTTTGGTACAGGCTGTTCTCCCCTGCAGCTTTTCTTTCCATCTACAACAGGGTAATATTCTTCCAGACATCAGCGTGTTGCCTAAAGATCAAGAGGGCAGTTTAACATTGCATTACCTTCCCTACTTCTCTTGCAGTAGATGAAATGAAAACTGCTGTGAAAACAGAAGACTACCAGCTGTGCCAGATGCATGCTACCTAGTAGCATGAAGAAAACCTCTTGTATAAGTTGCACCCAGAGGATACTGGCTGGGTCTTTCAAATTAATTATTGAAAATGGCATGAGAAACACAAGATGAAGAAACGAGGAAAAAACGTCAGCAATTGAAATGAGTAAACTCTCACAAAGAGTCTCTGAGAAGCAGCTTTTAAAAATACACAACTCCAACAAACAAATTTATAAACTATTTGTTTTTCACTGCTGCAGCCAGAACTCTGTATGAGAGGTGCCTTTGTAGACTCCTTTGTCTTTGGCCTCTGGCTGTTCCAGCTCACTCTGTTCTTGTATCCCACCCCTTTCTTCTTTTTTTTTCTTCCTTTTTTTCCCATAAAGAGCAACGACAAAGATCAAAGTTGTACTCTGGACCCATATGTCTGAGTGATTTGCTTCGTACTATTCCAAGTCTGTCTTAGTTCATAATGTCAGTATACTAGTAAGGAAAAGCAAAATGCGCTGCAAAAGTGCATTTTTTCAGATGGAAGCAGATGAAATTTTTAATGTTTTTTTTTACTGTTTCAAAATCTGATTTTAAAACAGGGTTGTTTTTCAGTGCCTTCTCACTTCATGCATTCATAAGACTGTTACTTGAGTGGCAGTTCAGAATGGAGATCATAGTTCTGCCTCCAGTACTATGCTACCCAGGTTGTAGATAAGATGCAAGACATTATTATATAGACTATGCATAGTTGTCAGTAGTAAAATATATAGCAGTGTTCCAGTTATCATCAAGTTCAGGGCCAAAGTGTGTCTTGCAAATTTAGGAGTGAAAAATGGATAACTTCATCTTCTCTTGAGAAATTAAATATTTTTGATTGTGTGGGTAGAATCTGATGAGGATTTCACTAGTGAAAGTTCCCCAGTAAAGATAATTAAAGCTGGTATCTTGAGAACTCTTTGCATTAATTTTGTATCAGATTATACTTTAATTTCTGCAACCCTAATTAATCGAAGTTTAATAGTTACTCAATCTGTAGCAATGTTTTGGGCTTAAAAATATCAAGGGACATATTCCTAATTGAATATTAGAACCAGTGTCTTCTGCTCCTCTCTTCCAGAAGAGAAATAGACTCATGTAAACACAGGGGGAAAAGAAAGAGGTAAATGTCAGCTTGTCCTTCAGGACAAGAAATGGCAGCAGAATGAAGACAGTGAAGTAATTAACAGGTCTTTCTGCAGAAGATGAGGTGGCCTTTACCGTGCCTAATTACGCAGACTGTAATTTAATAGATGCTGCCTCGGTCTCCCAGTTGGATCTTTCAGTGGTTGGTTCCTGCAGGCAGTCTGAGTGCTTACATTTCTAGGCCTCTGAGCAGAGATCGAGGTAATGATTGCCTGAGACCACAGGCTGAGAGAACAGATTGCCTTGTGAGAAGTCAGAACTCTCATCCTTTGTGGTTTAGTGTTATAGATTAATTCTTTGTAGATTAGTGGCTTTGGCCTGTAATGTTAGCAGTTTGTATTGTAGCAGGATAGAAAGGAGTATCAACTTCATTCTAAACCTCAGCTGTTATCCTCCAGCAAATAGAGCTATAATCTGGTTTTATAAACATGTTTAGAGGTGACCAAAAATAAAATATTTGATTGGTTAAGTATGCATCAGGATCAAGCTCTAGAGCACGCCAAACTAATTTCAGGAAATCATCTTAATAAGACTCAGTTATGTGTAAATGGGGGCTTTATTTCATCTATGACATGATGTTGATAATAGTAACAACTTTTTGAACTCACTCATCATGAATTAAGCAATGTGTATGCAGACCAGTACCCTGTGCTTTTACAGTTCTTTTGTTGAGACTGGGTTCTTGATGATCCTAACAAAGATGATCAGCACCTCCCTTACGAAGACAGGTTGAGAGAGCTGGGCTTGCAGGGTGACCTCATTGCAGCCTTTCAGTACCTAAAGGGAGCCTACAAACAAGAGGGGAATCAACTCTTTGAAAGGGTAGATAACAGCAAGACAAGGGGAAATGGTTTTAAGTTGAGGGAGGGAAGATTTAGGTTGGATGTCAGGGGGAAGTTCTTTAAGAGAGAGTGGTGAGATGCTGGAACAGGCTGCCCAGAGAGGCTGTGGATGCCCCATCCCTGGAGGTGTTCAAGGCTAGATTGGATGGGGCCCTGGGCAGCCTGGTCTTGTATTAAATGGGGAGGTTGGTGGCCCTGCATGTGGCAGGGGGGGTTAGAGATTCATGATCCCTTCCAACCCTGGCTATTCTGTGATTCTGTGATTGATCCAAGAAAACATTTTCAAACTGTATGTAGCTCTATGATAAGAGTAAGTGAACAATGATAGGAGTTGTCCATAATCACTGTGGGACCTGGCTGTACATGTATGTCCCTGGTTGACTTGTAAAGTGAAATTTCCACTAAGACAATGAGCAGCAAACTAACTAACCTTTCCCCAATTTATGCATTATTGAGTTTGTAATTATTTAACATATCTTATTCTAATGCAGAAAAATACAAATAGGTATGTGCCAACAAGAACTGCAAGCTAAACTTGCTCTTCTGTCAAACCCACCCACATAGAATATATTCAAGAAAAGCTCCATCACATGCTGTAATCTGAAGACTGAAGCAATCTTGAGATCTAAATTTGAGTACACTTAATAACTGTTTATAATTCAGCATTCAAACTGTGCTGGTGTAGGGCAAGAAACAACAGAAATCAAGCAAGAACTGTAGAACATGGTGGCATTTTATAATTGTGAATGTTGCCAACATTGTTCTGAACTTCATAGTTTCTTTTCCTTAGGGGTATTCACTTTCAACAACTCCTGAAGGCTTTCTGCACAGGCTTGTTAGGGATAGCTAGTGAAAAATTCTGGAAGAATCAGAAAAGAAGATATATTTGCTGGTATTGTCCTTAGCATCAGAATATGAAGAAGTTGCTTTACATAAAGCACAGATTTCTAGTCTAATTGTCCTGTACTACTGACTTCATACTTTGCTTTTACTTGTTTATAATTCTTGCTTCTTTGTAACAAAGTTAGTATAGGAATATGACTACTTGATTCTGTGCTGATTTATTTGATATTACCTAATCACCCCTGCTTTTGGGGCTCAGTCATGGCATATAGAAATGGCCTTGCAATATTGTGTTTTTGTCTCTGCTTTAAGGAAAAGTATACTCAGAATAGTCTTCTCAGTGAATTATACAAGCTGAGTAAAAGCTACTTATTCTTCTGCACGTATCTTAACAGCCTTTGACCTCTAAGACCATTCTCTAGTATCAGGTGTAATTCTGTTTGTAGACCTCCTTTGCTCTATTCTTGTTGGTTTAGAGTGCCCAAAGATTAATAGGAAGAAGTGCAGAAGAAAGCCTAATATAAAGCCAAGCAGAGCAAAAATTGTCTCAGAGTGTTAAGGGTTAGCTCTGCAGAACTTGATTGCTCCTGTCATAGCATCTAAAAGATGTGATGCTTTGCAGTTTCATAGAAAGTTTATGCAGTGTTAGTAGAGCTCACAGGAATATTTGATTACATGCTTAATAATCAGATTGAAACAGTTTGCATTGGCAACGTGATCACCAGCTATATTTGCCTCAAATCAGAGGTGGTAGTATGTTTTCTTTAACTTACAGAAGTTTTTCTGTTATACTCTTTTTTTTCCTGCGTGGATTTTTTTTATCTTTGAAATTAGCAGTTAACTAGAAAGTCAATTGCAAGTGTCTCAAATAGGCTTTGTGATGTATTTGTTTGGGATTAGGTAGTATTGAGAATATGAGAATTGCAGTTTGTTTGTTTTCCCTGGGACCACGGTGTGGTTTCTTGTGGTGGTGGTCGTGGTTTTCTGGTTTGTTTTCCAGGGTTTGGGGCTTTGTTTGCTTTTTTTTTTTTTTATTAATAAATTCCCTTCTGTATTGTTATATTCCTAAAGTATGTATGGTGTCTGTTGTATTCTGTGCTGTTTTTTATCCCAGGGATGACATAGCTCTTCACTTATGTTCTAATAATACTGTCTTCTGATCATTAGACCTGGAGACTGAGCACCTTTACTCTCACTCTCTACAATCTAGTTTTATGTTCTTAAAGAAAAGAATTCCATTGTATTTAATTTTTGGTAGGGAAAGTTGGATTGTTTGCTTTCACTTTCTGTTGAACCCATCAGCATTGAACTCATCAGCATTGATAGCTCCTTAAACAGTATACTGAGGTTTACCAAGCAGGAGAATTATTCACCTGAAAATAGCTTTAACAGACCTCAGAAATCATTGCATTATTTAATGTGGAGTTTTAAGTAAATAGCCAAATTCCCCTTGAGCTTACAGATAAGTTTACTAATATGGCTTGTGAGTCAAATGACTAAAAGATTTGTTGTGCTTCCCCAGAAATGTATTGGCACATGTAGATCACTGTCGTTGGGATACAGAGGATTGTTCAAGTGATGATGTCATATAAACTAGCTCTGTGGAAAGGAGTGGACACATGCTGAGGCATGTGGATTCAGCTCTGTTCCATACAGAAGAGCAGAAGAAGCAGAGATTTCAATTTTGCTCTAGCTTTACAGATTCTTGAATATTTTTCCTGTGTTTCAGGTACTCTTAACAGCTCTTAACAAAATACATTTAACAGTTAATAATGGAATTTAATATATTAATTTTTCTTTATGTATATATTCAAGTAGTGATATTTGAATAATCCCTGTAGGGTGCTGAGCAGCAAGAAAAGCAAAATTTAAAAGGGGAAAAATACTGTCTGATTCTGGATGTCAGGCTTAGATATGCACAACAATGCTTTAACAAAACTGCTTGGGAATAGGAGGGATATTTTGGAAATAAATATTTTAGACAGACACTGAGGCTGAGCAGGCTATATCCATGAACTGTCATATGAAGGCAAGACTGGACTGAAAAGCTTTTTCTAAATGAAGACGTCTTTCCATTTTCAATTGACCTCTGATTTCATCTTGATCTATGCGAAAAGCGTAAATATGGATTTCTGTGTTGCACGAATGTCTGTGCTGTTTCTGTGGACACATTAGTGCTGTTTCTGTCAGTGCATGAGGAGGCCATAGGTGGGAGGTCTAAGGTTGAGGTGATGGACATATTTTTTCAAAGTAAGGGTAGAAAAAAAAATCAGTTAAAATTTACTTACCTAAAGATTGCCTATGAAGCACTTATTCGCTGACGTTTTTAATTCAGTGTGGTCAGAAAATGTGGGCATCAATTGCCTCACAGCAGAGAGAAAAATGTCTTTCTCCTTTAATTTTTTAACAGTGTAGGTGAATTTCTGACTCAAATTACGGAGTTTTCATCAACGTCAACACATCTTGAAATTAACCCAGATTTCATGGGTACTGTCCTACATTTCAACGTTACAATAAATTGAATTTTCAAAAGATTTAAAAGATTTGGGTTTGCCATTTTATTTCACTGCTTACTCTAAGATATTTTTGTAAAGGCTGGTTCTTACTCATCTCTGAAGCTTGAAATCCTTCATAATATCTCCTTTTGGCCACATGAAGCTGAAAATGAGCCTCTGCGTACCAGTCATTATCCTGAACTTGGCACACTTCTTGTGTATGGGCAACTGTATTTTTGTTTGTTGTTTTCAGTTGTTACCATGTTAGATTTTTTTTTTTTTAACTTATTGCACTTGTGGACTATTTGCACTTTAAAGAAACTAACCAAAGCTTAGCTTGCAAGCCATAATGTCACTCCATGCAGCATACTTGCATCGTTGGCCCTTCTTGCTCTTCTGACAGAATCCAGCAGAAAAATGTGGTGTGATTTTTTTTTAAAAAAGAACTCAATTTTGTTACTATAGTGAATGCTTTCTTGGAAGCTGCTTATAGGCTTGAAAAGCTGATATGTACTCCTCCTCCACCTTTCTTCTGGTACAGAAACCTAAAAATGTCAAGACTAATCTTATGTTTAAGTTATTTAAAATAACAGAGAAAAGAGTCCTCATCTTTTCTCAAGTAAAAAAAAAAAAATGGGCCTCAGTGTTGGGAAAATCACATTGCTTTTGTTGTTTCTAGAAATCACGGCTACAAGGATCACAGTCACTGAGAACATAGAGAATATCCTGGTCTATGATGTTACAGACTGCTGTGTAGACGATAATGCCTTATCCACTGCTCATGCTATTAGCATAGTTGACACACAGCCTTCACTTGGAATGAGACTGTCATGTATCAGCTACATGGTATCAGGGACATGTGACAAACGAGGTTATCACGTGCCTGTGATTTCCTAGTCTGAAGAAGAAAGAAAGTGACAGCAGAGCAGTTTCAGCAAGCTGGTAAAGTTTGAAAAATGCACTGAAACAGCTATTAACTGCTTCTCGTGGCCATTTAGATCTGCATAGTATCTTGTGATAAACGTGAATTCTGCTGATGAGCATGCTGGTGTCAGAATATTGGCAATAGGGTGGCTGCATTGGTGTCCTGTGAGGAGAGGCTGGGGGCTGCCCTGCATTGTACAGCCTTGGTGCCAGCTGGCTCCAACTGCTGAACCCACTGACCAAGCTATTGACAGCCACTACTGGGAAAAGTGGGCATCTCTGGTGCCTGCGGCACAACCTCCCCTTCCTTCTTCTTTGACCTTAGCATTTCCTCTGCTGTTTCTCTCACTTTTTACTCACACTTCCTCTGCCTTCTTTTTTAAGAAGGGACAAAGTATGTCACACAGGCAATTATTGCTAATTGATAACAGTCTAGAGCAGTGAGAAAACTAAAAGCAAACTGAAAACACCTTCCTTCCATTCACCATCTTTTATCCCCACACAGACCAGGGCTGCAGTCAGTCCATAGCATTTTGTCTTTGCTGCTCCTGTCACTCTGCTCCACATGTGTCCCTCCCACAGATGCCATCCTTCCCCAGCTGATCCCGTGTGGCCTTCACACAGACTGCAGCTCTCCAAGCACTGCTCAAACATGGCTTCATACCGTGGGGCCCTCTTTCTGCAGTGACCTTGGTGGCTGCAGAGCTGTTTGTCTCACGTTTCTCACTCCTCTCTTCCAACTGCTGTTGCAAAGCAGATTTCCCCTCTCTTAAATCTGCTCTCCCAGAGCACACCAAGCATCTCTTACGGCTCAGTTCTGGCAGCAGTGGGTCCCTTTGGGAGCAGCTGGAGCTGGCTCTGATCTGACATGGAGCAGCTGCTCATGGAGACTATCCCTACAGATCTCTGCTACCAAAACCTTGCCATATAAACCCTATACATACTTCAAAATATTATATTTGAAGTGCATCTTCCTTTTTTTCTTTCCTCATTACTGCATGGAAAAACAGTTGGACACTGAAGTCCCTCCTAGCCATGGACTGTAGTGTCTGCCAGTCAGAAAGCTGGACATAGGCTGTTGATGTACAGATCAGGGAGAATAGACCAGCATGTGTATAGTTACCCTTTCACTCCTGACAGCAGGTAAAAATCTCCCTATTATCATGTTTCCCTACAGTTTCTTTTCTTACTTTTACTGTAGTGCTGCATAGCTGGGAGGGCTTGGCAGAATTGCCATCACTTGGGGATGACAGCAGTTCCTACGATTTGCCTGCAGTTCAGTCAACTCTTTTAAAGGGCTGTGATGACTCTTGGCTGTGAAGGTGAAAGGAGAGTGAGCACTACAAGCATTGTTATAAGCAAAAAGGGAAACCTACCTTATGTGAACTTCTTAACAGTTAAAGTACAGGAAACAGTTCACTTACAAAACTACTAATACTTGTCCATACTGACACAGAAAAGCTTTTATAATACAATTCAAACTTTGTTTAGGAAATTCTCCTTCTGCTACTTTCCTCTGGTGTTGTAGTACTTCCCATAAGTTCTAAAGATGGACACTAAGTTAGGATAAGAGAGGCTCAAGGCTGGTTGTCAGCATCCCAAGGTCTTTACAAAGAGAAATAATGGTTGTAAAAGTTGTCTTTAGTTGCCAAGAGAGACTTCATGTTGATTGTTTCTTCCTGCTCAGTTTTAAAGTCCACTTAGATTTAATTTTATATGCTTCCTTATCACAGTCTGCCTATATGCCCTTTTTCAACATTGGTTCTCATTTTCTCTATTTTATTCTCTTTATTTCTAAATCAGGTCTTTTACAATGTGAGGCAGCTCTTTTGTAGTGACTTTAAGAACTGTATGTGTGTTTCCCTGATGCTTTAGATGTGGAGCAACACCAACTCATACACATAGTTACCTTCTTTCTCTGAAGTTATTCTGGCACTTGATTTTTGATGAAAATATGATGCCCAGAAACTCACACCTGTGTGTGATTCTTATTCTCAGGAGTTCTTTTCCCTTTGCCAGGATTTCAGAACTGGAAGACTTAGAAAATATTCTACCCACACATACATTCTTACTGGAAGAAGACAGCTGGTACTTTTTTCATCATCCACAGTACACAAACAGGTAGATAAAAAGAGGGAGGGCCTTAGGTTTGGTGTGAAAGTATTCATGTGGTCTGACAACATGAATTCCTTCCTTGGGAACTTTGTGAAGCGTGAAGGTCTTTGATCTCTGCTCGTGCCTGCATATGGATGCCTTAGCTCATATCCAGAAAACATGGATTGCAGTTCATTACATGTTACTGCTTTTATGCATGTATGTAAGAATTACGTGTTCAAATTCTTGTGCTTTTATTTTTTTAACATTTCTTAGTACTCAGCAAGTGCTCTGACTGTGCTGTGAGCTAGAATTGGAGCTTGGATTGCGGAAAATTTGTACTAGGTTGGCTGAAAAACATTTCTTGGCATGAACATAAAGTGTGTATTGTATGACAATGCTTCTTTTAAAAGAAAAAGTCATTTCAAAGACTTTGGATCTTGTGAACAAAATAAAATTGCTGCTATGTTCCCGTTTTCCCTTTAAAAGTGTGTGGGCAGATGTGCTTCTGAGGGGGCCTTAATTCAAGCCTTGTGTCTGCTTTCTCTGGGTCTGGGAAACATCTTTTCTCTTTTTACCTCAGTGCTGGACTGATGCATTGCTTTCTATAGACATAACTGCTGCTGAGCATGCTAAAATGGACAGGAAAAAAAAAGAGGATGACGTAAGATATTTCCTTTCATTAAAATCTCCTTTGTATTACTAGACCTTCCTTTGTCCCTTCTGCCTGGTGCACAGTGAGACATTTGACCCTCTTGGGTTGACTGACTGATGCTTTAACAAGAGCCTTGTGTTTATATTGCTCTACATATTGTTACAGAAATAAATTAACTGAAGCTTCCCAAATGAGCCAGCAATAAGAAAACAAAACACGTTGGTCTGCCCTCGCAACAGCAGCAGCACTAGAAGGTCATAATGAGAAAATTGCAGTTTGAGGCTGGAAGGACTGAATGTGACAGGACAGCTTCTAAAGGGCAGCACAAAGTTACCTCAAGTTCATGACATCCGGTGTGTGATTTTAAAAGAAGCGAGGTCTTGCCCTAAGGAATTCTGAAATCCACATATGTTATAATGAATGGCAACTTGGAATATTTGCATACAGGTTTCTTCTCTTGATTATATTAAATTTAAAGTTTAATTCAGGTAAGTGGAGGTTTTTGCAGGGTTGGTTGGTTTGGGGTTTGGTTTTGTTTTGTTGGTTGGTTGGTTGGTTGTCTTTTGCTTTTCTTTCTGGTGGCTTATTTTAAGTTAAGTAGAGGTTTGTGGTTTTGTTTTTTCCCTTAGTGGTAAAAACTTTCCCCTAGTAAAGAAATGCATGACTTTTCTACACCTAGAGAATATCTAGCCAGAATATAGCAGTATTTGAGGTTTATGTCTTCCTGTTTCAGTGCCAGAGGTACATGCAGTAACCTTGTTTTTGTCATCTGGGTACCCAGACTCTCCAGGTGACCGTGGTCTAATCTTGTGATAATAGTATCGGTGGTCCATTATAATGAAACAGTAAAGTATTCCTGCTGGAAACAAGTCTAAAAAAAGGGCGTTTGAGAGGATTATTTCAGGAAGCCTTAAGTAGGCTATGCTGTTGCATAGCAACAGAGCCAGGCAGTCCTTAGACTCTAAAGCAGTCAGAGTACACATGGGAACGGAATGCAAAAAGGATGGAAACCTCGAAAAAATGTAAGGTTGAGATGAAGACAAACTGAAGTGAAATGATATGCAGTGCAGAATGTGAATTTATCATCTGAGAGATAATAAATTGAACTGCTGTTAAATCCAGAGCTGAAGTGCTGTCAGATAAACTGTGCTTTTTTTTTTTTTTTTTTTTTTTTTAGCCTCATGGTAGCCATTAAAAGAAAGATAGAAAATCTGGTGGCTGGAAAAACTAATTCAGATGTAAAGTAGATGTTAAATGGCTGCAAAAGAAAACAAAATGCGTGGAGGTGTTGGATTTTTTTATTGATGAGCCAGAAGTTGACCAAATATATTATGAATGAAATACTGAGTAAGGTACTGTGGCACAAAAAGACTGTTATTAAACAGCTACTTGTCTCACATTCACAGGTTTCCAAGCTGGCCCATGGTATGTATTTTAGCAAATACTGAGAAGTACAGTGTCATTGGGTGTATTCTTGGCAAACTCTAAGCCTGCATGTAAAATGTAAAATCTCAACAGAAGCACATTGCAACTCTGCTTTTCCCAAGAGGTAATTATTTCTTATTAAGAGCAAATAAAGGAGCCAATATTTAAAATCTGGTAACATGGAGCTGTTCATCATTTTGGTATCCAAAAAGAAGGCTTCCATTGCTACTTTTTCATTGCCCAAGAAGATACAGCAATAAGTTCTTCTGTTCTGGATGCTGCAGTGAATACTTTGATGGTGAATCATGATTTTGAAAAGTAGTCACATGCAGACAGTCAAGCTATTGCAACAGAACCTGCTGAAAAGATTAATGACACAACGTTGCATCTGTCTAGTAGGTTACAATTAAAAAATGGAGGAAAATGCCTTGGAAAGACAGAAAGACAGTTGCCTTCTAAACACTAAGGAAGAATTTTAAAATAGCTGAACTGTAGAGCTTTTATATACCTTGACTACATGATAGCTAGACTACACACTGTAATGAAACACAGAAGAATCAGAGCAGATAGGTCTGGGAGAAACCTCATGAGAGTGCTGATGCACCCCCCTGTCCACAGAGGATTAGTATATAGTAAATGCTATAAATGCTGTAAAATGCTATAAAAAAGGATCAGTAAATGCTGTCATTATAGTAGTATTTAGGCATTTTCTTTTTGCTGGTCTAACTGTGTACTTTCCTCTTTGAAATTATTATGTTATCTGCAAGCTGATGTTGTAGATGTTGTATCAATCAAATTGTCAGAATGTGGAATGTGATAGGAGTATTGCCTGGAAATAAATTATAGGCCATAACTATTTTAGAACTTGGCCCAACAGTAAATAGTGGAAACTGTTCTAGAGAAGGAAAATCAAAATAGTCATAGAAGGAGATGAGATTGTTCAAGCAGGACCTCCCTTTCACAAACCTTTGCTGGCTGGGCCTGATTCCCTGGTTGTTCCACACATGCTGTGTGATCGCACCCAAGATGATCTACTCCATACCTTTCCTAGAACCGAGGTCACGCTGACAGGCCTATAGTTCCTCTGATTCTCCTTTCAACCCTTTTATAGATGGAAGTCATATTAGAAGTCTCCAGTCATCAGGAACCTCCCCATTTGATCAGGACTGCTGTTAGATGGTGCAGAGTAGCTTGGCAATCGTGTTTGACATCCCCCTCAGTATCCTCAGGTGGATCCTGTTTGGCCCCATGGACTTCTGGCAGTCCAGGCAGAGTAGCAAGCCCCTAACTTTTTCCACCCGTATCATGGGGGATTTATTCCGCTCCCCACCCCAGAATTCCACGTCAGGAGTCTGAGTACCCCATGGGTAACTGGTCTGACCATTAAAGCCAAATGTAAGAAGACACTGAGAACTTCAGCCTTTTCCTTATCCCTTATTCTTACCACATCCAGTAAAGAATGGAGATTTTCCTTGGCCTTCCTCTTACTGTTAATATGTTTGTAAAAACATTTTTTTGTTGTCCTCTATCACAGTGGCAGGATTGAGCTCACAATGGGCTTTAGCTTTTATGATTTTCTCCCTGTGTATGCTAGCAACTTTGTCCATCAGGACTGATTCCCAAGGGACCTTCCCTATCAGTGTCCTATATAGTCTCCCCTCCAGAAGTCCAAGGTAGCAGTTTAGCTGAGCTCCCTCCTAACTTCACTAATGATTGAGAACTGTACCATTTTGTAGCCTCTCTACCCAAGACAGCTCATGACCACAACATCTCCCATCTGTCCTCTGTGAACAGCAGATCTAGCAGGGGAGGTCCCCTATTAGGCTGTCTTACCAGCTGCGTCAGGAAGTCATCCTTCACACACTCTGGGAACCTCCTAGACTGCTTCCCCTGGAGTGTATTGTATTTCCAGCATATATCAGGGAAGTTGTTCCATGAGAACGAGGGCTGGTGATTACGTGACTTCTGCTAGTTGCATGTAGAATCTCTTGTCCGTGTCCTCATCCTCCTGTTTTGGTGATCTGTAACAGGATCCCACCAGGATGTCACTCTTGTTGGCCTTCCTCTGATCCTTATCCCCAGCAACTTGGCCTTATTATTCCCAGCCCTGATGCAGCGGTTGGCACTTGTTGACAGAACTGTCTGAGAGAAATAACTTGTTTGCAGCATGAATCCTGAATAAGGAAGACAGGGATACTTCATGAGCAAAACCCATGACTTTGGGTTTTTTCCTTTTTACTAAATGTCCTGGTGTACCTACTGTGTTTTTGCAGAAAGGAATATTGAACTAAAATTAAGTGGTAAATGAGAGTCCAAATCTTTGTGGTCAAAAGCATAGTCAATTGTGGTTAAGCATAGTTAAAATATTTAAATCTTTGCCTTTTAGTTCTGTAGATCTCGTTAGTCAGAATATACTAAAACAGCACTTACTTTAGAAGGGAAACATATTAACTATTTTTTGAATGATTTCTTCATAAAAGTTATGAGCTTATGAATATGTGCCTTCATAATGCTTTTTTAATACAGGTTCAAACAACTTTTCATTTTTTCTGGTTAAAAAAGTCTGGGATGATAATTTCGTCTATTGTGTTTCATGGTTTATCAGTTGAGTTACCCAGTAAATTCCATTAAGATATTTTTGTCTTATTGTTCAACTGTGTCTGTGCAAAAACAGTACTGTTCCTTAGCATGATAGATACAATCTCTTGTGGAAAAAGCTTACTTTTATCAAGTTGCTGCTCTATTTCATTTGCTTCCAACATAGCAGTCCATGCATTAGATGGAAATCTAAGTGTACGGGTAGCTGTGGAATAGAGCTATCGCCTTCCTGTCCTGTCTCTAAGTTAAGGCTGGATTTGAAACCAAAATTTATCTCACAAGCATAATTATACATATCTAAAATAGACATGTTATTAAATGACAAGTTCTAGTTTTTTGGGGTTTTTTTTTTGTTCCTTTATGAAAGCTGAACATAGATAATTATCTTTAAATAATGTGCTGATTGTGATACAACATTTAGCAGCCAAAGCCTGGGAGAGTTTTACCTGAAAATCCTTTAATTCAACCTCATTATTAAGCATGTGTGAAGAAAGAAGGGAAGTAAACATTAAAGGATTGTGCCTCTTAAACATACACTGCATCTTCACCAAGAAAATTGCAGCTCTCCTTTACTAGCAGGTAGCATGTGTCAAATCTTGTAGACAAGCCGTGTATCAAATGCTCATTCTTCCTCTCTGTCATCCGTTTTAAAATAAAACATTGTTGCAAATAGATATTTTTTATTACAGGGTTTTGGAGTTCTTTTAGGTAATTAATCTCTTGAAAACATTAAATTCAACAATTCAGGGTTCTTCTAGCCCATGACCTGCAGAGACGCTGATTTTAATTTATGTTGGTATGTCACGAACTTCATGTACTTTCACTTCTGAACTCTTGATAGCAATATCTTTGTGTAAATTTCTTTCACTGAGTTGTGAAATCTCTTCAAACTGGAATTTCTTTTATGAAAGCCATCACTACATGTTGGACTTTTACTATTATTTTTCAGTAGAATCCAAGTATGTAGAAGAAGGAAAAGAGTATAAATTCGACAGTTACCTCAAGAAGTTGGAGGTGGAGAATTTAATAGAAGTTGTATTGCATAGGCCAAGAAGTATTCAGGGAGCTTTTTAAAAACACCAATGCTGATTCTTTCATACATACTTTATAATGCTGTTCCTGTCATATTTTTCTCCTTCTGAGTTCTCTGAATACTAATTCTAGTCCTCACAATGCTTACAGTACAACTTCAGTTTCATAGGATATAAAAGTAGACCTTTTGCAGGTGTAGCATTATGTGTTATCTGAGATAGTCATTTATAATAACAAAGATGTCATATTACATGGGCTAAAATCCAAGACTGCAAAGTCTCCTGTGATCATGCTGTATCTGTTTACCTTCCTCCCTATCGTCATCCTCTGTAATTCTTTAAGAGCCTGAAAGTAATTTTGAACACAACCTCCATACAGAGTAAGGAGTTGAAATGTAAAAGAAATTGAATTCTTTCATGCATTTTGAGAAGTTTAATGAAACTTGGAAGCTGAGGAAAGTGGCTTTATGAAAATCCCCAGTGCTGCAGTTGACGTTCTAACCTTTTATCAAGCAAAATGGCTCTATGCAGGGGATGCCTTCAGATGGCAATCATGCACGTGGCAAGGGGGTTAGAACTAGATGACTGCTGAGATCCTTTCCAACCCAAGCCATTCTACTATTCTGTGGTGAGATGATATCTTACCACTTACCTCGGTATCCAGTTCCGCAGCACCAGGTTTCATTTGTCCTTATAGTGACGCAACTGCTTTCTTCTTGTTTCTGCTTCCTCTAGTTTGCTGATTCAGTTGGCAGAAGCAGTGAGGTTTTCAGCCTTCTTTTTTCAGTTTCATAGCATGTGGGAAAATGCTGGTTTTGTAACTTGAAATGCATAAATGGTAGAAAGAAGACTGCGACCACAACATTTTCTGCAAGAGTATCTGTTAATGAAATCAGAAAATTGAAATTATGGTTCACAGAAGTATTCTCAAACTCAATTTGTTCCATAGAAAATGAAGAGAAGTGAATGGTAATACCTTAATGACTGATTCGGTGACTTTATTCGAGGCTGATGGGCACTGTGGCAGTCACTGGAAGAGGAGCTCTCAGGTGATGTCAGTGGAGTTCCATATTTATACTGTAATGTCTCAGGATAATGCCAATGCATAACAGAATGGTGTTTGACATTTAAAAGAAGATGCAGACAGGAAAACTTGGAAGTGTTAATAAATGTGTGTTTGGTAACATTCTTTTTCTGTTCTGGGTGTTGCTAGTAATGCCATATTGAGCCCATAGAAAATGAGCCTTTAAAATTCTCCGCAAGTACATTTTGGTATGGCTTTATAGCTTGTTTCCTAGCTAAAATTAAGTTAAGCTTGAGAATTTCCTTGGTGTTTTCTGTTTTATGGAATGTTTCATGAAGATGATAATCTCACAGAAGTGTAATCTGTGGAGTGCAAGTCCAGGGAGTGCAGTGCATGCAAGTCCAGGGATTTGTACTTAGAGTAGAGCAGTCCTTGTTCTGCTAGCCTTATAGACAAATAGCTTGTACCATCTCAGTCATGGACTTCTCTCCTTATTCTATTCCTGATGCATTGATTTGCAGCTTCCAAAGTAATAAAACAATATCCTTCTATGGTGGTTTTGGTTGGTTGGTTTGGTTCTATTTTCTCTTCACCCGCACTAAGCAAAATCAACAGCTTGGCTAGAGTGATACGTATGATGACTTTAGACTGACACTAAACTAGTGACAAAATCCAAGTTGTGCATATGTTACTTAGATCTTGTACTTTTTCTGCAGGCATAAGCAAACAGTAACTCCAGAAAGTTTCACTTCAGACATTTTGTATTCTGATCTTGCCGGATGATATTTGTCGGTGAACAGGTCTTCACTGTTTCTTTTCACTTTTGCATTTTATATGCTTCATTACCCCATTGTTGAAATATTTGGTACTGAAACAGCTGCACCTCTGGGAAAGAGCAGCTGGTAGATTTCTCATTTGCTTCAGTATTCTTGGGGTGCTTCAAGAAGGGAGCACTGCACAGGAAGAAATGTACGTGTGCTCATGAAGGCATTAGTATTAATATAGTACTATTAGTTGATTGTGGGGCACAGCACCATTTATGCGTGTCAGGCAGGCTTTCAGGCAGTGCTGACCCCTTCCATTCCTTGGGTGTTTGTTGTTAGGTTTTAAATTTATTATTATTTTTTTTTAACGCAGTTTCTTGTTTCATAGTGGTTGTTCATAGGAGTAAAATTACCATGTCAGCCATCCAGCATTTGGCATGAGACACCAAGCTTGATAGCCCTGAACTTTTTCAAATACGTCAGTCTTGCAGTGATACTTGATACAGTTATATTTAGTCTTGATAAAATATGGTTTAGAACCCTCTTTTGGCTTCTCAGGCAACATACATGTACCCCCCCGTACAGCTGGCTGAAGTTGTGGAGGTGAGGGCTGGGATGAAGATGAATGGATGGAATTTGTGAAGATTATTCAGTGTAGGAATGAGTTGGCTCTTGTCTTACATACCTAGAAAGAGTTTATATAAAATGAGTTTTGTTTTCCTTTTACTTAAAGAGATAAAAAACGGAATCTTTTGCTGCTCTTAGTAGGGGCTTCCTCACCATCCAGCAACTGTATATAGTAGGAACTGGTTAAAAGCATTTGTACACTGTGTGCAAATGTAGAGATACAGCTACTCCAGTAATAACAGCTAAACCTACCTCTTCTGGCCACGTTCTCTCTTTGCAGTACGTAAAGCCCAAGAAGAGCAGCTTAGAACTGAAGGAAGCATATAGCTTTGGTGGTACTGTGGCTGTGTGGTGGTTCCCCAGTGCTGCTTTTCCTCAGAGTACTGCTCTACCAGAAAGCTTCCCTGATCATCCTCCTACATCTAGACATAAAATGTGGGAGAAGTTACATTTAAAGCGTGTTAATCTGTTGGGGTTTTTTTTTTGTTGTTTGTTTGTTTGTTTTTTTGCAGGAAGCCTCAGTACAAATAGAACTACAGTAGGAATGGTATCAGCAAAAGAAAGTTGTAACCCATCAGGTTAAAGCTGTAGCAGACAGTCCAGCAAAAATGCAAATCTTTCTCTTGCTGAGGTTGAAATACAAGTTTCCAAGTTGGCAAACTTTATAGTAAAGTATATCATCTCATATTCCATAGTGATATGAAAAATAACTTCTTTTCCATTGAAAAGGAATTCTGAGCTATATCTAGCTTGCAGATAGCTTTTTAAGTTGTTCATTATAGTTCAGCTCTTGCTCTCTGTTAACTTGACTCCACTCCAGTGACTTTTTGGTAATGCATTCACTTTGGTGTTGTTTCAGCACCAAAATAAATTAGAAGAGTCCATATACAAAGCCAAAATTAACCATACTAGAGGAAAAGCAAATGCACAAAACGTATCAGAGCCTATGCATGAGCACATAGTGTTACCAGTTTGTACTTTCTTAATCCTTGTGCTCTGTTTTTTGTGCAGAAAAGAATTTTGTTCCACGCCCTACCTTCCTCCTACTTTCCAGCTAATATTAAAAGCAGAAACAGCTTTATAAAGAAATTATGTTGCTGAGGTCATTGCTCTTAGAAAGTGCTCAGTAGCACTTCATGAAGTATGGTAAATGAAGTTGTTTAAAATATTGTTGAATACAAATCGCATAAAATCCTCACCATTTTTTTGTTTGTTTGTTTTGTTTTGGGTTTTGGTTTGTGTTTTTGTTTTTGTTTTGCATACCATTATGTTTCTGCTCTAATTTCTCCAGATTTAAAGATTGAAGTATCTCCTTTAGCTACACACCCAGTCCTCTGCACATTGAGTGCCCTTTAGTTCTTCTGTTCTGCTTCCATAGCTTCATCTGTTCCACTGGTCTTCTAAGTGTTGGTGTTTTCTCTCACCCAGGTACTGCTATGTGGATATTTGTTAGCAATGACTGATGTGGAATCTACATATGCAGACTTTATTGCTTCAGGAAGAACAGGTAGAAGAAATGCACTACACGACATACTTGTGTCCTCTCCAGGTGGGAACTCTAGTGAACTGGCCTTAAAGCTATCAGAGCTGGATATAAATAAAGCAGGTGAGTGCTTTTTGGTCTTTTAACATATGAATTAAAATTTCATAAGAAAAAAAGTCCTTCAGAAACTTTTTTTTTTCCTGAAACTAGGATAAGCAGATATTGCCTGCAGTAAAAACACAGATTTCATAAAAGGGAAGGATACTTGTTTGCAAATAAGAAAGAACTTTCTGCAGTGAATGCTTGCTAGTTGAAGATGAATTTTTTTATAGTAAAGTATTTATTAAGGACCCAGCTTATTCATAGTATCCTTTAAAAGGAATCTCTTCAATCTGTAGCTGGAAGGAGAGACCATATGTCTGCTTAAAAGTTTGTGGAGGTTTAGTTTTGTTTTCAGATACCAGAGGATAGAAAAATAATGATGCATTTTTTCTTTCATTTGAATCTTTGTTTCCAGATGAGTCATCTCTTCCCCTTTCTGATGGTGCTTTCTCCTTCTTTCAAGGTGATTAGCACTAATGCAGTCCTAAACCTTATTCCTGCTGCTAATGCTATCCAAAATTTTAGCTGGTTTTGCACCTTCAAGTGAGTGAAAGGAGAGTCAGTGTATACAGTGAAGCGCCTTACATTAAATAAAAACAGTAACATGGTTTATATATATATTTTTTTTTGGTCACTTAGGTGGGAATTAGTGAATTGATCTTAGTAATATTCAGAAGGCCTTTTTGGGTTTCAGGAAAGGAGATTTATGCTTATTTTAGTAGCAGAAGGAAACAGATGCAGCAAAAAGCGAACTGTTGATAAGCAGCTCTCCTCTTTTGTGAAAATATTTTTCTCAGAGCTAGGCAAGTGCTCAGAGAGACAATTTCTTCACTGGACAATCAGATCTGGCATACAAAATTGCAGTGGTTGTAGTGCTCTTTATTGACTTTCACAAACTAACTTAATCCTAAGTCACTGCTTCTGCCATTGCCACCTTTGGGCATAAGTGGCTTTTAGAAGCATGCACTTCTAATTGCACAGGGCTCTTAATTTTTTTTTCCGTCAAAGAAGAATTATAATACATGAGCATGTGTGTAGGGGTCTATTTATTTTAAAGTGGGGATATGTCTAAAATGTCGGACAGGTATTTGAAATGCATCGTGCCAGCCTTCCTTCCTGCTTTGTTTCTTCAGTCTCAAATTTACACTGATCTTGTCTGATCTGTCTATTTAGAAAATATACATGATTCCTACCTTTCAGTTAGCTGTTGGAGTGCTTCTAAGCTAGAACTATGTTCTTTTGTGAACTATAAAAAGAGCGTGACTTTGTACTTGTAATATACGTCAGTGTGCATTTTGCACATGCAGTTAACGCTGTAGCAATGAAAATGGCTTAAATAACCATTCTCCTAAATGTTAATACATAATTCAGGGGTATACAGAGTTGCTTATAAAATTTCCTTAGGTGGTAGACGTACAGAAATGGTAGCATACTTCTTTGGGCATGCAGTTTGAATTAGATACAATGAAAATATACTTTTATTATTAGTTCACTGTGGTGCTGGACAAAAACCTCCAAACCAAAAATACTGGAATATATACTGCATTATCATTCCTATGAGTATTACAGTGTTATCATATCCTGTCTTTCCAAACTGAAGAAAAGATAAAAAAAATATTTTGCATCCCCAGTTTCAGTGTAGAATATGCTGGTGCTCACAGGATGTAGATTTGCAGCATAAGTTACATCTTATTTCTTTGAAGGTGATTTATTCTAAGTAATGCCTAGTTATACAAACACATACACCAAGTTTGTGCTTTTTTTCTTTTTTCTCTTATTACAAAACCATATGCATCTTGCAAAAATGCAAGTACAACTCCTTTTTACAGTATAGAGCAAAGGCAAAGTAGGATGATGCAAATAAAGCAAAAAAAGAGTAAAATTATTATCAAATATATGTAAATTAAGCTATCCAAGCATACTTAGTACATTCATTTTGAAAAGCATGTAGACACACTTCTTGCAAAGAACAGGAGCAGCTTTGAACAGCAATAGATGGTGAAGCCTTCTTCCATGACGACAGATTTTCTCTCATGCCCGACTTGATACCTGAAGTGAGTGCTGGTTAATCCCCTCATTGATAAGCCAATTACACATAACCAAGAGTTGACTGCATAATCATGTGTAATATGTGTAGTGGCTGTATAATATTCCTTTCGAAACTACAGTTACAGTCTTTTTTGTCCATAATAAGTTAACAACTTTCTAATATTCTTAGCTACCAAAACATATTCAGAACATATCTAGCATATCAAAACATATCTACCAAAACATATCTGCCAAAGAATGTACTTCAGTGCAGGAATGAGAAGGAAGCTTCCTTGTAAGAGTTGCGTCCAGCTATCTACAGAAATGAAGATAGTGCAGATGTAAAAGTAATCACAGAATCACAGAATTGTAGGGGTAGGAAGGGACCTCCAGGGATCATCGTGTCCAACCCCCTGCCAAAGCAGGTTCCCTACACCAGGTCGCACAGGTAGGCATCCAGGCAGGTTATACAGCACTGGAATGGAGGACTGACTGTAGAAGTTTGTCATTAAAAATTATTTTGGATCATGATAGAAATGTTTAAGATGTAACCACTGTGACCACTAACAGACCCTGAAGAGCCTGTAGTATTCTAAGAGGAAATGTGCGTTAAAAACTGGATATTGGCAAAACTAATAGCTTTTGCTGGCTTAGCTACTGTATTATGGCTTCAAGGATCATTTTTTATTGAATACTACCTAATTGAATCAAAACACTACGTAAAAATTGCAACTCTTTCTTTTAACAGCTTATAGCAATCATGTTGCAGAAGGAATAGCTCCAGAGTATGCTTAGACAAGTTTTGAATTTTCTCAGAACCTAGGCAAAAAATTATTTCCATAAATGTGTTGGAAGGCTTTTGGTAAGGGAAGTCTGTCAGCAGAAGAACAAGTTTGTAGTACCACAAAAGTGTATTATAGATTAAGCAGATGTAGGCTCATGAGTTTTTCAGTGAGTTTATGAGAGCTCACTTCTGAGCTTTTCTTCACTGAAGAAGTAGTATATTAGAACCTTAATGCTCATTCTCAGTATTCTTGTGCACTACATTTAATGTTTAGATAAAAAAATGTCTGGGGTGAATTTTCTCAAATTTGCAAATAAATACAAATATTTTTCTCAGGAGTTTTGTCTTTTTTTAACAAAGAATCCTGTTGTTTTTTTTAATTGTCAGTATGGATAGTGGCAAAAAGGGAAAAAAAAGAAACAAAAATGAAATTACACTCGTCTGTTCTTACACAGTATCAGAACAAACGTTGAAAGCTTTGTAGAAAATGCTCAGACAACTCAGGCAAAAGGGATTTCTGTAGAGTAGGAAGTAGCAGCCTATAGATGAACTAGAATCCTTTGTGTTGTGGGAAATAAACGTGAAAAATAAGGAGCGTTTTCTGAGAAGGTAGATTGCAAAGCAAATTCTTACTTTTAACTCAGTCTGTAGCAAACAGCAAACATTTTGAGGGTAATCAGCTTTCCATACAACTTTTCATCAGGTTGAATTTCATAATTATCAAAGTTCTGAGGCATTTTTTCAGCAGAAATACAGTCCATGCACAAAACACAGCTATCAAACTGAGCACTTTGCAGTGTTCTTTACAGTGCAAAGATTTTTTTTTCCATTACCACTATGCTATTTCTCCTATGTAGAAAAGAGAAGGTATTTACGGTGTTTATCTCCATATACAGAAATAAGGCTACAGATGTACAGAGTGGTTTAAAATGGGGTAACAATAAATATCTGCCTTGAGAATTCTGCCTTTATTCTAATGACTTTAAATAGTGGGGTGACCTACAAAATAAGGTATAGACTTAAAACTAGTTCAACTTCTTTGCATCTTAGGCTTTAGAATTGTCTTCTCTTAATTACTGCCAGTCTAAAACAAATGATTCAGAATCCTTACAAGATACAAGGTATGTCCTATGTCCTAACATTATTTCTCTACATAATTACACCAGCATTCAGGGACTTCTTTCTTATTAGGACTTAGCTTTTAATCATCTGAACGTGTTAGGTCTTTAATCATTAGGCAGAAGATAGGAAGCAGTATAGTGCTTTGCATATAGGTACTTAAAGACCATTATCAAGGCACCTCTTAGCTTTCTTTAGACAGGCTTTGAGGTGTCTGCTCACTGTGTCATTGTAAGATGCCTTCTATTCTTCAAATGGTTTTGTGGTTTGCAGTGAGACAGCTGGGCTGACAGCCTTGGGACATGGCACTGAAAATGAATGCAAAGAATGAATACAGCTTTAACAAACTACTGCATCTATTGAAGCTGCACCTCTTTTTATTAATCTCTGTTCAGAATTGGTGTGATGAGGTTTTTCTTATCTATTGTCATAGTATCAACAGTAAATTGTCAAAAAAAGCACAATTATTTTTAACTTTTGTCATTTATAACTATTTCAGGTGTGTATTTGAAATGATAGTGGCTTATGCAGCAAGGAATTTGTTGCTGATGGTCCTTTGAGATGCAGTCTTGCTGTTTTAGCAATTAAAGGTGTTATATGTAATGCAAGATATGTATTCCATTTCAGTTTCTTTTTACTTTGTTCTTGTGATTAGTGGAAGAAGAATTAGGGTTCTACAAGCAAGATTTTTTTGGTCTAAGGTAGATCACTCATTCTTTCGTTTTATCTTACAGAAGGAGAAGGAGATGCACAACGAAATCCAAGTGAGCAAACCGGGGAGGCCCAAGGGGAGGCAGCAAAACAAGAAAGCTGACATCTGACTTTGACCGACTGGAGCAGCTGCTGGATGTTTTCAGACTACAAGAGCATGCTGGAACAAATTTGTTTCCATGAGCAAGCTGGTGGAAAGGAAAGTGCATGTGTCTTCACTGCTGGAACCCACTCAACGCAATGCTAAAAATGAGGGTACAAGCTGTGGCAGAAGACAGAATTTTCTCTACCTCTGTCATTAGCAATGGTTGAACATGTAATGTTTTGTGGGATAGTGTCATCAGATGGATCCCTTCGTAATGACTACTTGATGGGAACACTTCTAGAAAGTAGAACAAACAGGTTAATCTTGTAGCAAATGGCCTTTGAAACATTAGAGGATCTAATTGTGTATCTTAAGCAAAGGCTTGTGTGATCCTCAGAGTTTAAAGTTCTCTGGCCAAAGTGTTCACCCATTAAAAGAACTGTAAAGAAAGCACTGTTTTTAGAACTTGCATCTGTTTTACAGCTCTGTTACTTACAATGGTTTTTGTATTGTACAACTTAGATGCTCTACACTGCCCCTTCTCAACTGCTTATGAAGAATATTTCTGTTACTGTGAATTTTTCTACCACACGTTTTGAAAGGGCTGGTTTTTTGCATAATGTGGTGATGTGCACATGATAGTTTTAAAACGTCAACTGCTAAATTGGTTATGCCTAAACCTAAATGACTTGGAAACACTCTAATTTGTTACTAGATGAGCCTTCAAAACGATTCATTAATGTGAATACTTTGGCGTGTGTTGTGTCCTTGGTACATTTTTGCCACTTGCCTGTAGTTAGTTGCATATCAGAGACTCAAAGTGAATCTTTGATGTTGTTCTTTCCCATTTTCTAATTTTTCTCCCCATTTCTTAATCTTTCTCCAAGCTATTTTTTTAAAATGTTAGTCCAAGTATTTTATCGTTACGGTAGTTTTAAGAATACATTTATTACCTTTTATGGGTTAAAATTCAAACAAATTCCATGGTGCTAGAGATTTGTCTGGTTCACATTGTTAAAGATGGGTCTTGTTTACACATGGGAAAATAACTGGCATAGGTAATTGCCAATTATCTATCTAGAGTGATTTTCAGATTGCGGGATAGTCCAAGTAGTGGATCATGAAGTGGATCCAACCAGGAGAAATATTTTATTTCGTTTAGACCTTGGCTTTGCCTCAGTTGATCAGGCCATTGAGTTTACACAGCCAGTAGCATGTTTATGATGCACTGGGCACAGCCAAACGCTAAAAGTTGCTGCAGCAGCTTTTTGGCCCAACCTGTAGAAACAGAAGTGAGAGAGCTGTAATCTAGCACCCAAAATACTGGATTTTTTGCATTTCAGCTATTCCAAAATGGCAGTCCAAACTGAACATTCATTGAAGTACTGGGATAGCTTTTCCATAACCTATTCTGCAGTAGCTGTGTTGATTGGTTTCCTTCCCACATCAGCCCCAGTAGACAAGGCCGTACATGAGGCCAAACAATGCAGGATAGGGCAGTTACACCTCAGTGTGATTAAGGTGAGTAAGGACAATGACTGACTAGTAAACCATGGCAATCACATAAGCACTAATCACAAAGTGGAAAGATCTTTTCTTAATGGGAGGTGATGTCACTTTCTTTATATATATTATATATATTATATATATTTTTGTGTTGTTGTTGGTTTCAAATGTTACGCACTTTTTAATGTTTGTAAACTTTTACTAATGAATAGTGTGATTGCTTCCTGAATATATTAATCATCAGTTAACAAAACATATTTGTGGCCACAGCTGTTTGTTTCTGCCATATGTATCATAGTGTTTGTCACATGAAATTCTTTTGTGACGTGTGTGAACAAAAAAAAAACAAAACAAAACAAAACAAAAAAAAAAAAAAGAAAAAAAAACCCTAAACAAATCAAAAAAAAACCACCACCACCACTTCTGATCAGTATTATGAGCTCATTCATTAATGTTAATAAAAAAACAGCCAGCAGTATGCTTGTGGTTCATCAGTGTAATATAAACTCTCACCTTCTCTTGTTTGAAAGTTGAATGCCTTGCTGTCTTATTAGCTGTCAAATGCTTTATCTTCTTGGTAACAGAAGTTGTCCATTTGCTTTGAAAATACTGTTACCTTGAAACTAATTATTTATTAATTTGTTTATCTTGATGTTCCTGAATTGGGTATTCAAGTTGAGCAAAGAAACTGGTTGCCCTTTTGTCATAAATGACAAGTTAGCACCAATTTAGCACTAACTCCAGAAGGAAATAAGATTCTGGGGATTTATATAGTGTTACTTTATTGATGATCCATGAAACTCCATCGATAAATTGTCACGGGAAAACGTAATAATAGAATAAGTAATGCAGTATATTAAAGTGTTGGCTTTTTCCTTATTTTACTTCACTGCTTTTTTTTATTATTATTATTTCAGTGCATTTTCCTTCTTCCAAAGTCTTCTCTGTTATGGGACAAAATAATTTCAGCCATTCCTCTTTATTTTCTATCTCTTTCTTCCTTCTATTTCTCATTTTCCTTTGTTTCTAAAGCAAAGATGGAGGCCTTCAATGCATTCAGATACATCTTTCTTTGATGGAAAATGGCACAGAAAATTTTAGAGTAAAAGGCTGTTTGTGTTCTTTATCCCCAAAAGTATAAGTGCTTACTTTTTTACTTGAACTTTGATGGCTCTCTTTACTCATTCTCACTGTTGTTATTGCTTTTTTCCTGTGGCACCTGTAAGCATCCTGTGAACCTGTAAGTTTCATGTGAACCAGCTTAAATGTAAAGCAAATACAAACAGCAATATAAAAAGATTAATCACCCTGATAGCTACATACTTCAGCACCATGAGCTTCAAAAAGCTTTTACTGTAAGATACCAGCAAGCACAAACAATGATTTCATCAAGCTGTCATTTTAACCAAAAATTTACCATGATCTTCTATACAACAATTGCTTAATTGTTTTCATAACTTTTGTCATGCTGGTTTTTTTTCCCCCCCCCATGGTTTTAAAGTTTCAGGTGGAAGAAGTGTAAGTTGGTATGAGTGGCAGGTCCTGGGGAGTTAGGTTTCATACACATAGCTGATGGAATTTTCTGGTGTCTCAAAGAAGGAAGTGACAACTGAAGTGGTTTAGCTGGAAATTCACTGCATGTATGGTTTCCTCAGCAAAACAGTGAAGATTTCCAGGTGTGCTTTATGTTTATATGCAATGTTTCAGAAACATCTGTGATGTTTTCACAAAGCAAAGACTGAGAGCTGCTGCTGAAACTGAGCACAGTAATACAAGTTGGACTTTGTCTAAGTTTGTCTTGCCTCAGCAGTAGTCTCATGCTAAACTGCTGTGTGTCTGTGCCCTGACCTGTGTCTTTGTTCTGTTTGTTGCATTTGGATATTTTTCTATTCTTTGCTTCCCTCAAGTAAAACAATATCCTAGAAGTCACTGGACACGGAGTACTGTATTGGATTTTCTGTATATTTAACTTAGAGTCTTGTAGTAGAGTGTTTCTCTTCATCTTCTTGATCAAAGCACAAAGTTCCTAACATAAGATAGAAGCAAAAGAGCCAAAAAGGAAATGTGAAGTCAAGAAGGCCAACCATATTAGGAGGATATATTCTCTTAAAAGTAAGGCATGTGAAGAAGCAGAAAATATCTTCCTTCATCATAAGACAGGCAGTCAGCATGTGCTGATCTCCAGCTAAAAGGAAGAAATTACTCAACTTAGGGTGATACTTTGACATCAGAAACAACTCCAGATATTCAACAGTGCTCCAGAAGATTACATAAATCTGTAGCTCACACCACTGAGACGAATGAAAATCATCAGGTTCTAATGAAAGAGAATGAGATAATATATGGTAGACTCTGAAAGGCAGAAACTATTAACAGCTAGGAAAATTATAGAAATCAAGGTAGTAGCAGGAACCTTCTCACTGTTCTCTGCAGCCTCGTGGGCTGACATTTCTTTCTTGCTTTCTTGTCATGATTAACAATACTATATGGAATGCCAGAGAATGCCTAAGAACAGGGGTGTTTAATATGGATGTTTGGTGCATGTCATTTATGTTACACATTGTTAATATCTTGCAGAGAATAAATAATAATCAAATACAGTGATCTGGTCAAATAGGTTAATAGGGTACTGAATCAATTCCTAAGTATATGGAACTAGACTAAGAAGTCTAGTTAACAAGAGTCAACTCTTAAAAGCAGAGAGTAAAGCTAAGCATAAATGCTTAATAAGTGCTGCAATTAAGCAGCATCTTGGGCTTCTGAAATTAGCAGAGCACCATGCTGTACCCTCTTACGCTGACACTTTCATTATGGGTTGGATCTGCTTAGTTTTTCAGATAGAGGCAGGAAAGATGTGTCAACTCACGGCGTATATATACAAATGATCACTTGGTATTTTCAGGCATTATGCTTCAGTAGCCTGGAATGATGTAAAATAAAAAGACTGATACTGGTAATGTCTAGCTTACAAGTCCTTAAGTAAATGCACTGATGCAGACTGGCATCAGAATACATACTCAATCCTATTGGCCATTAAGAAATTCTCCATGAGTGTTGTCTAACAGTTACTAGCCTGACACAGACTTGACCAAGGCAGAACCTTGAGTGCTCCCAAAATGTCTGAGGTGCAAATGAATACAAAAATGTGTCTGTTAAATAATAAAACTATTGAATGCATGGTTAAACAGGTAATGCTTAATTCTACTTCTGTGGGAAAGAAAAAAAAAATATTTCATCTTGAAAAATCGATCACAGTTTGTTAGGAAAGAGGGGAAAAAAAAAGATAAAAAGATAGAGGAAATTTAAAAAAAAAGAATCAGCTGTAATTTATAGGAAATAGTGACATATAATCTGAGAGATGGAAGTGAGATATTGGCTGGGAGGTCAGATCTTGAGCAGCTCTGCAAACCGGTGTTGGGATTAAAGCTACTTGTCATTCCATCAGCACTAGTGTGACTTGAATAATGCAGGTTTGCAGGTAAGCTGATCTGTTCTACATCTGTGAAGCTGCATTAGCATGTAAATTAAATCTCATTCTGTTGACTAAACATGGACATTATAAACACAACCAGTCATGATTTTTAAGTATAAGCAGATAAATAGTGGCTTCCAAGGCAGCAAAGGGAAAGGCAGATTTTTGCTGTGTAGCATGGTGACGGGTCTGCTTCATTGCTGATACAGTACCATTCATATGTCACTTTTTTTTGTTTACTAAGAACAGCATAAATGTAATTGTGCACACACTATGATGCTGATTTCTTTGCATCAGCAGAACCATGCATTTGTCTCGGCAAAGTTCTGCTATCACTTGGAATGTCAAATGACAAGCATGAAATGAGAAGAGAGGAGATTTAGATTGGATAGAAGGAAAAAGTATTTTAATATTTTACAGTGAGGATGGTGAGGCACTGAAACAGGTTGCCCAGAGAGGTGGTGGATGCCCCATCCCTGGAGACATCCAAGGTCTGGCTGGATGAAGCCCTGAGCACCTGATCTAGCTGTGAATGTCTCTGTTTACTGCAGAAGAGTTGGACTAGATAACCATTAGGTGTCCCTCCCAACTCAAAAGGTTCTATGATTCTGTGATTATATCTCGAGTCATAGGATGGGCTGTATCGCTTGCATTGGAATTTCACTAAATCTACTATTTCAATAACTCACTTGTCTGTAAAGTAATTTCTATTGTCTACATTATTGTCATGTTAGTCATTTAGCTGTCTATTGATTTAAGAACACAGAATGTGAAAGCTAACAGTTTAGAATTGTAGAATCACTGAGGTTGGAAAAGACCTCTAGATCATCTAGTCCAACTGTCACAGAATCATAGAATGGTCCAGATTGAAAAGGATCTCAACGATCGTGAATCTCCAAACCCCCCACACATGCAGGGCCACCAACTTCCACATTTAATATTAGACCAGGCTGCCCAGGGCCCCATCCAACCTGGCCTTCAACACCTCCAGGGACGGGGCATCCACAGCCTCTCTGGGCAGCCTGTTCCAGCACTTCACTCATAGTAAAGAACTTCCCCCTGACATCCAACCTAAATCTTCCCTCCCTCAGCTTGAAACCATTTCCCCTTGTCCTGCTGTTATCTACCCTTACAGAGTCGACTCCCCTCCTGTTTGTAGGCTCCTTTAAGTACTGAAAGGCTGCAATGAGGTCACCCTGCAGCCTTCTCTTCTCCAGGCTGAACAAGCCCAGCTCCCTCAGCCTGTCTTTGTAGGGGAGGTGCTCCAACCCTCTGATCATCTTTGTGAGTCTCTAGACCCTCTCCAATAGCTCTCTGTCTTTCTTGTACTGGTTGCTCCAGACCTGGAGAACTGTCCACCTACCACCAATATTGACTACTAAACCACGTCCTAAAGTATCGCATCCTTACATTTCTTGAACACCTCTGGGGACAGTGACTCCATCACCTCCCTGGGCAGCCTGTTCCAGTGTATTACCACTCTTTTTGAAAAGGAAACCAATCTCCCCTCACGCAACTTAAGGCCATTACCTTTCATCCTATCACTTTTCCTTGGGAGAAGAGACCAACCCCCATCTCACAACCTTCAGAATGTTGCAGAGAGTGATAAGATCTCCCCTGAGCCTCCCCTTCTCCAGACTGAACAGTCCCAGTTCCCTCATCCACTCCTCATAAGACTCCTCATAAGTGCTCCAGACCCCTCACCAGCTTCATTGTCCTATCTGCTGCATTAATAATTCTCTTTATCAATCAAACAGCACTGAGGCTGGGAACTACTCAAAAACTACCTGGAATTTCTATTTCTGGTGGGAATCCACTCCTGGATGAGCCATGATAAGTTTTGGTGGAAGGTGTCACTGTTACAGGCACATAGAAAAGACCTAGAATATAAATAAACTCAGGAAAGGAGGAGTTGGTGGGGAGCTGCAGGGGTTGCTGCTTTATTTGGGGAGCCATATATTCAGTGATATGTTAAGTCATGGCTGGACCCTATTTTCAAAGAACCCTATCAAATAGATTCGAATCTCTGGCAACAGTGTGTCACCATGCATGGCTGATCATATTTTATCAACTAATTATTTTTTACCTATCTCATGCTCAGATGAAAACAGATTTACTATTCACTCTGATGTATGCTTGAGAATGCCCAAATGGTAACAAATGTCAGCATTGCTTTAGGTAAGTGTGCTGTATAGGAAGTCTTGAAGTTATTTGTAAGGTTCTACCTGTCATCATGGATCTCTCCATATTTTATCCCTATGTTTACACTGAAAATACACAAGAAATGCTTCAGTTAAATATCACAGACCAAATGGGGGGTGGGGGGGTGCAAGATAACAATATTGTGACATTTGGCTTTGCATAGTATGCAGTCGTCTTTTTACTTTTAACTTGGAAGTTACACATGAATGCAGATAAGAAGCAACTTAACATGTTTCCTGGAAAGATCTTCAATTCTACAGCCTCATCTTTGATCCTGCAGTGCAGTCAAAACGCGGGCTGTGTAACGTCTCATTACAGTCATCATTTCCCTAGCAACAGAATGATATCCTCAATGCATTACACAGTAAATTTCAGAGAATAGTGCATGCTGCAAGGGAGAAAAGATGGATGACTTACTAGGCATTTTTCATCTATAATTATTCTCATCCAGGGAAAGAATTCAGTGCACTCTCCAAACACAGCTATGACATCCTCATTTGTTCAGTAGTGAAACACCAACACCACATAATAATGAAGATTCTATAAACTTCTACCACTGTTCTGTCATTACAGAACCTCCTCCCCAGCAGAATAATCGAAGTGCTCCAGAAAATAACCAGTAAATAGCACACGGACACCTCCTGGTGGCATTGGGTAGTATTTTAAATAGCAGGATTAGAACTTATGCTGACAGAAAGAAATCCAAACAGCTATGCTGGACCTGGGAAGGAGTTGAGAACCTTTGTGGTTTTTTTTTTTAATTATGAGAACAAAGTAATGGAAGTGCATCTTCTACATGATTAATTCATAGGCTTGACTTTCATCCTTAATCTCTTAAAACACCCATCATTTTTCAGAGCTTGGTAAGATCTGCATCCCTGCCCCACAAAGAAAATTTCCATAAGTGCTGGAAATAAACCTGGGATTGTACAGCAGGTCCTGCAGCTGATTCCAGCTGATGACCAGAAACCAGAATTGCAGTATTCCCCTGTCTTTATGCAGCATCTGACTGCTAGAAGGACAGCACACAGAATTTCATTCTGGACTCACTGATCTGAAAGCACCGTCAAGATTTTGTACCCTCCTGGTGACCTTTAACATTAAAAATTAAGAATATGAGTGTATCAAATAGGCTTGAAATTGAAAGAAGTCCTGACAGCAACAATAGAGAAGTTTCTGGGAAGTAGGTGTTGGAAGCTTTGGGAAAGTCCACAATCTAAAATACTTGTCTTCCTAAAGGCAGTACTTGCCAAACTAAAACTTGGCGATGGCAGAATTGTCCATGCATCTCAACCACATTACATCTGCTGATAACAACATGTAATCAGCATTGCCACAACTCTGGCGAATAAATCCAGTTGCTAACTCTTCCCCTGATGTCTGAAAAAGGAATTGTGCTGCAGTGGGCCCCATGGTAGGAAATGTTAGCATCAGAAATCTCTTTCTGACAAATTTCTCATTGCATTTTCTATAATATGTTCCTTCTTCAAAATCAAGTGTTTGGGCCAATAAGTCTTAATTTTACAAAACAGATCTGTATGAGACAAAGCCACAAAGGGAAGTCACATTTCCTTTGAAGTAGCCCATCAATGGCTATCTATCAGACTCAGGAACTCCCAAACATTGCAGTGTGGTTCTTAATAACAGCTATTTATGTTCTCATATAATGTTAGTCCCAACCATGGCACAATGTTATGCTTCTGTTGCTCAAAGAGTAGCAATTGCTGTTTAGCTGTCCCAAACACAGTTCAGCCACATGCCACAGCTTTCTACAGTAGTGTTACGTGTATATATATGTGTGTGTAGCCACATGTTACCTTATCAATTGTGGATCCTGATCCTTCTTTTTGGGAACACATTCTGCCCCAAACATTTCTTAGTGTTTTTTTGTTTTGTTTTTGAAAGGTGAAAATGATAAATCTCCCAGATGACAGCTATGTTCCTTCCTGATTTATATACGAGAATACTCAAGGACTGGAAAATATATGTAGACGTGCCTTTCTTCAGTGTTTTGTACTAGTAACTGGCCTGTAAAAGTAAAAGAAAAAACAACTTCCCAGTATTCTTCTACTGAATTTTGAGCATAAAATATCCGACATAATTGTCAGCTGTTTGTATTAGCTGTCTCATAGAATCATAGAATCAAGGAATGGTTTGGGTTGGAAGGGACCTTTAAGATCATCCAGTTCCTACCCCCTGCTATAGCCAGGGATACCTCCCTCCAGACTAGGTTGCTCAAAGCCCCATCCTGCATGGACTGTATTTCTGTAAAGATATTGTGATTTCAAAAGATGAAATGATTAATTTAATCCATCACAGAGATCTTACTATCATTTATGTTGATGCGAATCTTGAACAAAAGCATCTCAGCATAATATTTCTGTCAATGTTTGATGGCAGGAGACCTGCTTTCATCTCAGCCACCCATGAGACTAGTCATTGTCTTCCCAGAAGCTTACAAACTCATGTCCATCCATCCCTGCTGCCCCCCATGAAATATTCAGGCTCTTTTCTTTAAAGCATTTTTCTGTTTCTCTAAAATATTTCAGTGATTGCTACCCATGGGTTGTGCATTCAGAAAATATTTAAAAGTTACAACTTCTGTCTCCCAGAATTAAGACTATGCCGTAGATATTCCCATTTGCTAAAACAGTTTTGACAGGAATGCTGAGCACGAGTGAATGAGAAGAACTGAGCATCTAACTGCTGGCTAGGAAAGAAGCAAGTAACTACTTTGAATTTTAGCACACTAACAATACAAAAATAGTAAGTAACCTATAGAATCACAGAATCATAGAATGGCCTGGGTTGAAAAGCACCTTAAAGATCATCTAGTTTCAACCCCCCCTGTTGTAGGCAGGGTTGCCAACCACTAGACCAGGCTACTCAGAGCCACATCCATCTATGCTCGGTATGTTCTGCAAAAATAACTTTTAAGGTCTTTGCAGAATTGGACACTAAATGATTTGCAATGCAGTTGCTGTTGATAAGCACACAGAAAACACTACTCAGTACATAACAACATACTGGGTTGGGAAAAAATAAAAAATAAAAAATAATTTTAAAAAAGTCTTGGAAGATATAATCAAAGCAGAACCCAAAAAGGGCACTCATCTGAGTAGTCATGCAAGGGGCAAAAAAGAAGCACATTGATATCCTTGGTAGGAGGCATCTGGGGCCTGCTCACTGCAGCATCCTTGTTGCACATAACTACCACTGCCAGCTACGTGCCTCCAGCTGTAATGGGTAGCTACAGGCAGCTACAAGGCTCTGCTTTTAAACCTTCAGTGGTAATGGGTAGGTACTTGAAAATGGAAAGGGTCGTGACAACAGTAGTATATTTCACATTAAATTTCTTCGCATTTCCATGGCAGAAGGAAGAGGAAGATGTATGTCATCTTGAAACATATTTCCTTCCCATTTACACCATATTCTTTTCTATTTTCAGACTTGTATGGAGCTGTAAAGCTAATGTAACACAAAACTATCATAACTAATTAGATCAGTGGTGGTATTTGGGACCGAACACAGTATTTTGCTTTCAATATAGCTGCATATAATCTAGTCTGTTTTTACCAAAACACATTTTATACGTATTAGTATAACATTAATCTTTTCTTTCTCTGGTTATCTGCCATACATTGCCATTTCTCTCTGCTGTTCCCAGAACCTTCAGAATCATGTTTTTCTCTGTTCTTGCTGTGGCTTATTTAGAACACTGTAACAAACATGAGACATCAAAATGGTTTGTTGTGCTGTAAATTGGCTTCTATTTTCAGTGACTTCTTTTGTTGTTACTTCTATTTTTGTCATGGCACCACCTATATATCTTTCCCCGGTTTGATCCCACTGAATTTATTGAAAGTTTTTTCTCAACAGGATTGATTTTCTGCCACTTTTTCTGCTATTCTTTTCTCTTTTAAAATCATGCACCAGTGACTACCAGCCCTACTACACATACTGCATTTCATTTGTAACTTACTTTGTTCTGTACTCACCACGTGAGTTTGCTTTTGTTATGACACATAACTTGGCCACAACCATTTCCATGTTAAGAAAAAACTGAAAGGGGACTTCTAACAAGAATGATCTTACTCCAAGCTAGGATTCATTCTTTAGTCTGCTTTAATCTGAGGACTTAGATACAAGTACCCTTGAAACCCTTATTTATACAGTATATGTTATCTGTAGGCTGCAACGCTCCTGTTGATGTTTCCAGAGCAGTTTAGCAATTTGTGATAAAATGTTCTATTTTGCTTTTCTGGTTTTCGGCTGTTTTTTTTTTGTTGTTGTTGTTCTTTCTGTTTTGTTTTGTTCCGTTTTTTGTTTGCTTGTTTGTTTTTAAGTTAGTGCATCTCTCTTTCAACATTTCATATCTGAACACTTCATCTTTCCCTGAAAACTGCAGATCCTGTCCCATCATCTTCCTTGATGAAGAATTACAAAAGCAGCTCTGTAATTACTTCACTATTTCTTTCATTTTCCTTAAGGCCCAGAAGTCCATGAACTATTGAAATATCTCTAGGTTCTATTCTCTCTTCTTTTTTTACAGTTCAAGTCACGTGGAAATCTGTATTCCAGTTTCATACATCCCTTAATTTAAAAGATTTCTGTTGGGCTCAGAGATCTCCTGCTCACTTAAGTCTCTAAATAAGAGGAGGGGAAACTGTAGTTTCCCTTCTTGAATATACTGTAGGGTAACTTTGTCAAGTCTATTTTGCCACTTTCTGAAGACTTTAAATACATTGACTTAGAGTTTGAGACATTGATTTAACACTTCAAATACTGGTCAGTTTGTTCCATTTTAGTTATAAAAAAAAGGCTTTCTCGTACATCTACAATCACATGGCAATTCAATCATTATTTTTTCAATTTCAGCAATAGGAAAGGCAGAACTCATTAACGCTTAACTAGTACAGGCAGACTGAGGTTATTTCTGTCTTCATTCAAATAAATAAACAGCTTAATTCAAAGGTGTATGCTTGATCACTTGTCTATTATGGAGATGTAATGGCAAACTAGCACGTACATTGTGACAAAGATATTGCAGGTAAATTAAAGTATGTAATTTCGTCTTAAAAGCTTTTGTATTGTAGTTTGACAGCTTAGGCTTTGAAATCTGTGATTTCTATGTAACAGTCTGTCAGACTGCACCACTAGGAAGTACAAATGCACTCTACATGAATTGAAGGTGTATCATATGCCTTGAAGCTTGCACATGGAAAAATAAAAGTTAACCCTTCCTCTTAGTCCTTGTCTTTTAGCTATGATCTGATATCCTCCCTCATTCTTAACAGAAGCCTGAAATAAATGTTGGAGGTTCAAGACCAGGTTGGATGGGGCCCTGGTCAAGCTGGTCAAGTACCAGATCTGGAGGTTGGTAGCCCTGCCTGTGGCATGGGGATTGGGGCTTGATGATCCTTGGAGTCCCTTTCAGCCCAAGCCATTCTGTGATTCTGTGATTCTGTGAAGGATTCTCCCCAGATATTATTTTTGACAAAGCTCATTTCATGACTCTGAGTATGAACCTAGTAAGACATGAACTGACTTCCTAAAACCAGGAAGTTAGGTTCCTTTTTCTTTAAACAACCATCCATCAAAAAGAAAGAAAACAAACAAACAGACAAAAACAAACAAAACAAAAACCTTTTAAAGCCAATAGTCAAAACTCAAAATCTTAAATAAGGCCTCAGACTAAAGACACTGAGTCCCTTTGCTACTGAAGGTAAGATCTCTTCTCCTTTCCTGCTGAAAGCCCAGCAGCATTTTGCTCTTTGAAGAAGTAGGGACCAGATAACCGTGACAGTAGAGCATGTGTTAGTCCAGTCATCAGTAACACTGGTCTTCACAGGAAATCATTTTATCAAAGGTTGTAGTAATAACACTTTTCCCAGTTCCTTTCCCCAACAGTCTGCAGATTAAAGCTTTGACCCCAAAGGTGACATCAAAGATTCAGAATAAATCCTCTACTTTGAAGAGGCTTTGAATCTCCATCATCTGCTTTCTAGGCAAGAAAATATTCTGGTACACCCAAGACCTCCTTTTAAAGATTTCCCCACCGCAAAACAAAGAACTGAAAGGCCTTGCCTTCTCCCAGGCGAGTGCCCTAACCACTGGATTACTCGACAATGGGTCCAAAACTACAGTGGTAGTTTTCTTCAAGTTGAAAGTAAAAAGAGCCATGTGGATGATCTCATCTTCAGAGGAAAGTACTGAAAGGGATTTCCATGCTTAATACAGTTAAGTCAAAGAAGAGAACTCAGCCCCAAACCAAAGGGAGAGATATGCATCCCGGACAAGCAGGCCTGAAGCACCCCCTATGCTGCTCCCTGTGAGCTCATGGAGCTCAGCCCTCAGCACGACTTCTATAGACACTACTTTTGTGCACAAAGTCCATAGTTACTCTGGGCATTGTCAGAGGACAGAGAATTGCCATAGCTGTGTCCTCCCTGTAAACAGAGCCAAACATTTATTAACTCTTCAGCTCTCAAAAGGAGAGATTATAAAGCACTACTGACCAGAAGCATAAATATAATTTGCCCTCCAACAATTGCAATAACAGAAACTCATGAAGTATAACTATCCAACCAACGCCAGAGTCATCTATAAGCAGATTTCATGCTGGCATTAGTATTCCAGGATGATTTTAGGAGAGGTCACCGAAGGACAGCTGCTTTTGAAACTTTTAGTTAACAACTTCCCTATCCCAGGTTATCTTTTTTAAAATAAACATGGTTTTTCATGTATGGTGTTCCTAGTTCATACTAAACCCAAAAAAATCTTCTATCAAGACAAACATACAAATAGAGGAATACAATGTTGGAATTTTTTTTTTAAGACAGAGGGAAAAAGTCTACAAAACCACTGGTGTCAGTCCTTTCCTGAGCCAAGGAGTTGCTTTCATAGTATTCTGAACAAATACTTTGCCAAGACTTTCTTCTAAATAAAGATCCATATACTCCCATAAGAGTATAGATTTCAAAGAAACAGCAAAAAGCAACAGAGCTTATAAAGCAGACTGTGTTTAAAGGAAAGGTATGTGTCAACATATGACTATTGATAGAGAAACTGATGAATTTGGACATTGATATTGAGTGTCCATTTTACAAAAAAAGGAGAATTACAAGTGGGAATTTTTCCTTGGCTCTATCCCTTTACAATATATTGGCCGTGAGTAGATGTAGGACTGCTGGAGCAAATTCAGTTTTCTCTTCATATGATGTAATTCCAAAGTAATAGTCCTGGAGCAAATGTTATACTTACAGAGTTGAAAGTAGGGATCAACCGTACTCTGTAATTTCTGCATCAAACCCATGCTGTAAATCAGCTTCATATTTTAGTAAGATTCAGATCTCTGTATAGATGTATACTCCTAGGGAGCATTCACTGTACAATTGCTGCTTCAGGTGAGGGGAGGCTGTATGTGTCAAACAACGGAACGGTGCTCCCTTTATGCAAAATATACCTGTTTAGCAGAATGCTGCAAAACTATATTGCAGAATTCAGTTCTTTCTACAAGCATATAAATGCAGTATCAGTATTGTTTGCAGCCATATGACAGCATCTCAGAACAGCACATTGTTCTTAGAGTTAGAAGAACAAGCATTAAACTGGAAACGAAAGTACATGAAAAAGAAACCTTCAGTCAAAACCTTTATTATTTTATTCCTTCCATATTTATTTGGCATAAAGCTTTGAGAAGTTATTTGAGGGATCATGAAGAGGGAATAAAATTATTATTGTATTATCATACTTTGGCATATGAATAATAATTATTATGTTTCCTTCCAGTACTAGAAGGAAGCTTATAACCAGGATGGAAAACAACTTTTTGCATGTTCTGGTAGAGATATGACAAGGCGGAATGGCTTTAAAGTAAAAGAGGGGAAATTAGATTAGGTTTTAGGAGGAAACTCTTTACTCAGAGAGTGGTGAGGCACTGGCACAGGCTGTTCACAGAAGCTGGATGTCCCAACCTTAGAGGAGTTCAAGGCCAGGATGGGGCCCTGGGCAGCCTGAGCTGGTGGGTGGCAGCCCTGCCTGTGGCAGAAGGTTGGAACTGGGTGATCCTTAAGGTCCCTTCCACACCAAGCCATTAATTAATTCTTGTTACAATTAATAACCAACTTGGTATCATATTATTGTACTTCAGTATATTAAATGATAATTATTATTATTGATTAGTAGTTGTAACTAGCAGTTACAACTAACAGTTGTATACTGTGTTCCTTTTTTCATGTTAATCTGAGTCTATCAGACTTTCTCATAAAATGCTCAGCTGAATAGAAACATTGTGTTATCTCCATAAAGGGGAAAAAAAAATCACTGTATGAGTTTGTTTAATATATGGTAAGTAATCAAATTAATGTAAGGGTATGTATCAGCAACAGACATCTACATGCCTCCAAGTCTTATTCTTAGGACATACTCAGCCTGGTGACTAACAGACCCATGAAAATGAGTGATGCCACCCCTCTACTTCACCTTCACCATTTTTTTTTTTCAGTGGGAGGAATAAGATGGGAAGTCTTGTGTACTAATTCCTCAGCCAGACACATGGTGATTTTTTGAACTCCTAATCCATATTTGCTGAGGTCAAATGGTGTCTTCAATACATCTAATTTTATTACCATCCAGAAGAGAGGCTTTTCAGAACAGCAAGTGCAATTTCTTTCTAAAGGAAACCACATGGGGAGGGGAGGGGAGGGGTGAGAAGAGAGAGGAGAGGAGAGGAGAGGAGAGGAGAGGAGAGGAGAGGAGAGGAGAGGAGAGGAGAGGAGAGGAGAGGAGAGGAGAGGAGAGGAGAGGAGAGGAGAGGAGAGGAGAGGAGAGGAGAGGAGAGGAGAGGAGAGGAGAGGAGAGGAGAGGAGAGGAGAGGAGAGGAGAGGAGAGGAGAGGAGAGGAGAGGAGAGGAGAGGAGAGGAGAGGAGAGGAGAGGAGAGGAGAGGAGAGGAGAAATGTTCCTGCTTTTTGCAGTCTGTTTAAAAGAAGTGGCATTAAAAATTAGTGGAGAATGAATTACCTGTCTTTCTGAAAATGAAGCAAAACTATTTCCTTGCCATGTCCTACGATCAGAGCATCTTGTGTGGTTTCCTACACCTCCAGAAAGCCTTGTTTTGTCAGTATCACTTCCCAAGGAATTGCTGACACCAAGATTAGGATGAGTCATCTGTACCTCAGCAGCAAAGATGTTCAGTCTCTCTGCTGTTTTCTTAGTTCATTACTGATCTTTAAGAGTAACATGGAAGTTTCATAACTGAACAGTGTTTTCTCTTAACTTCTTGTTTCTGCAGACTGAGATTAGTTGGAGTTCTAAAGCTGCAAACACACACGCACACAAAAAGGGTTGTGATGGAACCTGGAAAGAGATACATTCTTTTTATTAATGAAAAATGAGGAGAATTTGCATTGCAGGGTGTGCATATGTCCTTTCAAGAGTTATGTGCAGATGCCTGAATTCATATTGCAAATAAGAACAACACATTGCTGATATATACAGGATCCATATCCTCATAGATACCCATCTATCATTATAGCATCCATATAGGTACAAGACAGGGATCTTAGCCTGCATATAGAACTGAGAAATGTTTTATGTACAGAAATAATATACAGTAATTGTACATCAGATAGCACCAACAATAAAGAGCCAATTACCTCAAAGAATATAGTGGCAGCTTTTGGTCCAATTCTTTATGTTTACAGTAAAAAAACAATAATTTTGTTAGCAATAACAGATGTTTATACAGCAAGCACACTAACTGAATGCTACACACTCAAGTATAGGATAAAATACACAAGAGATGACTGATTAAGATAATGGATGGTTAAACACAGCAGATGGAAATGGCTTTTAAGATTTTTATGGAGGACTTACATAGAAACCTAGCTGGGAAAAGCTTAAGTAGTAGTTCAAATCCAAGGTCCAAGGATCAAGTTATTGGAAAGTGTTTTTCTGGACTATCACTAGAACACATTTGGGGTCTGAAAATCTATTCACCCACAAGACACTATAGCTCTGACATGGAAATGCTAGTGCAGGAGTTGTCCAGACTGTGCCCTGGACTTGTTTGTTTGGAACAAGGCACCAAATTTTGAGATGCCTTGATACTGTAAGACTGACAACTAGGTAAGGACATACCTACACTTAAATATGAGCTAAAGGAAAAATTCGGCAGGTGTGCAGACTGCAGACTTGTAAGAACACCAACAGAACTCGTTCCACAATGACTAATCCACCATGCCCTAAGCAAAATTCCAAGTGTGTCTGAATGTACCGAATGCACTTTAGAAAGCAATTAGTGCCACAATTATCTGAAGTGCAAATAGCCCTAGCTCCCAAAGCCTGGTTGGACAGCCTCCACATATCCCAACCACATGCAGCTCTTTTACGTCTGACATTGGACAGACACAAGAAGTTGGGTACTCTGAGGTGTAATTTCACACTGGCACTTCATGCAAGTGAAGTGGTCCCAGGAACCAGAGGGAGGCAGCTGGAGCTGCAGGAAAGAGGATACTGCATAGTGAATTTGTCAGGAACTGTAACATGTTGGCATTCTAGAGCTGTCAAAGATTTGGGCTGGCTTAGCAGCAGACAAAAATCACATTCAAAAATGCAAATTTAGGATTGAAGCTCAGTTTTATTTTTTTGTTATGCCTTTTTAACTTTGATCAGAACTTTCAAAGAATCCATTCTCCAAAAGTCTAGTTTTTAAAGAAAAATGAAAGGCACACGTCAATAAGGAGGGGGAAAGTGCCTGCCAGCAAAACACCCATTTTTTCTCTTATTACTGCCTACAGCTGACGTTTGAATTTCTGATAACAATACTTGGCACCACCTGATACATCTGAGATGGAAATGGCCTTCCTTAATGGACACAAAAAGCTACTAAGCAGAGCACTTAAAATGTGTTTGTGAGTAACAGACTAAAAAGATGTAAGAGATGTGGACGTATACACAAAATAAAAAGTACACATTAGAGGAATTTTGTCCTGCCCATTTTACCTTATCCATACTTTATATATTATCTTTTCGGTAAGTATAATTGAATCTTGTTTAAAATCAACACATTTCTCAAAAATCACATGAAAGTGATATAAGAAAACAAAAACAACCAAACAGACCATACTTCAATCACTGAAAGTGTGATAAGCCATGTGTAAGGTTGTTTTCTCAAAATCTTCTTCAGTTCCTAGTATTAAACGAATGTCAAACTCACTTCCATTCATTTTACGAGTATCCAGCTTTTTCTATGCAAACAGTAAGATGACTGTGATGCCAGGACACAGAGGGGGTGTCACGGAAAACAATCTCACAACTCATAGATCTGCATGTGACATTTTGTGTAATTTTACTTCCCCTTTCCAAGCTGCCAGCTTCAGTAATAGTTTGCGATCAAAAAATGTCCTTAGCTGCAGGCTATTGTTGTTGTAACTAATAGCTTCTACACCCAAATACTTTTCTTAGGCTGAATAGTTTAGAGCAAAGATCAGCTTACTTCAGGCTATGAGTTCAGAGTGTTTCACAGTATAGAACAAAAATAGAAATCCTCAGTGGATTTCAGTTTCAAGACTATTATCTGTAGCTCTTTTAAATCAGTAAGAAATCTCATATTCATCCAGACAGACTGAAACATTGAGCTATGTGTAATCAGATACTTGCCAGTGAATCAAATAAAGATTTTTGCAATTCCAAATCCTACAGTTTGATCAAATGACAAAAAGTATTTAGGAATACATTACAAAAATTATTTTCTGTTGGCATGAGTCCTCTCAGTTATTGATTTTTTTTTATTAAAAATGAAGTATGCCACAGAAAAGTTGTTGAATTAAGCCAGTATGACACCAGCAATACTGTGGGACTATCACCCAAACTGAAAACATTGACTAATAATTCAGTGTTTCTTGCTGTAGCTTCTGTATAGTTGGTGACTTCTTATAAAGTTGTAAAAAAGAATACACTGTACTGTAAATCTAAGTTTAAAAATAAAGCACATTGTATGTTTTTCTTTTATGTTAGAGCCTATAGTAATGACTAAAGTTACTCATGAACAACTTTCATCTTCATGAATAATATTTTACAATCTAGACTGTGCCAAATGTGCTAAGTAGTTATATGAATCTGCAAGTACCAGGATTGAAGTAAATACTGAAATCAATTTTTTATCCAGGGGTCTGACTACATGGCAAAGTTGGCATGGACAGAGAAAGTCAGCTCAGCTCACGCCAAAGGTCACTACATTTTCCGTAAGATATTTCTTTTTTCTTTCCTTTTTTTTTTTTTTTTTGTAGATTTCAGTATACTGACTATGCCTAAAAGGCTGTCTAGTTAAATACCTTGTTAGATTGGCTTTTAGAAATGTTGAAGAGCCAATTTTCACCCTGCACCATAAGTAGGTGTAATCACTGATACTACATGGGACATGTGAATATCTGGCATTCAGAAAACAAAACAAAACAAAATAAAACCAAAAAACCTCACGTAACTGTGACACAGAATGAATTCTCACCATAGGGATATACCAAATGCTTCTCATAAGAGCAAGTAAAGGGAGAAAAGGCAAAGATGTATATGGAGTAAAGTTGTGATCTTTAAAGGAAGTGTTATGAGAGACAATCACAAGGAGGTCAGCTCCAACTAGAGAGTGTCTGGAGAATTCACAGAATCACAGAATGGCCAGGGTTGGAAGGGACCTCAAGGATCATGAATCTCCAAACCCCCCTGCCACATGCAGGGCCACCAACCTCCACATTTAGTACTAGACCAGGCTGCCCGGGGCCCCATCCAATCTGGCCTTGAACATCTCCAGGGATGGGGCATCCACAGCCTCTCTGGGCAGCCTGTTCCAGCACCTCACCACTCTCATAGTAAAGAACTTTAGCCTTTTTCTGTATAATGCAAAGAGAGCAAATGCAGTGAAACGGCATTTGGGTTAGATGAAACTAAATGTACTTTTAGACTATTGCTTTTAAGTTTTTCTTTCTTTGTCAAATTGATATGTAAAAATATTTTGTTTTAAGAACAATTTTTACAATCAAGTCTGTGAATACATATTACCCAATAGAATTAAAAATGTGTAAATTTAGTCACATAGCACAAGGTGTTAAGTGATGACACTGCATAATCTGTAGGTAGGTTTTTGTCTAAGAATAGAAGAATCATGAGATCACATTCTGAGACAGAGAACTGCAAGAAGCTGAGTATATTCAGTGATAAATAAAAAAGGAAACAAATATAACAATATTTATTCTAAGCATTCTGAAAGTACATTTCCAAATGACTTTACACCATTAGTTACTATGATTTAACACATTTTCCTCTGAATATTAAAAAAGAACATTATGAAAATCACACAAAAATATAAATTGAAATGTAATCTCAGTTACAAAAAAAAAATTCTTATGACAGAATTTGCCACCTTTGTTCTATCCACAAGACTAAGAATATATATGTATAATTTTCATTTTAACTGCCATGTAAGACATTTGGATAATTCTAGAAAACTAGAATATTTTACCTGCTTCGTGATCTACTGGTTTGTACAATACATAAATGCAACCAATTTTTGCATGCCTACCCAGAAAAGTCAGTTTTCTAAGCAAGCGCTTAGGGTACAGAAATGCATAAACTACTTTGCACACAAACTCACATCAAATGGCTTTGTTAAATCACCTTTATAGTATTGTTTTGCTTCTCAGTAATCTCTCAGTTTTGGCTTGTGCCATGCCTCAGAAAACAAGACCATGTCCTACAACAACAAGCTCAAGTGTGGCAGCGTGTTGGAAATAAAACACAAATGGTACATGAGATTTACCAAAAGTCGATGTCTGCCTTATGTAGACTGTGCTCTGATTTTCCTACTCATTTTTTTTAGAGAACTACCCTGCTAGTAGAGCTGTGAAAACTAACAAACAGCCTGACGTTTGAAAACTGTTATATAGGTTGCAAATGCCAATATATAGCAATAAGTAAACAGTGGAACTACTGCAGTCTGTAAAATTTCAAGTGCCTCTCTAATGAGACTTTTGAAGAAAAGGTGATACAGAAAAAAAGGGTATATCATGTCATTTTAAAGTTCAGCATAGAAATGTAGAGACAAAAAGGTTATGCTCAATACCTAAGTCTGGAATTACTGAATTTTGAGCCCTGACCCTCGCAAATTAAAAAAGGCTCCTCCAGGTTTCACAGGAGAAAATATAAGCAAATATGTGAAATTACTTGTGAAAGTAAAGAACTCAAAGAACCTTGTGTTTCTTCAGCTCTAAAGCTTGGACTTCACAATCCCAGCTTTACTGACACCACAAGCATACTTGGTTAGAAGAAAGCTGTTATCAGATCGCAAGAGGACACTGACTCCACACCCTGAACCGCAACCCTGAACACCAGGGGTTTGGTCTCGCTCTCTTCTGGAGCTCTGGATTCTGCCTTCTGCACTGAGCAATGGCGCTGTCAGGAGTGGGCAAAGGTTGATAGGAGAACATGTCTGGCAGAAGCACAGCTTGGGAAACCTATTTCTTGAAAACTTCCTGCTGTTCTAACAGTACAGCACTTTCCGCTGCTGCTATTTTGGCACAGTCTCTAAATATTAATCAATCTGGCAGAGTAAAATGTCAGGATTTCTTGAAAGCACAAGGAAGAACTCCCAACATTTCATATTTTAGCCAGACTGAGAAGCAAGAAACAGGAATGTCTACTTTCCTTGTTTTGGCCTTTCTATTTTTAAAATGGCTGCTACAAAACCATGAAAGGATTTGAGCTCATTAAAAAATAAATAAGTAAATTAGTCCTATCGGATTTATATAATAGACCTGGTAAAGATTCATATATGTTTTAGAGACAGCACAGCCCAATCCCACACACAGGGCCGTATTTTAAGTTCTTTGTTTGTCATGCTTCTGGATCAAAAAAAAAGATGAAGCTTTTTAGCAAGGAAGGGCTGTTTACTTAAAAACAAAATAAGAGATCAGAAAGGATATGTAACATCAGAGTTAAGAGATGAGAAACCCGCAGGCTTTTTGCAAGTCCTCAGACTTATCAACAGAGAAGATCCTCTGTATTTTGTCACATGTCCAACAAACCAAGCTGGAGAAATTCCTGATTTTATCTTCTCTTTAAGCTAATACAAACTACCAGTGGAAGCGTCAGCTCTGTTTTCCTGAAAGATGCTGGCTACCCATTCTGATTTTAATGCGGGCACCCAGTGTGTGATGGCACAGTTCATGTAGTCATATAGGGAATCATAAAGACAAGCAGATCAGATGAGGGTTGAGGATCACTTTCCCAGCTACTTGAGTACAGCAGCACTTGGGCCAGCACAAGGAAGAGGTCAGAATGATGAACTGAGAAACAGTGGTTATAAGAGGACAGCTGGGCTCAGTGGCAGCAATGGTTTACAGATCAAGAAGGTAAAGCAATAGAGTGTCTGATGAAATAAAAAACAACAGCTTTTCTTTTGTTGTTTATTGTCCAATTGAAGAATTACAGACTCAGATACAAAGTCACAATCCCTGGACTCCTCCTCTGGCTTGACAAAACACATCTAACAACATGGCATGCTAGAATTTAAACTAGCATGTTTATTGTTTTATCAGTGTTTGGGGCATTATTATATCTTATTTGCTCTAACACTGACAGTTTACATTCAGCTTCATACACTTAGCAATTGATGTTTGAGCAATTCACAGGCAAAATCTGTTCACTCAGGCACTGCTCAACAGTGTTCTTTGTGGCCTCTGGTCTTGTTCCATCTAATATGGGAGTCTCACAGCAAACAAAACTATAATGTGTACTGAGAAAAAGAAAAAGCAAAAAGCTAGGCTGCTAAAAAGATTGATAGGAAAATCACAATACACCAGTTCTGAATATAAATCAGGTCTATAAGCCACAAAAGAACAAAAGGCACTCTTATAGTAGTTCAATTGAGGAATTATTTCGGTAGGAAAGTAATCATTCTTGTCTGTAGTCCTCAATTAGTGTTAATTGTAAGAAAAAGCTTATTAGGAATATTTAAATTTTAAACTCCCCCGTGCAAGCATATCTGAATTCCCAGTAGCTAGTGTGAGGCAAAGTGTATTAATTAAAATGCCACTTTGGGAAATCCTTCTCTATCCCATGTTCATTATTAAGATGAAAGATAGAGAACAGGTTTTGATTTTCTATAAAGATCTTAGTCATTGTGGCAAGGATTTAAATGGTGGAGGAAAGCATTTGGAACGTTAATGGAATTCTGATCATTTTACAAGACTTAGACCTTTTACGACTCTTCTGACCCAAAGGAGGGATTTGCACAGGTTTGCAAAGGTCTAGGACAATACATTGCCAAAGTCTGGATCCCAGAACTCTTTAGTCACTTTCTAAAGGGACTAATGATTTTTGAATGCTTCAGTTTAGATGATCTGCTATATTAAAATATACATACATATTTATTCCTCAAGTCCCACTGGCCAGCCTAAACAATTTAAAAGTTTTACAATCTATTTCATGGAGCCGTCTTTACCTGGAGTAAGTGCTGGCCACACGAGTAAGGGCAAGAATTCAATTCCCATTGCATTTTACTAAATATATCCTGTTATCAATATGCACCTTTCAGACTATCATAATCCAATTATCTCTATCATACAAAGAGCTGCATGAGAAGTAGGGAAGTAGAGCTTGCACGCAAGAAAGAGCTGGAGTTCCTTGTGCAACCAGTCAAGAGCCCAGTGAACAAATATTTTGAAAATGTTGCCTTATGCAACCAAAGACTAAACTGTAACTTGCTTCTATGCCCATAGCTGGCAGGGAAATTGGGCCTTCATAATCTGCCCCTCTTTTATACCAACTAAAACTGAGAAACTCTTCTGACAAAATAGCCTTCTGAGAGACACATAAGCCTTTCTGCAAACTGACTCTTAAGCTAAGAGGGTACCTGTATATTCCTGCCTGATGTTTGAGCTGACTGCAGTGCAGCTCTCACCTCCTTTGGAATTCCTCCTGGAATTCGGTCAGGTGCAGTTGTGTCTATGCCAGTGTTTATATTTCCACTCTTCTAATAATGTGAGTGGGGAAAATGTGACCACTGCACTTATGGCCGTGTTTTCTTGTTCCTTCCCAGAGATATCGAAGAAACTGAACTGAAAGTGTTCAGACTGTAGAGTCTGAGAGTAGACTAGAGTAGAGGCAAAAATTCCTGTCATTGCTGCCCCTGCAAAACAGCTGATATGGAAAAGGAGCTAAATATAGACTAGGTGCCTACAAGTTTACAATAGCATAGCAAATGTAACCTAAGATGCATTAGTAGAAATACTCCCATCAGAGGTGAAGAACTCTAGCAGATATTTACAGTAAGACACTGATCACATGCAAAATGAGGAAAAGCTTCTTTACTCTGAGGGTGACAGAGCACTGGAACAGTCTGCCCACAGAAGGTGTGGAGTGTCCTTTTCTGGAGATACTCAAAACCTACCTGGATGTTTTCCTATGTAACCTTCTGTATGGAACCTGCGTTAGCAGGAGCATTGGACTCAATGATCTCCAGAGGTCCCTTCCAACACCTATGATTCTCTGATTCTGTAATTCTGCTAAATATGAACTAATGTGGTATAGGTTGGTGGAAAAGAAAGGGTACCGCGATGACTATTGAAACGGGAAAGGAAGTTTATGAAGACAGTTCAGAAGAGCTCTACTTTGTTTAGGCTAACAAGGCAAATACTGGAACAGAACATAGGCTAATTGCCTATAAATACATCAAAGAGATAAACAATGAGGAAAATATTTAAACTAGAAACCAACGATGGCAAAAGAAGACAAACTGCAAACCAGTAATTAATAGATTTAGCATATAATTTGGAAAGGAAATCCTAAATATTATAGAATTGTCAGACTTGCTTTTGGAGTAGTAAGTCTAGAGCAAAGTAGTATAGGCATGGTTGTTTTTGTTTTTTTTTTTTTCTTCCTTGTTGTTGTTTTCTTTGTTTGTTTGTTTGTTTTGTTCCAATACGTAAAATAGAGTATATTTACAACAATTGAAAGACCCAGCATTGGGCATCCTTTAAGATATTCTGTCCATGTGCATATTTGCACAACAGAAGTTCATACACCAGCCACAGGAAACAGGAGAATTGTTCAGCTTTGCTGCAGAACAGCCACTTGCCTACTAGCTTTGTAAGTCATTTCTTACGTCCTTCACTTCCCAGATGAGTAATGAAATGACACAGTCAGTCAATCGCACCTTGGCAGAGCAAAACTAAGCAGTACATCTATTTCCAGTACAGGATCCAGTCTGAAGACATCTAAGGTAGAATTTGACTACTCTAATGTGGGTGTTGTCTACATCTGAGCTCGTCACCTGGCACTAATACCTCTTCACTTTGTAGTTAGCGCAGAGTTAGTAAGTCTAATTCTTCCTCTGGCTAGAGGCTGGGCTCTGATTCATGTCACCCTGAAACAGGCAGTCTGTTTGGCCAGATGGATCTCACTCTCATCCCACAGAATACATAATCTACAAAAACAAATTCCTATTGACTATAATAGGAAATCTGACAATTAGCTCAGCTCACCATGTTGTAGACCCTTAAAACTGGATGAGATGAAGTCATCTTCTGCTCTGGTTGCTAATAAAAATAACCACACTTTTCAAAGAGAAACAAGAAACCAAACCAAGCCAAACGATCTTCTAATACAAACTATTCACTACATTGCAAACACAGGATAAAAGTTGTGCTTATGGTTTCATTATAAAGGATTTGTCTGCTGAAAGATGAGATTACCCTAAGCCTCTGCTTTTGAGTTTTCAGCCCAGAAGTATGGAAATATCACAAAAGAAAGTGAACTTCTGTTTGCTACTCTCATAGCTAGGTAAGCAGCCAGCATTTGGCAACTATGACAAACCTTGGCTCTTTCAAGTTTTATGACAAAGATTTAATGGACAATTTGCAAGCGTTAGGTCTCTGCAGCATAGTGGCAAACAGCTTTTTTCTGCCAGGGCCTGTAATTTTACAGGCATGAACTCCACAGATCAAAGGCAAATTTGAAATGCATTTTCAGCATGGTTCTGAATCACCCAGAGAAACTGCAGCTAGAGTTACTGCAAAATTTTGACACAGTGGATGATTTAAACATATACTTGTCATAGTTTACATGCTGAGTGTTGGGCATGCAGCACTTAGATCTGTGGAGCTCATGTTATCGTAACAGTGATCCTATGGACAAGGAAATATGATTTCAAAGTGCACAGAAAAGACAGAAATAATTTTGGTAAGATTTATTATTGTTTACACTGAGAAATTTTATTAGTTGTTTGTCATCACGAAGACAAGTAAAGGAGCTTAAAAAGTAATCCTAAAAAATTATTGAAATGCTTTTATTGCTATAGATGTGAAGTTTTAACAGATCAAAAGGAGCTCTGGTAAAAAGCACCACAAAAGCATAGTCACTGACAGTTCAGTGGTATTGTTTTCCAAAAGCGGGCCTTGTAGCCTGTTGATCTTGTAGCATGAGAGAATCTCAGTGGATAAGGAACTGGTTGGAATGCCACAGCCAGAGGATTGTTCTCCAGATGAGCAGTGATGAGCAGTGTCCCCCAGGGGTCCAGCATGGGACCAGTGCTCTTTAACATCTTTATGAGTGACATAGATGATGGGATTGAGTGCACCCTCAGTAAGCTTGCAGGTGACACCAAACTGAGTAGTATAGTTGATAAGGGAGAAGGAAGGGACGCCACCCTAAGGGACCCCGATAAACACAAAAGGTCCTGGTAAACCTAGTGAGGTTCAACAGAGCCAAGTGCAAGATGTTGAACTTTGGTCCAGGCAATTCTAGATATATATATATAGACTGGGAGAAGAACTTAAGAGCAGCCCTGCTGTGAAGGACTTGGGGGTCCTGGCAGATGAAAGACATAACATGAGTCAGCAATGTGTGTTTGCAGCCTGGAAGGCTAACTGTATTCTGGGCTGCATCAAAGACAGATGGTCAGCAATGGTGGGGAGGTGATTGTCCCACTCTACTCTGACCTTTGCAGGACCCTTCTGGAGTACTGCGTCCTTTTCCAGGCTCTCAACACGTGAAAGATGTGAAGAGCTTCCAGAGAAGGGCCACAAGGATGATCAGAGGCTGAAGGATCTCTCCTACAAAAACAGGTTGAAGGTCCAGGGCTTGTCCAGTCTGGAGAAGGCTCTAGGGTGACCTCATTATGGCCTTCCAATATTTAAAGGGATATTATAAAGGGAAAATTTTATTTTTTTTTTTACATTGGTAGACAGTGTTATGACAACGGGAGAATGAGGTTTTAAACTAATGGTGGTAAGATTAGATGTAAGGGGAAGCTTTTTGCTGTGTGGTGAGGTGCTGGTACAGGCTGCCCAGAGAGACTGTGGGCCCCATCCCTGGAGGTGTTCAAGGCCAGGTTGGATGGGGTTCCGGGCAGCCTGGTCTGATGCCTGATGTAGTGGCTGTCAACCCTGCTCACAGCAGGAGGGTTGGAACTAGATGATCTTTAAAGTCCCTTCCAACCCAAGCTATTCTATGATTCTATATTCATTTCCTTCACATGTGTGCCTGTTTAATGAAGAGGAAAGGACGAGGAACCCACTGCCTACAAACACAAAAAACATTTTTCGTGCTTTTCACTCGGCTGCCCCGTGTTTTCACACCAGCAAGGGCAGCGCACCACACACCGGCAGCCGTGCCCTCAGCCCAACCCCTTCCCCCCCCTGCCAGCCGGGAGCCGCTCAGAGGAAGGCGGCAAGCCGCTCTACTCCCAGCCCGGCGTTGCGGCCCCGAGGGGCGGTGAGGCCCGTCCCGCCCGCTCCGGCCGCCCAATGGGAGCGGCGGATGTTAGCGGGCCGGGAGGTGGCGGCGTTGCCACAGCAGCGGCGGCGGAGCGGGTCTGGGTTGGGCGCTGGCGGTCGGGGCGAGCCATGGAAGGGCTGGAAGGTGAGGGGCAGCGGTGGGGGGCGGCTAGAAAGGCCCCAGCCGTCCGGCGGGGCAGCGGGAACCGCTCGGGGTGTGCCACGCTCCGGTTTCGTGGTGCTGCGGGCGCGTCTGGGCGGTGGCGGCGGGAGCTGCGGGCCGGGCGCCGCTTTCCCCTCGTTCGGAGCCCGGCCTCGCCGCGCCGTAGTGCTGGGGAGCGCAGCCGGGCACGCTTCGGTGGTCGGCGAGCGGGGGAGAGAGGCTGTGGGTCCGGGCGGGCTGGGGATGCTGGCGGGCGGGGCCGCGCTTTGTCCCCGGCTCCGCTCCGCTGCCGCAGCCCGGCGGGCGGGCTGGGCGGTTCCGCCGCCCGCTTGGCGCTCGGGGGACGCTGCTGCGGGGAGGCTGTGCCCGCTTCTCTGCTTTTGCTCACGGAGGATGAAGTCATGGTACAGCCGTAATTCCTGGGGAGTGCTCGGTGCCGCGAAAACGAGGTGTGTGTTTGCTGACAGAGTATTTGCAACTTTATCCCGCGCCAGTTGCTTCGGTGAAGATATCATCACCCTTCCGACCATCCGTTGCAGTGAAATGCCAGCCTGGAACTTAAGAAGTTGCAGCTTGCCTTAGAACGCTTAGTAAATCTGCCATTACTGCGTTTGATGAGCTGCTGTAACCATATTAAGAAAAAATGCAGCCTTGTTCTGAGTAATTGTCACAAAACAGTCGTTGAGGCTCCCATGCTGAGCTTCGCAGGCAATAACTGCGTGTTTAAACAGGGGTGAGCATTAGCTAGCCTTTGTCCTTTGTCCCTCCAAGCACTGGTGTCACTCACAGCGAGCGTCTGTCCTTTCTCTATGTCCTAACCATAGATGTTATGGTCATCAGGCTCTTCTCCTATGAGCAGTGACTTCAGCAAGACTATACATCAGGGCAGCATTATTTGGCATTAAAATCCCAAGAGGTTTTCTGTTATTTAATTTGTTCTTACGCCTTACCTGTTAGTGAGATTTGAAAGGTGATGTCCAGCAGTTTATCAAATAATATTTTGGGTTTGGTTTTTTTTTTTGTTTTTTGTTTTGCCTCTGACTGATGACGATCCTATGCTGCCTGCCCAGAAGGGGGAAGCTTGCTTTGGTTTTGAGTCAGCTGCATGTTTGCTTGCAGTTGGGACTGCGTATTATCTGCAGCCCATCCATCAATTGATTTGGCTGTGAGCTGATTTAATGAAGCCAGCTATGCCAGCTGTGTTGTATAAGCTCCAGTAGCTTCATAACAGAGGGTAGGGAGAATGGTCATCTACAGATTACAGAAGGCTAAGAAAGTTTGACATTATTGGGTTGGATTTCTCCCTGTTCTGTCTGCTGGTTGGTGTGCCTTCTGGAGAAGAGTTACATTTCTGTTGTTTCAGTAGATATAGGCAGTGGTGGGAAGAAGAACTTCTGAATTGTAGGCTCTCATGCTTACTCAGCCCTTGTTTGAAATCACTTTCAAAAGCTAGAGCTTATCAGAGTTATTTTGTTTTCCGTGGCATGGAATGTTCCTTCTGAGCACTCAAGATCAATTTGAGCATAGCATGGGTATTGAGACATTTCTAAAATTCAAGATGACCTTTGTTCTGAAGACTCATATCCCACACTGTTATCTAGCTTCTTTGAAATTAAGTAATACGCTTTTCTGCATCTTTTGGGGTTAGTTTGTACTACTTTCCTGTCTTTGAACATTGCCAAAACACAAAATACTGCTTTTTTTTTTTCTTTTATCAAAGCACAAACTATTAGTGCTCCTAGAGCCGCAGTGTACATAAGTACACAGAGCTTTTGTATACAGGTTTTTCAGTTTAAGACATCTCTTTTGAACATTAAGGTAGGCTCTAATGACGTTCATATGGGAAGATGGCCCCAAGAGAGGAAAACAGGCAAAACCAACAGTAAAGATGGATTATTTTGCTAGATGTTGTGCTTTTCTCTCTGTCTCTGATTCACCAGTGACTCAGAAGAAAGTTGTTGGTTGCGATTTTGGATTAAATTTGTGTTAAAGAGCACAGTTGCCCAGTCATTCATCCAGCATGGAAGCAAGGACTGCTCCTGAAATCCGGCTCAGCCTGCTCCTTGTCTGGGGTTAGGGCTCAGCAAAACCAATTCCCAGGGCTGATTTGTGCAGCTGGTCTGGGCAGTTGTGAGGTGAGGGATATAATTAGGGTGCAGGGCAGGACTTTGGCTTTTGGCTGCATTCTCCTGGTGTGTTTTTGTGGTGGTGGAAGGGCCCTCAGGCATGAATTGCCTGCCCAGGACTTCTTGCCTTCAGAAGCTGATGCTTTATTTTCTGAAGCTCAGCAACGTTGAGGTGAGATCTGTTTTATTTCTGACAATTCAAGCATGCTTTTAATAAGAAGTAAGTTTACACAGTTTGTAATGATTCTTTCCATTATGTGAAGAGTTGAACGTGTATTAGTTGGCTTGTTGAGCTGCATTAGTGACATTTAAGAAGTGGAATAGTACTTTTTATGTTGTGACTGCGTTTTTCTCACTATGCACAAGTTTAAATGTTCAGTGAAATGGCAAAGTAGCTTTCCGTACAACTTAAATGTTGCTTTCAAAGTTCACTTGTGCTGGTTTTTTGATGTCTGCTTTATTTTTTCAGTTGTCTACCAGTACTGTTATATTACTAGACTGGTGTTGAAAGTCACATTTAGAACTACAAAGCTTTGTACAAAGGAATCAGTGCGCACATTTCGAGTGACAAATTTGTTACATGCTTTGAAAGTTGTATCTCGGATTCCTGACTTGACATTTATTACTTTGTAGCCTGTGTGGGTTTGACTGTTCTTCAGTTCATTTGTTTAATTTGTTTAATTTCCTGGAGAATGTACTGAGAGCAATGACCGCAGGAAGCAATGATCTTTAAGGTGAGTTAAAAGCCCTGCCCTGGGTAACCTGGTGTGTGCTGAGTCTGAAGGCCACTTGCCATGGTTTGGTGTGTGCTAGTGGCTCTCACTGCTGGATGGCAGGAGAAGGGCTGTCACATCAGTGCAGTTATCCCTGTGCTTTGCTGAGGATGATGGAGGAGGGGCCCAAGCACTGAATTCCTCACTTGAACAGGAACAGTCCAATGGTGGCATTAAATCAGCTGCACTCTTAGGCTCTTGTTTTTTTTTCTGGGAGGGTGCTGGCAGCAGCTGCCGAAGCTGAAGAAATGCTTATTCCCACACTTGTTCACAGCCATCCCAGCAGGTCAGAATGGCTGCTGCCTGGAGGGTGAAGGGCACGGGGCAGCTGTGGATGAAGGCAGCACCCACAAAGCCCCAGCAGCTAGGGAGGGCTCAAAGGGGATGGGTGGCTGCGGGCTGTAGCCTGAAGCTTCCCCTGCACACACTAAGCAGGATCTGTTACTGCCATTAAGCTTTCAGGCTCTGAGCAGTCTGGGTGTGCCCCTGCGGACTGTTACTAATAAAGCTTGCTGTATAGCATCTCCTGGGAGCTGAGGACTGTGCTGAAGGATCGTTTTTTTTTCTGGACCTTTCACTTACCCTGATAATGTCTGAGACCCCACCGCAAACAGTTGAGGCATAATACTTTGGGGCTTAGTATTAGTAACATGACCACTGGGTGCAAGTGCATGTGCTTGCTTTCAGTTTGGGAGTGAGCCAATGCCCGCTTCCTTTGCCTTATTATTATTTTCCTTATGCTGTAGGAAATTATTACTTTGTTTTCAAAACAGAAATATGTGAGCTTCCTTTCCCTTTGGTGTACATCTTTGCCTTACCTCTGGATGTGTACTGCAGCTTCCTTACTTTGGCAGCCATTTTCTTAAGCTGCATTTCTGTAACATTCTGGCTTTTTCTTTTTTTCTCCTGAAAGTATCTAATTTGTCTGAGAGAAGGAAAAATAAATGTTATGATTCTTAAATCAGCAAGCTGGAAACTGCTGTCATCTGAAATCCAAGACTAACATAAATGTATAGATTTTTAAGAATGTGCTACTCTAGTAGTTATTAAAGCATAATAAGTAACTTTGCATTGTACTGCTGTGTTTTACACGTGTTTGCCCCTCTGGTAAGCGATATAATTATTACATTTAATACACTGAATTACCATGGACAAGTTTAGTTTTTTGACACCTTTTTTATTTTTATTTTTGATTAGTGCTTATGTTTCAGGAAAGAAACTGAAATGAAATGTTTTGGGGCTGTCAATGCAAGGCTGGCAGAGTGAAGGTCAGCGTGAGGAGGCCGGGCTGCGTCTGGCTACCTGCTTACTGTCAGCACAATTCTTCAACCACGCATAGATTTTGCAAGTCATGTGATTTCTAGTGGTGACTAGCTGATGTTAAAGCTCATTAACAGAAGATCAAATAGCGTGTTTGGAAGTCAGATCGATCATGCAGAACTATTTAATTGCCTTAGGTTTTGATGTGGTATGCGTTGAAGGGGAAGCTCTCATGGTTTTTTGTGTGTCACAACTGAATGCTTCTCCAAAGTGCCTGCACACCCATGCTCAAGTGTGTGGAACAAATTGAAGGAATTGGAGATCTGTGCACAGCTGCAGGACTGCAGTGTCACTGGGGCCACAGGAACGTGGCAGTGTCTGCTGCACTGTGGTTGGGTACAGGCTGTGCAGGAAGAACCAGTCAGATGGCAAGCAGAGGTTGCCTTTGTGTGGGAGAGCAGTGGAGCCTTACTGTGGGATTGGAGAGGATCAAACATAGCAAGCAGAGCAATATGGGAACTGTCGTATTTGTATGTCTGCTACAAGCCACTTGATGAGGCAGAAGAAGTCCTCTTCAGATAGGTGAAAGGAGCCATGGCCCTCACAGGAGATTTTACCCACCGTTATTAGCTGGAGGAACAAGTCAGCAGAATATGAGCAGTCCAGAAGGCTTTCGATGTATATCAGTGACGACTTCCTGACCCAGGTGAAGATAGATGTGGAAAAGTCTGCTGGACCTCACAGCATGAATAAGGAAGCATTGCCTGCAGGGGTGAAGGTCAGGGCAGCCATAAATGTGTTGGTCATCAGGTGAATGCATTCAGGGTCCTGAGAAGAGAGGGCAAGAAGGAGAATCAGGACCCTGGCCTTGAGGAGAGAAGACTTTGTCCTGTTTAGGGATCTGCTTGGAAGTGTCACATAGGAGTGGGGAAAAGTAGTTTCAGGAAGATATTTAGTGTGACATCAGCATGTTTTCACATTGGAAGTTATGCTTCAGATGAGAAAGGGAAGAAGAAAGGGTAGAGAGTTACAGAGAAGTGTAACGCATCATGATACACGTTTTGCATGTGCCTGTGTTACTGTTCTAGACCGTGTGCAATTCACTTCTCAGTCACAAAAAGAACTTATTCAGAGAATCCTCCTCCAGGTTGTCACTCTGAGGCAGAGTAGTTGTCCTCAACATGTTATTTTCAAGGAAGTAATACAGAACTCGCCATAATCAGACTCATGTTCGTTACAATAACAGTAATTTTGACAAATATAGTACACTTGCATTGTCAGGCTGGAGAGCTGATAGAGGAGTATGCAGGAGGTACTATGAAAGCCTCACTGAAGCTTTTCAGCTTGAAGGAGTTGAAGTTTTGCTGCTTTCTGATATCTTTAGTAAGCAGAAGTGACAGGTTTACACAAGATTAGACTCCATTGTCAATACAGTAGTAAAAAAGAATTAATCTCTCCTCTGAAGTCAGGCAGAGATAGAAGTAGACAGAATCATAGAATGGCTTGGGTTGGAAAGGACCTTTAAGAACGCCTAGTTCCAAACTCCTGCTGTGGGCAGGATCACCACCCAGCTGATGAGGCTGCCTAGAGCCCCATCCAGTCTGGCCTTAAACATCTCCAGAGATGGGAGCATCCACAGCTTGTCTTGGCAGCCAGTGCCTCACCACCCTCAGAGTAAAAAATGTCTTCCTATCATCTCCCCTAAATTTCCTCTCTTTTGATTTGAAGCAATTCCCCCTTGTCTTATTACTATTAGACCATGTAAAAAGTTGGTAGAAGTAGATTGGTTTACTACTTATTGTGAAAAACCTGATGGCCTAAAAACTTTGAATTATGCAAGAAGGCTGAATAGTAAAGAATGACCTTACTATGATTTCCTCTTGCTTTTTCTTCCTGTGTATTTGTGAGTGGCATGAGCTACTAAGGGCTAGGTTGGGGTGTAAATCGTTTCCATCATCAGAGTTCAGCAAAGTACTGCCCATTGTTAAGCAGAATGATGTTTGATTTTATTTTTTTCATTTTTGCTTCAGACAAAAACTTGTAGAATTAATATTCTGTTTTTTCAGTCATTTCAGCACCAGGTCAGTGCTGCTTAGCTGACATATGTTGGAGTCTGCCACCAGGAAATGGTGTTGTGCATTGATGGTACAATTCCCCAGTCAATGAGACTGGGGTTTTTTTGGTAGCTGAAGCATATGGATTTAAGCACAAAATAACTGGCTTTTGGGGATGGGAGTTGTGCCAAAAACAATACATTCAATTTTCCAGGGAAATTTGGCATGCACTCTTCCACAAATGTCTTTCAGTATTTGCAGACCACTTGTCAAGTAGGTAATGCCAAAGTTGGAATTCTTACCAGAGTGTTTCTGCACGTTTGAATGCAGTGGCACCTGGTGGTTCTTGTTATTACAGTTGTCTGGCCAAAGTCATTTAGTACTGTCATTGCTGCAGATAAATTAAAGGCTTAGAAGGGCAATCAAACAGGTCTCATAACATTACAAAATACTGTTATTGAGACCAAGTATTGCTTTAATCTTTGTAGTCTTATTTCTTTGGAGCATCCTGCGCCTTATATCTAAGTATGTGCAGACGTACATGGAAACGCACAGCTTTCCAAAAGTGTAAGCTGTAGTGAAACTTCATTTATTAACTGCTCAGCAGTACTGAAGGCTTCTGCTCCTCAGTATGCAGGCTATTTTACACAACTGCTTGTTTCTTCAGCATGACAGTAGGAGCTAACCTTATGGCTGGGACTGCATCAAATCAAACTTGTATGTTTCTGTGGGCCCACACATTACTGTACAACAGAAGATAAATCTGGGAACTGACAGCTTGTAGTTTCTACTCTAAATCAGTTGCTGTGTTTGAATGTGGTGGGAAGAAGAGAATCTGTTCCCTAGAAATCTAGCTTTCAAAGAAGTTTAAATTCATCTGTAGTTGAACTAAAAGCCCCGTGCTGCCTGAGGGGCTCTGTGAGGCTCTATTGTCAGCCTTTGAGGTCCACCCAGACTTCTCAGCAAAACTCCAGCCTTGAGAAGAGAAAGTACAGGAAACTAGACTGTGACCACATCTGAAAGGAATGTGTGGGGTAACTTATTCATGTGCAGGTAGAAAAAGAAATGAAAAATGAAAGATTGTTCAGAAATGCAAGTGGTGAATTTGGATGAATTTGGTCATGAGATTGGGAGATTTATGAACAAAGCTGCAACAATCTGATGACTTAATGATTGACAACCAACATCTTAGTAGGTTGATCTCTGTTTTTGAGACCTGGTCTCAGGCAGACAGTAGAATTGGGTGTAAACCTGCGTGTCATAGTTCTGGCAATATTCAATGAAAATACTTCTTTTATTGGTGTATACATGACCATCTTGAACATAATTTTCTTACAAAATGATGTAATTATTACTGTTTAAATAAACGGATGTTATTCATGTTTAAAATTGGCACATAAATTACTGGTGATATCTCTGCACTATTGCCAGACTTCAAAGAAGACTGAACAAAAATTCACAAACTGCTGTGATGCTATCTTAGAGCCAATTTCTATTGTCCTACTCATGTGCCAAGTAAACCCTTTCTTGTGTTTCTTGATTCAGGTGTTACCTTTCTATTTTATCTTCTTTCCCATACAACCAAGTTGAATCTATTACCTTTCTTACTTGCATCTCTATTATTCCGTGTGTTGCTGTACTCCTTTTCCCTTCCCTTCTTATCTTGTCAGTGGTTTTGATGGTGTTGGGATGGTGGCGTGCTTCTCATCGGCCTTGCCTGAAGGCCATGGTGGAGGATCTTTTCCTCACAGTGTTTTACAGCCCAGGATGGATAGTGATAGTGATAGGAGAGAGTTCCAGTGCACAGCTGTGGAGGTTCCTCTGCAGAGCTGTCCTGGGTGCTCATACAGCACAGAACTCATACAGTACCAGAACTGTCAGCTTGTGCTCCTTAATAAATGGATTCTGCTGTTTGATTTATTCTTACTTGTTATTGCTTTTAAGCCTTAAATGCATTGAGGAGTGCCTTAATCAGGAAAAGAGATCCCTATGGACTGCCATTTGCTGTTACATTTCGAATTGCTACTTTAGGGAAAACCTTGCTGAAGTTAGTTGTGATGTAAATGCAACTTTGGACGAGCGAGAAAAAAATAATTTTGTCTCTTGTTAATTGCATACCTTATGTGTAACAAGTGCTAGGTATTGTATGTTATTGCCTTTAGGAGGAAAAAAAAAGGCAAACTCACCAACTTTTTTCACAATTTCACAATTTTATTGCCATCATTTATTTTAAAATCAGCAGGTTTCATGTTGATGTTACTCACCTTTCTGTAAAGCTCATGAGCTCTTAAAAAGGAAATGTTAACATGTTATGGATTTATTTTTTAATTCTCTGTTTTTACTGAAGAATAAAAAAGCAATGAGGAAGAAGTGAAGGGATAAACACAGTGGGTTTGGGGTCAGTGGTCTGTGTTACAGGGGAAGTTTTGGCAGTAGCTCTTGATGAATGTGGCTGAGTACCTGCCAGCAGCACAGGAGAGTTAGGAATGCTGGAAGGAAATAGAGTTCAGTAACTGTAGCTGGTGAGTGCTAATTAGCACTTGTTATGTGTTGAAATGCCTTATGTAAATACTGCTGGATTAGCTGAGCATCTGTCAAGTCTGCTTTTTTTCATGGTGAATTCAAATATAAACATAAATTCCTAAGTGCAGTAAAAAGAAGAATATGGTGGAAGATGTAGCTATTGTGCTGTATTAGATTGTATCCATAGTACTGTGTTCAGTTTTGGGCACCTCAATACAGAAAGGACATTGAGGTGCTGGAGCAGATCCAAAGAAGGGCAGCAAGGCTCGTGAAGGGCTTGGAGAACATGCCCTACGAGGAGAGGCTGAAGGAACTGGGGCTGTTTAGTCTGGGAAAAAGGAGACTGATGGGAGACCTTATTGCTCTCTTCCAATACCTGAAAGGTGCCTACAGTGAGAGTGGGGTTGATCTCTTCTCACTGGTGGCAGGATGAGGGGAAATGGACTTAAGTTGTGCCAGGGTAAGTTTAGCTTGGATATCAGGAAAAACTTTTTTATAGAAGAGGTTGCTAAGCACTGGAATAGGCTGGAGGTTGAGTCACCATCCCTGGATGTGTTTAAAAACCATTTGGATGTGGTGCTCAGGGACATGATTTAGTTGTGGATTGTTAGGATAGTAGGTTGGGTCGTGGTTGGACTTGATGATCTTTAAGGTCTTTCCAACCTGAGTACTTCTGTAATTCTATTCTTCATTCACCAAGGCAGATATTTGAAAGAATTAATCTCTCAGTCAAATCTTATAATATTATGCTATACACCTGATTATGAGATCGCGAATAGTTATTTATTTCAGCCAATTTCTTGAAGACACAAAGGGTGTCACTTTGTATTTCTATGAAATGCCTCTCTCACTTGTTGGCAGATCTGAGAATTGTATTAGGAAAATGTCATAATATAAAGTTCTTTGTTTTTTTAAAATGGAAGTGACTTTGCACTGTTATCTGTCAGCACTATTAAGAGTGCCGAGAATCCAGAAGAATGAAGTAATGGAACAAGAAAGTCTGTGCATATCTGGTATTTTTGATTGGGAGAATTGAGGGGTGCCTCCAACCACTGCCTCTTTGCTTACCCTTGAGAAAAGCAATGAGGGAGGTTCCAGCTGTCAGAGCTATGTATGAGAAGTTTGCATCTTGCTACTTGTGATTAATGTTTAAAGGAACAGGCCTGTGGTAAAAATTTCAGGTATGATTGTTTAAAGCAAACGTTGGAAAGATACCATCAACAATAATAATAATAATAAAATAATAACCTTTCCTGTTTTGTGTTGTTAATATGCAAGTGTAACTCAGATGCAAGAATAGATGAAAAGCAAGATCTACCTGGAATGCTTTCTTTCCTGCTTTCCCTCTACTTGTGTAAATACAAATGCGTTTAGATTACAGGAATGAAACTTAATTATTACTTAAACTACGCATCTCAGTTACTGTCTGTGCAGTCCTGCTATGCTGTAATAAGGGCCTACTCGTGTCTACATGGAAAAGGTGTGTAAATTAATGAAGACACAATATATACAGAAGCATGTTCATCTGGAAAACACTTTCTGTATGATTTTTAATTCTTAAAAACTGTGTTGTAAAAATATACAATGAATTAATATACTACATACAATTAATGTGTACGTAAAAGTAGCAGAAATAGATTTAATGGTTGCTACTGGAAATCTCATTTAATTTCAACCTTTAAACTTGAAAAATGCATTAATTGGGAGCCATTCCCGTAAACCAGCCCGTAAACCGTTGACAAATCTGCATTTACTTGCCTTGAAACATTTTGTTCAGCTTTCTATTTTCTATAGGACTGATTCTCTGGTCCTCATTGATGTGTATGTATGTTTAGTTGGAAAACTGTTTACTACTGAGGAACTGAGGAAAAAAAATAATAGGAACTTTGAACTTATGTTTATAACTTCTGTAGTTTCAGCCACTAGTTTGCCTAAAGGGCAAAGAGCTGTACTTTCAGATTGAGTACAGAGGAAGAAACTAGTACATCTTAAGCTTGATCCAAATTTACTCCCTCTACTGATGCGTATGCGTATGTTCCTATAACTGTGTTACAGTGCTTTATATAATAGATACATGTCATTTATAAGCCTTATGTAGCTTTTCATCTCTGCCTCAACTCCATCATATAATAGATACTACATGAATATACTGGCTTGAAGGAACTTGGATACTGTGACTTGTTTTTTTTTTTAATCTGGTTCTATGAATCAGTCAGAGCTTTAATAGAAAGATCTGAAATGTTTGTGTAAACTGTCAGCTTATAACCTATATCAAATGTCTCATAAAAATAGCCTTCAAGAATTTTTCTAAGGCAAAGTGAAATAGTTTAACTTAATAGAGAGAAGTAAGTGATGAGATGTGGCTTCTATGTGATGTTTTGACAGGTGGTTCTCTTTCAAAGACATCATCCTCACTAAGAATTGTTGTTCTCCACATTTCTGTTCGGGCTGTCAGTGAGACTTGGTGTGAATGAGTCCTTTTCGTGCTGTTGTGCAGGCATTCCTTTAAAGGTGCAAAGTCTCACGTTCTAGATCATTAGAATTCATGCTGACTTTTTACTGGGCCAGGCTGCTTTGAAAAGTTACGTAAGGAGTTGTGTATCTCCCTTTCCTTTCTGATCAATGCGGTCTTTGCACAGTTCAAAGAACACATATTTTAACAGTGACAGCTGTTGTTATTGCCAAGTATATGAGGTTAGCAAGCCAGAAAGAATTCTTTTTAGTACAAATTTAAACAAATTTTCTTATAGAACTATGTTTTTTTGTTTTTTTTTTTTTAAGGTGAGATTGCAGTGCAAACTGGAGATCTGTTGCCATGTAGGATTTGTGGAAGGACTTTCTTTCCAGCAGCACTGGTAAGTGCTATGAGCACTGTTGGCTTTTACATTTGATAAGTCGATATGAAAGTTAAGCAGTGATCAGAATAGTTAAATAAAGAAGATCTAGATTATTGCTTTTTTCTGTTTTTACTTCTGTTTTCTCAAGTTAACAATTCCCATTGTCTCAGTCTTGAAGCTATTTAAAGATTAATTGTATTTTGGCATCCTGTCACATTCTGAAAATTTAGACACTTCCAAAGACGTTTTCTCTGGGGCCACAGAATCATTCCTTGCCTCTGCAAATGTAAGGCCTAACACCATTCCATCTTACCTAGCAGATGAAGTGTTCTGTTAGCAGTTTTCAAAATTCCTGCCTCTTCAGTCTTAATATAAATTGAATTGTCCTTAAATATAAATATGAATTTCAGACAGTTTCTGATCCATCTTTCCTCTTAATACCAATGCTGCCTACAACCTATCAGTTTCTTTATTTGTAAAGAGCAAATACAGATGCCTCCCTTTCTCTTCCTTGCTCAGACCCCATACCCCAGTTCCTGTATGTCTGTTAAAAAAAAGTAATGCTGGCATAGGAATTTGAGTGAAAGCGCTCTAATCTTACTCATCAGGACCTGAGCCTCATTTGCTTATTGGCACATCTAGAAAGAGGAAAATAACATGTTAATAACATATTTCTAAAAATAAATTCTGCTTTCTCTTTAATTTCTTCTTCTATTTGTAGAAAAAGCATGGACCCATTTGCCAAAAAACTTCTGCCAAGAAAAGGAAGACATTCGATTCCAGCCGCCAGAGAGCAGAAGGAACTGACATTCCCACAGTAAAACCTCTTAAGCCACGGGTATGTTATAATTTACTCCCTGTATGAACATTTTAGGTAAAATATGTATACGTTATAATAAGGTTTACTTCTGCTGGCAATTTGTGATAATTAGATCTATCAACAAGGATCTGGAATGAATTTATAATAAATGTATTTAACGTGAAATAAGAGCTTCAAACATAAAAAGTTGTGGGGTTTGTTTTTTTTTGACTTCTTAGCCAGAACCCCCCAAAAAGCCATCCAATTGGAGACGAAAGCATGAGGAATTCATAGCCACTATACGAGCAGCTAAAGGACTTAATCTTAAAGATGGTGGAAAACTTCCTCCACCACCTCCGCCATCATATGACCCTGGTATGTAAAACTATTGAGTTCCTTAAAGACTTTTTTGTAACTTAAACAATATATAAAATTGTGTATATTGGGGACTTTTTTTTAATACAATATTCATGAGTTCTTGAAGATTCCTATCTGGTTATCCCTATGCAAATGTTCTTTCATGACTGTTGGATCTGACTGGCTAGTGTCCTGAGTGGTTTTCAATGCCTGTTACTTTGTTTTTAATGCACCAAAAGGTAGTTATAGCCAACTTGCTAGTATGTTACATACTGTAGGTTGTACAAATTGTTTCAGCACCTTATTTCTATCTTCTGCAGCGGAACAGCTCAGTGCAAAGTTTCTTTTTAATTGGCTGCCAATTCTGGACATCTACATCCTTTATATATTGTAAAGCTGTGTGTTTGTCCAGTGTAGTCTACCATTTCTTTCTGATTTCAGATGTAGTTTCATAATTGCACTGTATGTACTTAACTGTTCTAGGCATGCTTGTGATCCTTCCTCGTGCACTGGGGAAGGCTTGTGTTTTAGAACATGTGAGATCAGTGGAACTTGTATTAATATGCGAGTAACATTTCTTCAGTGCCCTCAGACCTTGAGTTAGGATAAATATGGAAGCAGTCTGGGGTAATAAGGGAAAAACACTTTTAAGTGAACTTCTGTCATGTGATTGTAGGTTGGAGAATATCTTTGTTCAGGTCTTAAGTGGTAAGCCATTTGATTAACTCAGTGGTCATTTTCAGAAAGACTGGGAAAAAACATAAAAAATCATCTATTTGCTTCTGGCTGTCTGTGATCTTGTGAGGATGTCAGTAGTTTACACCTTCATTCTCCTCAGGAAATGCATTAGTCCTAGTATAAGGACTGTAGCTGTGCATTCATACTGCGAAGTGAAGACTCATATTATTCAGGATGCTAGGAAACATCAGGCCTAATCATGGAAAAGATCAATAAGTTAGTTGTGTAGGTTCTGAATTACAAGAAGAGAAGACCAGAACGAAATTTGCCATGCAGAAGCTATTGAAGCAGGATTCCCTTGGCACCAGTCTGCAAAAGAATGCAAGTAAAAGCGATGCAAAGAAAGTTGCTCTCTTCACTTTGCTTGAGTGTGAAGAGGTACTGGGAAGAGCACAGTATTATGCCTTTGTTTATCTTCCTTCCTTTTCACTTTCCCAAGCTATGCTTTATTATTTATAGTCTCCTTGCTTCATCCTGTTGCAGTGGGTAAGGAGTGAACCAGGAACAAAGATGTGTCAGTTAATTATGGACTCTTCCCACAAAAACAAAACAAAACGAAAACCTGCAAACAACAAAACAGAGCAGAGTAGCTACAGTTCTGCCTTTTTCACTTTATGTATGGGAAGAAAGAGGAATTATACAGTGTATCATGCAGTATATCCATCCTCTCCTACTCAGCTCTGTTTTTGGTACGCCTACTTCTAGGTAGCTGTTAGACTGCTTTTCCTTTAAGTAGGAAATATCAATACAGAATATTTTTCTTTTAACTGCTTGCTTTGAGTTTGGGAAAACAAAATAGGCAGTATTATTCCTTCTTTGATCGCCTGCTCCAATGTTTCTTTAGAAACAGTGTAGAAAAACCTGATGATGTTGAAAAGGATTTTAAGTCATTCCTATTTTCACTGAACTTGGCTACATATGTTTATTGCCTATTTATTTTGATTTGTTTGGACTGTATTGAGTTTACATTGAATCTTAACAGTTGTTCTGGATGGTAATGTCTGGTCCTGGACAATCTGCTGCAGGTGTTCCTGCTTGAGTAGGGCCTCCACAGGTGGCCTCCACCAGATGGCCTCCACAGATCTGTTTCAACCTCAGCTGTACTGTTCTATGGTAGCTGGGTGGCTGCCTGGTGCTAAGCATTTAATGAAAGGATAAAGATACAATCCCTTATACTTAAGAAAATACTTGTTAATCCTCTGTTGTCTGATTCACTTACTTTAGTCAGCTTTGAAAGTCTTCTCTAGGCTATCAGGGCTTCCATAATTGCTTGATTAATTGATTATTTTTTTTTTTATTTTATGTTTATACTTTCTGTTTGGTCCTAACATGGTTTGACCACCGATGTTTTTTAAATTTTTTTTAAATTTCTGAGTTTCCATCTCTTAAGGTGTAGTTTATGTTTGAGAATTCTGTCAGTAGTGTAGTTTACATAAAAATAAACAATCGGTGTTGCCACATGAGATTCCCATGCCATCACTTCTGCGACGGATTTCTATGTTTTTCTTGTAGTCTTTCTCTCTCTTTTTCAGGTCACTATTCATGGTTTTCCAACCATTAAGCTTTTGAACTATTCGAGATTTTCTTCTTTTAAAGGGATAAAAAGAGATAACTGTAATCCAGATCTGCTGTGTTTGGAGTAGTAACATGTAATCTCAGTCTTACTTTGGATTGTATGTGTCTGTGATCGCAGTGACTGTTGCATTTCTTTGTTTTCCTTAATGCACTTATAAAAACACATGGGAACATGCTAATTTAAACTACTGTGATGGTGCCCACATCTTCTGAATTTGATATTTACATGACTTAGAATAATGTACTCTGAGGAATTAAACATCCGTATCTCTAGATGCTAAGATATCTACTGGAAACTGAACTATAACAATTTACTGTCCAGGGGCAGTACATTTTAAGGGCTATATTATTAACACTCAGGTGAAGGATTTTGTAATACTTTAAATACTTATACAACATGAAATGTTGACTATATTATATATATATATATGTTATTATTTATTTTAAATGATCCTTTTTTAAGAATTGCAGTTGATACGTCTCGATTCTTTCAAAATGACAGGAGAAAAGAGAATTTATTGTCTTTAGCTATTTGTATGGGAAAGTTATTAATGTTCTTTCTTATCTTGAACAAACAGAACTGTACTTGTCATTTGTTGTTTAGCCTCTCCTGCACTTTCTGCCAGATAAGTTCCAAACCATTTCCATCTACCTGTTTTGCTACCCTCCATGCTGAATAGCATCTCTCAGATTATTCCTGTTTTCACATGAATTATCTCTGATCTTCAACTGCTCTTCTCATTCTTATCATCAAGCAAGAAACATCATTGCACAGTAATCTTTTCCCCAGTAATGTGTATTTCATTTTCAAAACCAAAAGACCTTAATTTTCTCTGGGATTTGAGCTGGTCTTTAAAAGACTTCAAAACACTTTTTATAACGCTTGTTTAAAACATATTACTAACATTATGCTTTTGTTTTTTTAAGATTACATTCAATGTCCGTATTGTCAGAGGAGATTTAATGAAAATGCAGCTGACAGGCACATCAATTTCTGTAAGGAACAAGCAGCACGAATTACCAATAAGGGGAAACTGGCAGCTGATACCAAAGGGAAGGTTCCTACTCGAACACAGGTGAACTACAATATTTTTCTTAAATTGTACTTGCTTTTGGTATCAAATCAAGCTTGTTAAATGTTTTGTGTTGCGCTTAAATTGAATTAATTGTTTTCTTCTGTAATTTTATTATTTTATGCACTATAATATTATTAAATTAGACACTAAGCATGGGAGAAGTTTTTGTTTATGAAAGTTGCAATCAGAGATTGATAAATGATAGCTTTCAGTTTTGCAGCTGCTACTATTTCAAATATTATTAAGACTTGTAAAAATGACCAATAAGGATAGCAGAAGGAAGTATAAATGCAGTGTTTGCAAACAAAGCTTCGTTTCTTTTGTGCCTTCTGAATCCACTTCAACACTGTTCCTTAAGTAGGCAAATAAAGGTACAGCATTGTTATATTTGGCTAAATAGAGGCTTAGAAAATTCAGGCAAATCAGGCTAAGGACTGCAGTTGTTAACTTGCGGATTAACAAGTGAAGGATTTAAGTGTGATTCTTCATTTCGTGGTGAACCAAATGAAGAAGTTTTTTGGTGTTTTTTTGTTTGTTTGTTTAGTTGGTTTTTTTTGGAGGCTGTGAAGAGTAAACAGACACAAGCAGTTAGTCTAGTGATTCTTGTACTATATTCTAAATCAGTATTGGACTGAATGAGAACACACATCACTTTTGCCTTTCAAATCCTATTTTAACATGTTGCCCTGGAATATCTTTTTAAAAATACCGGGTAAAGAATTGGTAATGTTAAGCTCTTGAGAAATCTACGAAAAAAGAATATATGAGAAAAGCACTAGAAAAGTGGAAAGAACGTACCATGCGGTTAAATGAGAAACAAACAAGCAAAAGCCACTAGGTTGGACAATGTTTCCCACTAGTATATCTCAACATGTACAAGGCTGCAGGCTAGTAGGAACCTTTTGTCTAAGCCAGGTACCAACAAGCTATTTGCTAGTACTCAGTTTGTTTTCCCATAGTGCCTGAAATAACTAGCTGTCATATTGCATAGATAGTTAGACTTCATTGCTTAAATTTCTAGGCTGTATTTTGTTACAGTACAAGCCTGCTGCAGTTAAGAAGATGCCTTCTGCAGTGTCAACACCACCGTCATCATCATCACGTCTACCGCAGCCAAGTGGTGTTAGCAAAGCAGTTGTAGGTATGAAATGAATGTTAGCAATTTTGCATTTCTTTTCTGAATACTATTTTTCAGGCTATGTAGTAGAAGTAGTAAAATAGCTGGAAGGATTTCTAAAGCATTGCCAAGTGATTTAAACTGAAGGAGTAAAAACTTCATGGGAGGAGATCAGTGTTACAAGAGTGGATAAGATGGTTTCTGTCTTTCATGATAGAATTAATATTTTAGTTGCCTGATATTTTTTCTGATTGCATAAATGATAGCTTTGTACTTCATTGTTCAAATCTACACCGTTCCTTAGAGATGCTGGGGAGATGGGGAGAACATAGATTGGAAATGACAGGTTGTTCCCTCTTCAGCAAGACCCTAAAGCATGTAGAAATCTTGTGTTTTGTATATCAGGTCAAATTGGAGATTCTCTGAAAATTAAACCTGTAAAAGCAGTTCATGAAATAAATGCATAATTTTGCTTAATACTGATCTTTCATATTAGCTATTTCTTTTGCTTCATTCTGCAACTAACTTGTATGCTGAATGTGATCGTGAATTGGTGAAAATACACAGTCAAGCCATGTATGTTATAATTATACAGACTACTCTTACTATGATTTCAGTTATTGATAGGATTCTGTTTGATATTCTAGATACTTTGATATTCTAGACTTTATTTCTGAAGAAATTGAGATCCGATTTTTTATCAGAGTAGAAAATGTTCTCAATTAGATATATGCTATAAACTTTTGGAAGCTCACCTGGTTATTTTTTTTCTTAGTATCTTGATATTTGTTAATACTTTCATACTTCTATAACTATTGTTTTGAATTTTACAATAAATCTATAAGGAAGGGTGTTTTTCAAATAGCAAAATCTTATGCTTCCTTATATTTCCCTGCTTGCTTTCAACTGTAAGGTTCCTCTTCAAGTAAAGCATTGTCTTCAGCTGGATCCAGTGGCAGCAAAATTCAGTCGTTATCACCAGCTCATAAAAACTCATTGGGAATGGTGAACCCACAAGCAGGGTAAGTTCTCATTTAATGTTGTCATTAATGGCTTTTTTCATATTTATTTCTACTAGTTCTAGAAGAGGCTTTGGGCTGTTCTTTGTTGTTCTTTTTGTTGTCCTTTTTTCTGCAAGCTTCAAAATGCAGTGCTTGGAATTCATCTTTTATTTATAAACAAAATTAATGTTTAAGGGACATTGGAGGAGGTGAAGATGCATTTTCTAATGTTAAAATAATAGCAAAGGATGTGAAATGATAAAACTGCATAAAAAAGATTTCATAGTTTCAGAATATGCAGAAGCAGTTGGAACTGTACTTTTCTGAACTTACTGTTCTTTGTAAAATTGAAAAGATTTTAATAAGAGAAAATACCAAGCATAACTTCTAGAATTTTGTGAAAATAAAATAAAGACACTTCTGCCATGGCTCACAAGGCAATTGTGACAAAATCTTTCTCTCACAACAGAATGTCACCTCTCCTCCTCTCTTCCTTGTAAAATAGGTGAGACAACACATGAAGGCAGTAGAATCCTGTGCTCTACAACAGTAACAAGAAATGGTAGATACAGATATTATTAGTGTTTCCTGAAAGTGTCTATTTTGCTTGTCTGTTACTAGTGTTTGGTAAGGGGATATTCAGTGCAAGCTCTATAAAAGAAGAAATGTATAGGGGGAACTGAAGATAAGTGCTAGAACAGCATCACAGAATGGTTGAGGTTGGCCGGAACCTCTGGAGCTGTCTGGTGCAACCCCTGCTCATGCAGGGACACCCAGAGCAGCCTGCCCATGCCTGTGTACAGGTGGTTTTTGAAGATCTCCAAGAAGAAGAAATACAGAGGTTGGAAGCCTTTGAAATCAGAAGGAATCTTAGTATTAGATGAAGAAATTCGTTGTAACTGGAAATGGGAAAGGAAAAGGATTGTTATTTTGCCATGCGCTGTGAAGACCTTAGCTTTTCTTTGCCTTGTATCAGACTTCTGCTTTTCTGTTCCTGCTGCTCTCTTTTCCTGTGTCTTTCCTTCAGAACTGTAAGATTTCGTTAAAGTGATACAAATCATTGTGAGAACAAGTGGCTACAGAGAATCATCAGGCTATGGATATTGTAGATAACTATGATTTGGTCAGACATAACTCTTCAGAGGCAAGAAATGAGTAGAGTATGAGAGGAAAGAAAGAGCTTATCTTGTGTATTTCAGGCAAATGAAATAAGTTGAATGTGAGTAGAAGGAAATTATTTTTATCGGAAGAAAGGGGAAACAGGGTTGGGCATGATGAGAAGTGAACGTTACTGCGGGTGGACAGGTGGGCAAGCATGTTAAGCCATGATCATTGTGTGTATGGTAGGGAACAGTGATATAATGAAGAAAGAATAGGTGGAAATTCTGGTTGCAGAAGGCCATCGAGAGTAGCTAAACTGTGGGAGGGAAATAATGGAATTCAAAACAATGTACAGCGAGAATCAGATGGCTGACCTGCAGAAGTTGAATTAACACTCAAAGTAGGTCTGCAAAGACCTGCAAAACAAGTCAGCTGAGATAAGTCGAAGGCATGTTCCTGACTCCAGTGGTCAATCACAGCTATTTGGGAAAGATTGTTTCCTACTGACAGTTTCCAATTGCAGTCTATTAGTTTGTGAGTAGATGCAGGTTTTGATCTTCCCTTCTTAACAAGACAGTTTTGTTGAATTTTAGCAGTCAGTTGCTCACTGAACTTGCTACTTATTTTTGTCAAGATTGGAGGAAGAATTGTGATGTGACCAGATCAAACAGTAATGTATGGAGAGGTGTTAGCACATGTTCTCTGTTTTCACATGCTGCTGCCTGCAAATAGATGACTTCTTTTTGGCATCGCTCTCAGATAATGTTCTCTGCAGGGAGGCGGTGAATATTAGCTTGGCTCATAATGTCACTTAGTTGCCTGTACAATTGTACCTTTTTTTTTAAAAAAAAAAGAGTGTGAATGTGATGATGTGATGAATGCTTCTGCCTGCAGTCCTTCTTACTTCCCTATTGTGTGAAAAAACAGCAACAACAAAAACAAGTAACTTCTATCCCATTCTTGCCTTTGCCAAGCAATCCTTGTGTTTCATTGGTGGTCATACTAACTGGTCTTCTCAAGAAGTCAACTTACTGAGTATCTTTTCTAAGCATTCTAATTGAGAACTTTTCTATTGTGTGTGTTGTACTTCTGAGAGCAAGTCTGTCAGGAATTATGTTGAAGCAAAGAGACACAGGAGTAGTTACAACATGGAAAAATTAGATGCCTCACTTTGGTCACTACTGGAAAATTTTGGCCTTAATCTACCCTCAGCTGTAGTATTTGGGAGGAAGTGTATACCTTTGAAATGTGTAGGGCTCTATTGAAATACCTACAGACTTCTATCAGAGTAAAGAACAAGACATTAACAGTCAACACAATGAAGTCAGAGTAAAAATGATTAACATTGTACTGAAACCAATTTTAGGCATTGGAGTGTCAAATAATTAAAGCTTTAGCTAATTGCAGCTTAAAATATTTTATATCTTATAAAAGCTGCTCTTCCTTCTGAGTTGTTATTGAAGTGATTTACTGAGTACAGTGTGCACATATATTGTTTTAAGTGCAGTCATTCAAATGTTAAGAATGTTAGTTTTCTAACATTGGTTGGTTTGTTGTTTTTTTTTTATTTTTTGTAGTTGCTCAGGAGCTGAGATTTTTTTGTTGTTTTGGTTGAATTCCAGTCTTGCTGTAGGAAAAGACCTCCTGAAGTGTTATTCACACCCTAAGACAAACAGTAATTTTGAGTGTGTTTTTTTCTTGTTTTTTTTTTTTTTTTTGTATTCATAAAGTGAGGTCTTCCATTTTTGCTTAGATTGTTTTAATTCCAGATTTCACAGAGGTTTTAAGGCTGGATAGAATTACAATTATAATGTGTCGTGTCAGGGGTGAATTAAGTGGATATTAGAGAGGGGCAATTTAATCCGATACTGACTCTTCCTCTTCAAGGTACCTGTTCACTGTGATGGTTATGTGAAGGGACAAGAAACTGGAATCTTAGGCTAATTAAACGACTAGAAGGGATTAAAATGCACGGGAATGCAGTTTCACTGTTGCTCTCTAGATGGCACTCTTGAACTGCTGTCAGAAGCTGTTCTGAAAGGCGAATGAAGCTGTTGGTGCACTTCTGTTACAAGTGAAGGCTAGAACAGTGTCTCAGGTGTTTTGTTATGTACAGGAAAAAGTTATGTAATTTCATTTCATATGAAGCTCAACTCCAGTATTGTAGTATGTATTTTTATTTTATCAGAACAGAAATGCAACCAAACTATATGAATTACGTTATTTTAACATTTTGATATAATATTTCTATTCTTTTACTCCCCATGTAGAGGGCCACAGTTAAAGCATCAACAAAATAAGCTCAATTTAGCTTTATTCAGACTGATTTTGTGCATGTGGGTCTGAGTGTGTCAGCAGAGCTTGGCTGTGAGAGTTTTCTTTTTCTACCTTAACAGAATAAAAGCACAACTATTTATAAATATGAATGGAAATGTGGCTTAAGGGCATCGTTTTTGAGTACTAGAGAAGCAAGTGAGAATGCAAGAGTAGTGTATGACCCTGTACTGCTTCACTAGGAAGACCTCCATTTACTTGAAAAATTCTACGTAAAATGTAAATTTGGGTTTACATTTTGATGTGAGATGTTAAAACCCAAACTTTGATACATCTTTCATAAGAACACAAAGTTTAACACTTGTCTTGCATTTCTTGAGGGGTAGGGCAGTTCTCAAGCTGCCAGAAATAATAACTCCAGGAGGGAAAATTGGGTAGGTTCTTCCTATTCTACTGCTAAGCAAGCAGCCAGATTCCACCCACACAAACTATGTTTCGCACGGCAGAACTTAACTCTTTGTGGCCAATCACCTTTTGCATATACAGATTAATTTCTCATCTCTGCGTATTTTATGTATGGACATTAATATTTTTTCAGTGTAGCTTGGAAAATTGATTTTCAGTAGGGCAAACGTGCCCTTAGAAATTACTCTCATTTTATTTGTGAGGTATATTGTAAATTTCACATAGGTGTTTACCATACTGTACCTGTAACCTTTAAAAACAATCCTTATTAATCTCCTTAAACAAGACTCTAAGACAGCACAGTTCAATGAAATCAAGGCTAATAAGTCAAAGATTCTTTTGATTGCACTTTTATTCATTAGTACCTGAAAGGGCTCAGCATGTTTTGGGTTGGTTTTTTTTGTTTTTGTTTTTTGTCTGTTGAAGGATATTGCAGTGCTTCAGTTTGGCAGTCATGACTGCTGCTACGATACTCCTCACTATTTTATATTGCAGGTGCCCAGAGTTCACCTATCATGTTTTGAAAGTTCAAAAAAGAGCTAAGGAAATCACAACAGGTTGCAGTATGTGTCATGCAGTGTCAAAAACCTCAGTCTTGCTTCTCATTTTTGGGAAATGTGTCTTTGGCCAAGCAGGAATTGATTGAATGTTTCCTGAGTTGATTAGCTTGAGCTAGAACATCTGTTGGGAGGAGGAGTGGGAAGAAGAACTCAAGGGAAACTCATCTGATAGCCTGCATTGAGAGCTAAATTGTCAGACTAATATCTCAGTGCTCCCTTCTGATTTCATAATGAATGACTATCACTTAGCATTGTTCAATTTTTGCTCCCTATGAGGTGATTTCCTTTGATGCTTTACAGATGTAACATGGATTGAAAGGTTGTCAAGCAAAGAGTCTCAAAATCCAAATTGTCTTTGTAAAATTTATAGGTCCTGTACTTTCTAACATGCTAATACAGAAGAAGCATGAGAAGTTGTGTGATACAAATGCTGGAAGTTCACAAGCTCTTTTTCTACTGTTGTAATTTTTTTTTTTTGTGTGAGGTATTAAAAGCTACATGAAAACAGTGAGCTTCCTTGACAGATGTTTAGTTATTTTTCTAGTATTGCAGTTCTTTGAGGTTAGATGACAAGAGTCAGAAAATTTTATTTTAATTTTATTGCATTATTTCTCTCAGTTTGAGAGTGTATTTTTTTTCATTGTTACTTACATTCATTTGTTTTCCCCATGACTTCCCAGGAGGGTAGGGAGCTTCAGAAGAGCTTAGCTTCAGCAGCCTAGATATTTTAATCAATTTTGATTGGCTTGTTTGTGTATAGCTCTTTAATTTCAGAAGGATCAATAAAAATACTCTAAGATTGTCTTAGTTTTTCAGTTAGAGCTATTATTTTTGCTGGCAATAAGAAGAAATGTTTTGTTACATTACTGACATGGGAATGGAGATATAATTGAATTTTGCAAGTTTTACTGTTTTAAGATGATAAAAAAGCAGAATTTTACAGGAAGACATAATTTTTCTGATACGAATTATGATTTCTCAAGAATTGGTGTCTCTTTTGATGATGTTGAAGGGAGAGAGGTAGTGTTTTGTGGATTTTTTTTTTTAATAATCTTCTTGGTTCAGAATTGTTATCCCTAATAGTTGGGGAAAAAAATTATTACAAAAGTACTGCCTGTACATAGTGCTACGTACATGCTGTGAGTGGGTGTTTTAATGATTAAAACAAACTTATTCTTCTTTCAGGCTTTCTTCTAGGTTTTTTTCCTCATTTCTTCTCAGATAACCTTTAACACTTTAATTTAAGAAAAAAAATTGCGTGGGGGAAAACAGTTTTTCTTTCCTGCTAATCCTGAAGTCAAAGAGGCTCGTACTTGCATCTTTTACTTTCTAACATTTTAATACAGTTGGCATGAGTTGTAAATAGGAACCTCGTTTTCTAGATGGGGATGAATTTAATGTTATGAAAAAGATTCTTAAGACAAAAAAAGCCTAAATGTGAGTGTATTGTGTAAACTGTGAATATAACTAGCAATAATTTTATCCTTTTTTTAATAAACATATGCATTGGAAACTTAATCCAATTATAAGCCTACAAAATTATCCCCTTTTTAAAGTAAGAACTTCCCTCTCGTTTGCTGGATAAATGTCTTTTTGGTAAATAAGAATTCTTTGGGAATATAGATGTAATTGTAAGTACTTTTTTGCAATAACTTAAACAGCAATTTGACAATCTCCTTATGAGTACCCCTTTATATATTTTAGTAGTAAGATGGACAAGTTAGGCCCACCACTGCGAACTGGAAGAGATGTGCAAAGGTTTTATGACACTGATAGAAAAACAGACAGTACCATCAAAAGACCAAATGAATTGTTGCCTATAAAGAAGTAAGTATCACAAATGAGCTTGATTTATCAGTTATACAGAACTGTTCCTCAAAAGCATTGGAATATTAGAAGTGTGGCCTTGATAGATATCTGCTTCCTAGTATGTTTTCGCTATAAATGTTGTGGGAATATAATCAGTGTATTTATTTCACATCAGGCAAATTGCCTCATGGTAGGAATGGAAAGGGGATGAAAACGTTCTTCAGGTTTGATTTCTTTTGTCACTGATTCTGCACTCAGAGTAATGTGCTCTGTAATGCTGAGATAAAACTGAAGCGATATGATGCAAAACTTAAGCAAGCATTTAAACCTGTAGAACGGCTGATAGCTTTATAAATGATTGCTTTACATGCTAATACTTTATGGCAAAGGAATTTTATTTTGCTCTTGAAATCAAGTATTTCCTTCTTCTTCTATAAGATAGTTGTGATTGTCCAAGAGTGTAGGTAAGGTAAGCTTTATTATGAAAGATTAAAATCAAGGCTGCTTTGGAAGAAATGGTGTTCTATCTTTTAACACTTTAATAATTTCCTTTTTAACATAATATAATTGAATTTGACATCTTTCAAATTACAGTTGACTGTTTCTTCATAAATACCTCAAAGCATATTGCAGAAGAGTAATTAGTAATGAATTATGTAGCCCATATTTGGAATATACTGATATACATAGCAGAAACGTATTTAAATCTTGCAATGCTGTTTTAGTGTTGTAACCAAAGCTGAAATATTCTGGCCTTATCCTAAAAATATTTCAACTTTGGTTCCTATTAAGAAGCAAAAGGAGAAAAGGGAGGGGATGCCTCCAAGAGAGGTACAGAGTGTGTGTGTCTGTACGTGTCTTCCTTTGCACACCTAATTAGAGGCATGAATCCTGTGAACTTTTGAAAATTAGGTCAATATAAATTTTATATGCATTCACTAAGACTTATTTTCAGTATCTCAGTAGTTCCTAAGCATGCTTACAGTAGCCTTTGTCTGTAGAGAAGGGACTTCTTTAAAAAAAATTCTCTAAAGAATTTAGGCACTTACTGTGGTCTTCATAACCTTACTGTTTGAGTTGCACTTACTCAAACGTTCACTGGAATTGTGGATTAAACCTGTCTTCCTTGCAGGAGGTTATTGAATACATTGCATTCATATGGCACTGGAGAATGTGCATAACTATTAGCCAGTGTTAAATTCCACATAGTGATGTGGGTAATTACAGTTTAGGGCAAAGACTCCTGGATTTCGATGTTCCTGCTGAAAATTATTTATGATTTTGCCCTGAAGTATGAGCTGTGGTGGGTGACAGTGATAACTGTCAAGAACATCTGAATACTCCCTGTTCAGGAGGTAAACTTGGTGTTTCAATCTTATAAAGTAAAATATGACCAAATTGCAAATGCCTAGATAAAAAAAGGCAAGCTTCTCATGCAAATTTGTTTCAGGTTTTGATTTTGCAAGCAGTGGTAATTCGACTAGATGTACAACATGAACTGCTTAGGAGCAGAGGTCACCTTCAGTCCTAATTCTTTTGAAATAGAGGCATAACAATAAACATTTGTAAAGGTACGTCTAAATGTTAAGAATTAAAGATGACACTGACAATCTCATCTGCTGTCAGGCTCCATCAGTACTTCATATTGTACAGCTTAGAGCAGGTATTATATGTACGTTGTTTATAATTACATATAGGGAGGCATATGTCTATAATTATACTTGACAAATGGCAATAATAGCAGAGGTTATACAGGTTGGAAGAGACCAAGCTGTATGACTGAAGTGGAGATGATGAAGTATCTCTGGCCATGTTGGAAGACGTCTGTCTCCATAGATCAGATTGCATCCTGCAGATTCAGTTTCAAAACTGGTTATCATATGTATGTTAAATCTGATGCTAATTTTAGTTTCCTGATCTGGGATGCATGAAGCTACAGACAGTGGCAGCCTGCTGCTTCTGCTATTGATTTACTTGTAAAAAGATAGAAATCAATGCAGTTGCTTGTAGAGCTAGTATATCAGTCTAAGAATACTTTTGGCCATGTTTTTCAGTACTTTGTTTTTTCGGTGTTTTTTTTTTTCCTGGTTTCATCAATAACTTGTGTGTCATACTGGACATCATTTAAATGATGGTTTTAAGATGCTGAAAATGTGGGAAAAAAAAAACAAACTGACTTATTAATAGATCAGAAGAATTTGGTTTAAATTATCTGGCATTGCCTAAACAGGAACTGGGACTCAGTTCTATTCATTCTTTCCTCTCATCGCTGAACCATGATCCACTGTTTCTATTTCTTCATCTGAATTATTCTTAACACTCTCTTCTAGCTTTCAGAGCAAGTGAAAGTCCAGTACGTGTTCCTGCATTACTGAGCTTTAGTGAATTTTACTTGCATTTAAGGAAAGGTCTGTCTCCAATGTAAAATGAGATAGAGAAGATAACACATGCTAGTTTTTATGATATGTACAGTTGTGCATACTTGTGACAGCATAATTTGAATTGGTTAAAACTTTTTTATCCTGAAAGTCTGTATCTCCTGAAAAACTGATATAACTTAGGTGTTAGTTCTGATATAAAATTATGTAGTGCTTTTCAATCCACGTTTGTTTTTTTTTTTTTTTTTTTTTTTTTAATGAAATCGTGTTTAGAATCTCTTTGCTGAGTAAGAGAGCAGATAGGAAAACTAAAGGAGAAGAAGCTGGTATTCTTCCCAGTGAGCCAGAATCTCTGATAATTCTGATATGCCTGTTGAATGCAGAAGCCATTCCTGTTAAATCTGAATATTCTATCCAAATGTACCTTTACTTGATTCAATCTTAAATTTTGTTCCTGGATTCCATTTTCGTGCTTAATCATTTGATCGCTTTTCCATTGAATTTTTTTAAGTCACTGGTTTTAAACAGAAGGAACTGAAAAGCCCTTCTTAGCCTATATTACTGATATGGAAGAAAAAGTTGCCTGAAATTCAGGAGTTAGTACACTGATACTTACTTGTGTCAGTGAAGCATTTGAAGTTTTTTCTTCATTTACACTTGAAAAAACAAACCAAGAGTATGTTGTCTGTGATTCTAAAAAGAGCAGATAGGCTCATCTGGAAAAAATCATTGTTGAGGTTTTTCTTACTGACCGGTCTCTTGGTGACTAAATTTTATGTGAGATCCTGTTTTAATATTTCTTCATACCCATGAGCCCGTCCCAACTTTAATTTATTCATCAGTGTACAAGAATGAGAACCAAAAAACTTGGTTGGTCATGCGCAAGATGTCATAGTCACTGAAGCCTTGCAAGGAAGAAATCCTGATGAATAGTAAGTCTCTGGAGCAGTGAAGAAAAATTCTGTTCTTGATTACAGATGGAAAAAAGGATGTCCATTCTTATCTTTCTTTTCCTTTGTGCTGCAGAGATTTTCCAAAGAATTCTGAAGTTTTTATCACTCATTAAAGCAAGCACAGAGATGTTCAGTGTGTTTAGGATGTGCACTGGAGTTTAGAAATCATATACTGGTGCTGATAAGACCCACCAGTTCATTGTGACCTGCAGTCTGCTGCTTTCTATTTCTCTGAAATCCCTGCCAGTACTATGAAGTGACTTACAATCTGTCAAAGAAGACCTTAGAATATACTAAACAATCAGTAGTGTGGGTTCTGCTTGTATTTTGGTATGATAACAAACAAAATACGTGAACAGGACAGGACTGGTGCCACCACTGAGCTTGCAGTGCAAGATTAAATTTATGTGCAGTCCAAAGCAAGCGAAGATTTTCTATCTGGTGTTCATAGGAAATAAGCTATTAATGCAGTAAAGCGACAGATGGGTGGATTATTGAATTTTTGTATTTTTGTATGTTTGTAATTTTTTGTATGTAGCATAAATATCTATTATTGTGTGTATATAATTGATCAATATTTTTTTCTGTTTTAGAGGTGCGACAAAAACACGGATGTCAACCCCTCCTAGTGTGGCAAGGACTATGAGCACGGGTGCTCTATCAAACAAAAGAAAAACTAGTAATTCAGACAGTTACTCAAGGTAGCTTTTAGTTTTGTTATCTTATCAGCAATAGAATCTTCACTTAAGAAGAGTACTCATTGCAGAATATATTTTCCCTACTCTAATACATCAACATTGTCATCTGGTGTCTAAGATGTGCAGGAGATAGTGTTAGATATGTCAAAAATCTCTTAGGAATAGTTGTACATTTGGGTGAATGCTCTTTAGAATGACATGTGGCTCAACAGAAGTTAAATGAAAGTTACATGCACAGTGCGTTAAGAACTTGTCTGGTGTGTGCCTGTTAAAGGGGAAAAATATTCTTTTAGACTTCCTTTTAGACTTTCTTATTTTGATAAGCTAATTTTTGTAAGTTTCCAAATGGTCTGTTTAACACAAAGACTCAAGAACTTACTTGATCCAGCTTCTAAAAATTTTGGCACTTTTTGTTGCCTTGTATCTGGAGATAAGTAGGGGAATTTCAATAAATTTACAAGGTAAGCATGAAAATAACGGCAATAATTCACTGCAAGGATTTAAATAATTTTGGATCAAAATATACTGAATTGAGTTAGTTGGAGTTCTTTATATCTGTTTTTTCAGGTCTGATGGTAAAACTGGGAATGACACTGCTGGCTACCTATCCTCAGTCAACGGAGGAAGTTCAAAAAGCAATGAAGGGAATTCATCTGTACAGTTACCTAAATTTTGCCATGAATGTGGAACAAGGTATCCAGTGGAATGGGCAAAGTTCTGCTGTGAGTGTGGAATTCGAAGAATGGTTGTGTAAATGCATTCTTAAAATCAAAGAGAAAGGGAGATTCTGAAAGCATCTGCTACGTGCTGCTGCATGGAAAGCGAAAACACTCCAAGTTAGGCTTCATGCTGCAAACATGTTGAAGCATTATAATTTTCTGAGTGCAATCTGCTAGTTACATAGTAATTTATATATAAATATGTATACTGTATATAAAAGTAACAGGTACCTAAAACTGTGCCATTCAAGGAAATACTCTTTAATCTCAGTTGGAAATATTTTAAATTAGGGTAAAAATGTGTTAAGTAACTTAAGTGGTGGAAGTGGTTCAGTGTTACTTTTCTTATATAATTCTATAGAATTTATTTAAGTCACTCACCCATAGGGAACTAGCCATGAAGAATTTCTGCATCAAAAGTTTCTCTGTGGAGGCATTTCTTTCTTAAGTGATAGTAATTAGATGCTATCTGTGTTGTAAGTGAAAACAACACGAGCAACTCCCTATAAATTCCTTGTTATAAGTGCAAAAACTGGAGTGCATTAACCTCTTCACTGTAATACCCTAACTGAACTTTCCAGTTACTTGCAGGATTTTTTTTAATGATTCAAATAGGAAAAAGTCTGAAAATTCCATTCGCATCTAAGAAAATCAAAAGTTGTGGTTGTTGCTCTGCCCATTTTGTTTTTGAATAAGAACTTGTTAATATTTTATGTATTTATAAGGACAAATGTGATATTTTAATTACTTTTATTCATAAATACTTTTCTTCCTCTCCCTGTGCTCTCCACCGTGGCTAGCATATGTAAAAGCTCTTTACTTTTGTCCTTAAGGCTTGCAAAGGTCCTATTTTTCCTTGTCTCCTGAAGGGGACTCTATTGTAACTGTACCTAGAACTGTTGAACTTATTTTTAAAAAACAACCTTCTTATTGTATCCAATACAAAAAGAGTTCCATAAAATGTATACTATTAGAAAAGTAGAAATTAAGTAGTTACTTAAATTAAGTTTTTTATACTTAATCTTGTGTAAATAGCAGGTTCAGAGTTTGTATGTTTACAGCTCTACATGTGTTTTTTGTGGTGGATTTTCTTCTGTTTTTTTTTTTTCCTCCCCTTCCCAGTTCCTGGTATTCATGGGCTCTGAACAGTAACCTCATAAAGTTTGTGACAGTCTTCATGTGAGTTCATTGGTATGAAGTGTCAGGACCTGTAAGCTGTTCCTTTTTTGGTGGTTGTTTTGGTTTTTGTTTATTTTTTTAAACAATGCAATCTACTAAAACCATTCACAAGCTGTATCACTTGTGTCTGAACATAGTGATTTGTTTTGTAAAGTTTTATTTTGAAGTACTGCTACTGTCTTATTGGAAGAACAATCTGGAAGGACTTAATTGTGCCTTTACCACAGTACACTTTTTTTTTTTGGTCAAAAATGGTTACTTTCAGCTCACAAACATTATCAGAAGCAATTTATATAGTTTCTTTTTTAGCTTGTGTAAAATATACTGCAGTGTTGCACTATAGTGTAACTTAATCGTTGAACACATTTTCAAAACATGTGATTAACATCAGTGGCGCCAATTGTGAGTAAACATGAATGAAGAAATTAATCTCCAAATCAGGTTCTATTCTTGGAGGATAAGAGATTTAAGAGGCTTGATGTAGTCATCTTCCAGGCCAGAAACTATTGGTATTTTAGAATTACTTCAATTATATGAAATTGTCTTACACTTTGTATAAAAAGTTATTTCTAGAAATTATTCTTTTACCTAGTGTAGTCTTGTAAATAGTTGATATAAGCTGGCTACAGAGCATGATAGGTTGGATAACCATTAATGAGAGACCTGACAAGTTTTAGCCGAATTGTATTCTAGTTAGTTTAGGTCAGAGGATATTTTGGCACGTCCCTATCTGTACTTAGAAAAAAATTGGAATCCTGCACAGATAAGTCTGCTTTACAGAATTTCTCCAGGACTTGGGCCTTGCAGGTCTACATTTGATGGAGGTTAGGAGCATCCATCAGAAAAGGTGCAAATCCAAAATAGGTTTGATTGGTTAGTGAATCTATAAAATAATCAATTCCTTTATCTGACTTGATGAATTCCCATTTCTTGTTTGTGCCAGAAGTATGCATTTTACCACTTAATGAAAATACATTCTACAAGGAGAACATTTTGTAAGGAAATAAATATATTCTAGGTTTTCAAGGACTAGTGATGCTGTTGAGAAATATATTGACGTTTTCTCCTTTGAATTGCAAGTGGTACATTTCCTAATTTTAAAATCAATTCATATAAAATAATGATAATTTCTGCTTTTTGAGTTGTGTAACTCTGCTTCCAGAGCTGCGTACAGTAAAGTGAGAGAGACACGGTTTATTCACGATTCTGTGATGTATAGCAAGAATTAGAAATGGACTTAACCTGAACCAAAAGGAAAGTTTTAGAGATTTCCTGAACTTTTAATTTGGCCTTAAAAGAATGTCTACTGAAGTATAATTGACTATCAATAGTAACAATGAAAATGTAAATGACTGTGCTGCTTATTATGTTACAGTGAGACTATCAGAAACCTGGTATGTATCTACTTTATGAGCTGTTTGTTTTTTTTTCACTGAGTGACGTTTCTGAAGTCTTTGGTGTTGCTGACAGTAGACAGTATTACATGCATGATCAGAACAGATCACTGTAACTCCATCTAAACGCTTGCAAATAGATTAGCTCTACAGAACTGAATATGGAAATGAATCCATTATAGTATTTAAAGAAAAAAAAAAAGCTGTAAGGGAGATAAGTAAAGACTCTGATCTTCAGGTGTATTGCATCTGCCAAGAAGGATCTGAATTCAGTTTAACAAGACCTAGGTTCACACCCCCGTTGCCCTACTCCTCCCCCTGCTTTTGTGTCTTGGTTCTTCCTGGGAGGAGAAAACATTGGTACATATTCTGAAAGGGCAGAGTTCCTGAATGCATCAAGAATCGAAAGTTTTATAATTGTAAACAGAACATATCTAGGTGATCTGTGCACCCAGATGCACTGCACTGCTAAGAATAACTTAGCTAGTGTTATCCTCTGGATGACTTGTTGACAGATACTTAACTTAAAAGCATAAATTCCTTAGACTAAATGTGTAAATTTGGGATGATACGATTACTTCATCTGTCTTTTCAGTTGTGTATTTGTGAATGCACATATATATTGTGTAAGAACTCTAGTCTTGCAAGTATAAAAAGTTGTTTCACTGAAGCAGAGTTGATACACAACAATGCTGAACACTACTGGGGGATTGTGACCCCATACAGATAATTGATACACCTGCTATATTCAGGAATTTATTGATGTGATTTTAATGTTACCTGTGTCTATTTCTGAGCCTATAACAGACTTTCTTTTAGCATCTGTCACTGTATGTTCCTGCTAAGACATGAATAAAATTCAGCTAATGAGAAAAGAAGGAAATAAAGAAAGGCTAATGGTAAAATCCCATGTAGAGAAACAAGAATGTTGTTGCTGAGGTGCACAGCATGCACAACTAAGCATGTTTACATTCACATTTTGGTTTTGTGAGTATTTTATTTGATTTATAAAGGATGTCTGTACAACAGAAAGGAGCTGTAAGAACTGAAACTGTACTGATGCAAGTGCAATGGAATTTTGAAATATACTGGCTTCAGAGGTGAAAGCAGGACAGCATAAGGCCTAACCTTTATATGATATCACAAGTTTATATTTACGCATGATACTGATTCCAGTTCTGAAAGAAATTGTCTAGGTTGTATCTACTCACAGCAACTTAAATGTATGGTTAGATAGTTATAGATAGTTATATCCTCAGTGTACACCTCTACAGGAAAGTGTGCAGTAGGTGGCAGAGCAAGCTGTAGCATCCTTTCAAATAGTAACTATGGACATCTAGGCAGAAATTTCCAGACTTGCCAAAGAGGTTTGAACAGCCACCAGCCTCCCTCAGGTGGATTTGAAAAGCTCAACCTGAAGGACTGTATGACCAGGGAGCTCTCCATGGTACTCCTGGCACCAGTCCTTTCCCTGCAGCGTGCCTGGCTGTGTCTGAGCTCTTCCATGCAGCAGGTAGCAAGGTGCACAGGGTAGTAACTCCAAAATGTCCTTTAAGACCTGAGGTGAACTTCACCCATCATAGAACTTCTGTCATTTGAGTGAGACTAGGTCCTAATTCACAGTTGCAGTTAAGAGTTAGTGTCTGAAATGCGGTGTGTGAGGAGAATGGTTCCATGATGCATGCTTATCAAGTCTGTGAGGGGGAAGGTATGATTGCAGTAATTGAAATGCTAACAAACACGGCATTTAGCAGTGCACACTGATGTAGGCTATGTAATTAGAGTCTAAAATGAAATGGCATTGTCAGTGTCTTACTAAGTTCTCAAGAACTACTGGTTTTCAACACGTAGCTTTTGTATCTGTGCAATGAACAAACTTTTTATAAGTTTTCTGAAATCTTGACTAAAAAATGTGTGTTTTGTAAGAGCATTTGTTGCAACTGCATTTCTTTCAGTTTGACAAAGCTATCAGTAATTGTTTGGGTTGTATGAGACAGTGGAAATATCGTCTTTGAAGTTGTTTTTGGTGACGTGAAAATATTTTCATTGACTTTGAAGAAGCACAGCTCATTCCAACTTGTGATGGTTGTGTTGCGGAGTAAAACTTTGAGTTACTTTGTTGTGTCACTGAAAAAAATGTTCAGTAAGAGATTCTTGGCTGTATTCAGCATTTACTTGGTTGATGCTGTCTTTCAAGCATTCATGATATAAAGGATTAGTCTTGCATATTAGTGGATTTTGTTTTGTTCATTATCTTTTTATTTTTTAATGTATGTTGTTCCAGAATACCCTATTCTGCTTAGCCCCTTTTTGTGTTGGCAGAAAACAGCCCACTTATATTTTCTTTTAAATAATTACTGTTGTTTTTTGTTTTATAAATCATTTTCCTCCAATACAAGCAGCAACTTGTGAGACAGCAAATCAAATACTCGTTTTAATATTGTTGAACAGTGAGCATAAGGTCTAAATGTTGTTTTTCATTGTTCTTGTATTTGAATTTCTGGCAGAAATGCAAATGGATTTGGATCTGTTCTGGTAAATTCTAAGTATTCCATGGCTGTTAGAAAACCTACTTTATATGATTGCTTTAACTCTCTTAGTGTTCATCCTTCATATGATACTTAATATGTATCTTCATAAGTTTATTTATTGATGTTCCATGTTTTTAAGTGTTCATTCGTGTATTTAATTTTGTCAGCACTGCATTTATTATGTTTGCCTTGCCCTTCAGTGTACTTAATATTTGTTTGTGACCATCCAGTGTTTTGTGGGGTTTTTTTTGTTTGTTTTTGCAGAATGCTTAGGTTTGTGTTTTATTTGATATATTATTATTATTTTAGACCTTCAATTCTGTTTTCATCAATAAATGTAAATCACCCCCTGATGCTAATTTGCCACTTGTTAACAATAAAGTGAATATGCCAATAAAACTTCTTGAAATGCATGTTTATTTTTTGTAATTGTATGTGAAATCACCTTAAATAAAATACCATAAGGATAGGTAATATCATTTCAGATTTAAAATACTGTAATGTATTTCATCTCTGGGAAACCATACCTATTGGGAGGACACACCCACTGTCTTTTCCTAGAAGGATAGATTTTTTTTTCAATTGACTTGCAGGATAAGATTTGTATATATCTGTTGCCTTGAAGAATAATTTATACCAAATACTTAAATTAGTAGTATTTGCTCATATGAATTTAACACATTGCAGGAATCATCTGCAGTATGCGTACCTGGCCATGTTGCTTACCCAACAAATATCTGGATAATTAAAGTCCCCCCATAAGAACCAGCATCTGGCATCACAAGGCTACTTCCAGCTGCTTGTAGAAGGCCTCATCAAACTCCTCTTTGCCTGAAGACTGGAAGATAGCCACTGTCATTCCGGTGCTCAGAAAGGGCGAGAAGGAGGATCCAGGAAACTACAGGCCAGTCAGCCTTGCCTCCATCCCTGGAAAGGTGATGGAACAGCTTGTTCTGGATGCCATCTTCAAGCAATTGGAAGAGAAGGAGGTTAGCAGGAATAGTCAGCAAGGGTTCACTCGGGAGGCAGTCATGCTTGACCAACCTGGTAGCCTTCTATGATGTCATCACTGGCTGGGTGGATGGGGGGAGACCAGTGGATATAGTCTCCTTGATTTCAGCAAGGTGTTTGATACTGTCTCCCACAACATCCTTATAACAAAGCTGAGAAAGTGTGGAATAGGTGAGTGGATGGTGAGAACTGGCTGACTGACTAAGCTCAGAATGTTGTGATCACTGGCTCAGAGTCCAGTTGGAGGCCTGTATTTACTGGTGTTCCTCAGGGGTTGGTGCTGGGTCTGATATTGTTCAACATCTTCATCAATAACTCTGAGGAGGGGATAGTGTCCACCCTCAGCAAGTTTCCTGATGATACGAAGCTGGGAGGAATGGCTTCCCCTCAGCAGAAGGCTATGCTGCCAGTCAGCAAGTCGCTGGACAGGCTGGAGACTTGGGCGTAGAGGAACTAGATGAGATTTAACAAAAGTAATTGTAGTGTTTTGCACCTAGGAAGGAATGACTGCGTGTACCAGTAAAAGCTGGGGGATGACCTGCTAGAGAGGAGCTCTGCAGAGAGGGACTATGGGGTCCTGGTGGACAACAGGTTGGCCATGAGCCAGCAGTGTGTCCTGGTGGTCAAGAAAGCCAATGGCATCCTGGGATGCATTAAAGAGTGTGGCCAGCAGGTCAACAGAGGTGATCCTCCCTCTCTACTCTGCCTTGGTGAGGCCTCATATGGAGTATTGTCTCCAGTTCTGATCTCCCTGGTACTAGAAAGACAAGGTACTCTCATTTGCAGTACAACACCAGAAAGTCTCTTTCCTGTTTAATGGAAGGGTTATGGATTTGGAATTGTTTTTTCATTTGATTTGTTTTTCTTTGTTTGTTTGTTTGTTTGTTTTGCTCTTGTTTAATGGGCGTGCTTCTCTCTCCCACTTTGACTGAAGAGAGTCCAGTGGAGGGCCACAAAGATAATAAAGGGCCTAGTTCAGCTCTCTTACAAGGAAAGGCACAGCGACCTGGGTCTGTTCAGCCTTGAGAAAAGAAGACTGAGAGGGAATCTGATCAATGTCTATAAATATTTGAAGTATGGGAGGCATAGGGATGAGGCCAGACTCTCTTCGGTGGTGTGTGGCAACTGGACAAGGGGAAATGGCCACAAACTGAAGCATAGGAAGTTCCACAAAATTGTGCTCAAGAACTTCTTCACAGTGACAGAGCAATGGCACAGGCTGTCCAGAGAGGCTGTGGACTGTTCTTTTTTGGAGACATTCAAGACCTGCCTGGACACCTACCTGTGCAGCCTGCTGTAGGGGGCCTCCTTTGGCCGGGGGTTGGACTCGATTGTCTCTAGAGGTCACTTCCAATCCCTACAATTCTGTGATTCTGTTAATTCTGTATGCCTTTCCCAGCCATTTGGGTTACTTAGTTAATATACAGATGTAAAGTGTGTCACTGTGATACCTGCAGTATTATTTCTTTTAATCTATAAAATATAACCTGTAACTAAACTTGATCTGGATTCTTTCTGCTTTGTATAAAGTCAAAGCATGTATGGCTGACAAAATGAAACAGAAGTTATATTCTTCCAGAGAAGTTCTATTATGTGACCAGAAATTATAAAAAGGATTGGGCTCATGATTTTATTTTTTTTTAAAAGGGCTCAGTGGAGACCAGTTCTTCTTTTTCTTTCTTCTTTTCAGGGGAAAGTTCCTCCTGATGGCTTTCATTTATTTCACCACACTCTCCAGAGGAAAGCAGACATATTTTTCCTTCATTCTGGATGAAACTTTTGCTAAAAAGCTGCAAAATCTTGTCAGTACTAAGATCGCGTAGTAACTCCTAAGAGGAAGGAAACTAAAGAAAAAATCAGGAGTGAGATTTAGCTGAGCAACTTTGGCAGTTAAATGGTGTAAAGTGAAATATGAACCCAGGGACTTTTCTTTATTTGATTTTCTAAACACCAGAAATTCTTTCCTCTCAGAAGAATGCATAACTGGCTCTTTACTGTTAGAAATTATTTAAATTACTTAAATTGCTTAATATCTTACTTAAAGAAGTTAATCTTTTTCTGTTCAATTCACATGGTTCCTTGCAACCATGGTCCCTTAGCCCATTTCCTGCAAAGCAGTTTGGTTTAAACACATTTATAATTTCAGAGAAGGCTGGAGAAGGTTCTGAGAAGAAAGAAATCAAGAAGCAGAAATCGCTGTTTGGCAGTATAACTGTGCATGTAAGCAAAGTGGCAGTAAGAATTATGCAAGCAGCATATTTATTAAGAGAAGCAACCAGGAAAACCACAATTTCATAACCACACAATCTAAAATTATTTTCTGGACCTTAGTATGATCTTTCCCCAAAAGGAAAGGCCAAAATAGGCCAAAAACTGCTTGATTGGCCTCAAACTCTGACTTCTGGAATGCTGCTTAAATTATTTAAAATAACTGAATGTTATGATTTCAATAGTAATATTTCATCTGTGTATTCTTGTATTTCACACTGACTTTACCTTGCCAAGTGATAATGGTTACTAGAAAATAAGTCTTGGCTTCCAACTGTTCCTAAGTTTCAAAAAAATAGCTGCTATTCTTCAGGGAAATTTAGTCAGTGCCAAGTGGGACTTTTTCAGTAGAAGTTTAATTGTAGTTTTGGTACTCTCATTTGCAGTACAACACCAGAAAGTCTCTTTCCTGTTTAATGGAAGGGTTATGGATTTGGAATTGTTTTTTCATTTGATTTGTTTTTCTTTGTTTGTTTGTTTGTTTGTTTTGCTCTTGTTTAATGGGCGCGCTTCTCTCCCCCACTTTGACTCCCTTAGATCAAGAGCTGAAAAGAATAGTTGAAAGCCTCGGTCACAGTTCTTACAAAGGTGCTCCTCCTAACTCAAGAAGTTCCCTAACTATAAATAGATGTGGGGTTGAGGAAGGAGAAGCACCACAGTGTGTTTAATTTGCCCTTAACTTCTTCCATCACTGTTAGAAGTAGAGCACGCTCAGTTTCATGGATTCAGTAGAACAGACCTTAGTCCAATCAGAAGAGATCCCTACAGTTGTTTGAAAGATATCCCATCATTTGGGGGATATCAAAGATTTCATAGAATCTTCAAATCATCAAGGTTGAAAAATACCTCTAAGATCATCCTGTCCAACTGTATACCTACCACCAAAATTTCCCCACTAAACTATGTTCCTTGGTACAACATCTGAATTTTACTTGCACATCTCAGGGATAACGACTCCACCACCTCCCTAGGCAGCCTTTTACAGCATCTAACGATGCTTTCAGCAAAAAAAAAATTCCTAACATCCAACCTGAGTCTCTCCTGGCACAACTTGAGGCCATTCCCTCTTGTCCTATCGCTAGTTACCTAGAAGAGACAAACTGCCACCCTACTACAATGTCTTTTCAGGCAGAGGTCTCTCCTGAGCTTCCTTTTCTCCAGAATAAATGATCCCAGTTCCTTCAGCTTCTGGTCTTAAGACTCATGCTTCAGACCCCACACCAGCTTCATTACCCTTCTCTGAACGTGCTCTAGGGTCTTAATGTCCTTCTTGTAGAGAGAGGCCTAAAACTGAACACGCTACTCAAGATGCTGCCTCACCAGGGTGGAGTACAGAGTACAGATCATTTCCTTGCTCCAGCTGGCAGCACTATTTCTGATACAAGTTAGGATGCTGTTGGCCTTCTTGGCTACCTGGGCACACTGGTGGTTCACATTCAGCTGAGTGATGACCTACACCTCCAGATCCATTTCTTCCACATAGTTTTCCAACCACTCTGCCCCAAACCTGTAGCATTGCCTGGGGCTTGTTCTTGTTGAACTTCATCCCGTTGGCCTTAGTCCAGCTATCCAACCTCTGTAGGGCCTTCCTACCCCCAGGTAGATAGATTCTTCCTCATAACTTGTTTTCATCTTCAAACTTAGCAAAGGTGTGCTTAAACCCATCATCCAGGTCATCCAAAAAGATCACAGAATTGTAGGGGTTGAAAGGGACCTCCAGAGATCATCGAGTCCAACCCCCCTGCCAAAGCAGGTTCCCTACAGCAGGTAGATATTGGACAGGCCCCAGTACCGATCCCTGAGGAACACCACTCATGACCAGTTGCCAGCTGGATTTAACTCCATTTACCACCACTCTCTGGGCGTGGTCATCCAGCCAGCTCTTTACCCAGCATAGAGTGTAGTTCCACAGAAAACATTCGATCTCTTTCAGGAAACAGCAAATTTATTTGAAGATGTCCCAAAATATTTAGTCCATGGTGAATACCTGGTCTGGAAGTCTGCTTAAATTTGCCAAGTTATAAGCAATTTAAAAAATTGACATCTTATAATGGGAATTCCCAAGCAGTTAGAAGTTACAAAAGTAACTATTCCTTCAGTGATTAACTGTGGGGGGAAAAAGTGAAAAAAGGACTAACAGCCAAAAAACTAGCAGCCCAATTCCAAAGAAGGTAAATATTTTATTACCACGAATTATATCAAAGTAAGAAAATGCAAAAGAGTTAAAAACAACTATAAAAATACCTCTATTTATCCAAAATTAAATATGAACACTTCATTAGTTAAATGCCAATATATTATTCTCTGAAAATATTCACACGTTTTAAGTCATGTTCATCTAACATGTTAAACACATAATATAAAATAATTGAATATAAGAAATCACGATCCAAAGGTAAGAAATTCTAGGTCCTCTGTCCACTATCTCTAGGATAACCAAACACAAGGTTATTGCTGTTTGCAGTCAGCTGAGTAGACCTACAGTTGGGCAGCCCGTTTCCTCATCTACCATATGCCTCACTGTCTTGTCTCTGCCTCACCTAGCAGAAGCATGCTACATCTCTCAAAAATCAGCACCCTTCAAAGGCTTTTGAAAAAGTTAACTTTTCCTATTTTTCAAACTTAAATCATTTGGATTGGATGCTCACACTAAAAACATTATGACATCAGCAGAACAGACTCAAGAGCTGCTGCTTTTTGATAAATCGTTCATTCTGATGGAAGTCAGCTGGTTTGGGGCCTGTAGCTTCTATTTTTTTTATAAATTGCAGTAGACATTTAAGTAGATCTCTGTTGTATGAAGTCACTCAAAAGATCAAAAAAAATGCAGACTACTTTTCAGAACCTGAAGGTGGGACACAGCCTTCTCTGGAGTTCTTTGTTTCAAACACGGGTTCTTATTTCCCTTTCATGGGCATCAGTAGCTTGGTTAAGCCATTTCTATTTATTCCATCCCTAGTAACAAAGTACAGTAGCTTTCCATCCAAATCCGGCGTAAGGTGTTCGTATAAGCAAACAGAGTAACTTGAAGAATGCATACAAAATGCCAAGGTACCAAGTAATGTCACTTTGAAAGAATAGGATTCACTTGTAATCACCTTGAAATTATTTTTTCAAATTTATTCCAGCAGGATCGAAGGCTAGATATATTTTCTTTCAGTTCACAAAATTCTTGGTTGCATTTCTTTTTCAGTTGTTCAGCTGTTTCTGTATCTTCATTATTAGGTGCATTTACCTGCATGCAAACCTGAAAAATAACACACTGTTAATTAAAAAGTTCTTATTCTTTTTATATACGCATTTTTTGAAACAAATTTCATTACATCTCACTAAATATTGCAGGATATCTCTACACAGTAATTTAGCCACTGTTTTGGGCACCTCAAAAAAGGTGATGTTGTGGACACAGCCTGTCTCAGTTCTCCTGTTGGCACAGCCCTATTGCTCCTTTCTGCTGGTCTGGGAGCATGCAGCATTAATGCTCCGCAAGTACAGCGGAAACCAGCATGTGTAACTGAGAGCATCTACACCCTCTGTCTGGTTTGAAAATGACCCTCAATTGTTTGAAGGGCTGGAAGAACAAAGCCAATTAAACTTTGAGCCAAACATCCAAAGCTACACTGAGAAGACAGAACCAAACAGTCCTGTTCCACAGGGCTGATGCTATGGCCTAATGTCTAGGGTCTCACACAAAGATATTGAGACTGCTCCTGTCCACACTCGATGGCTGTGACTTAACAGAACCGCAGGACAGATGAGGTTGGCGGGGACCTCTGGGTCCATCTGGCCCATTCCCTGCTCCAGCAGGGACACTCAGAGTAGAGGGCCCAAGACCAGGTCCAGGCAGCTTCTGAAACTGCAAGGAAGAGACACCAGAGCCCCTGGGCAACCTGTGCCAGTGCTCCATCTCCTGCACAGCACAGAAGTGCTTCCTTATGTTTGTAGGGTGCCTCCTGTGTTCCAGCCTGTGCTTCCTGTTCTGTCACTGGAAACCACTGAACAGATACTGGCTTTATCTTCACTGCATAATCTTTGACAAGACACCATAGACATTTATAGACTACCACAGAGTTTTACGAAATGACTTTAATGTAATTTGTCCTTAAATAAAATTGGGCATCCCTGAGACAAGGTGATGCTCCAACTTCTGCGACTAAACTGGGATTCACCAGAGCCAAAGTCTAAGCCAAATACAGATACAAATGTTACTTTGTAGAACTAATCTTGGGTTGTAAAGGTTTTATGCTTCTCTGTTTTAAGGGAGTTAAAGAGTAAGTTAAATGCAGCCTTCAATCTAGCTATGTAAGACAACCATAAAGAATTACACAGTTTGGTGCCTATTATAGAAGCTTTTTAATGTTGACCTGTGCTGTTGCGCTCCATAGATAACTGCGAGCTCATTACTCTGGTTAAGTTTGAGATGTTGTGATAAAAATAAAAATCAATAATCAAAGGGATTATGGAAAAGAGAGAAACTCCTACAAATTACTTATTGGAATAACCTAAACATTAATTTTAGGGTAAAACCTCAATGCTAACTACAAATATGTTTTTACATACACAAAGGCGTTCCTTGCATAAGCGTGACCTTTATACTTACTGGAGAATTAACTGAATTACTATTGAACCAGGGTACCTATCTTGACTACAGATTTCCAGGTCCCTGACTTAACTAGTCTTTGCACTGGGCTTAATGTCTGCTACAAGATGTGCTATACAGAGCAAAATTCATCACACATGTAAAATGTGTGTGATAGATGTACCTTTGAGAGGTAGATATGATAGTTTGTGTTGAAGAGCTCTGAAGAGTAAGCCATGTATTTCCAATAAGCTGAAGACCACCACTGCCACTTACCTTTTCTTTTTTATGTCTTCCACATTTGCAGTGTAGAACCTGTAATGTTCCACATGAGACTAATGCTGCTTTCCTTCTAAATTCTTTGTTGATTTTTTGCTTATTAAAGAATTTGAGCATATTACATGCCATACTCTGTAGTGATCCTATTTCCTGTAAAGAGAGCAAGAAAAAAATGTCCTGGTTTCTGGAGTCAGTCCTTTTATCAAGTCATGATAAAATCTGCAGCTACAGCTAATGATTTTACTTTCTGCACTTAAGATCTGACCAAACTATTACTTTAGAGCTTTGTGATCTGAAGTGAAAAGCTTAGCTAATCACAGAATCACAGAATTGTAGGGGTTGGAAGGGACCTCCAAAGATCATCGTGTCCAACCCCCCTGCCAAAGCAGGTTCCCTACAGCAGGTCGCACAGGTAGGCATCCAGGCAGGTCTTGAACATCTCCAGAGAAGGAGACTCCACCACCTCCCTGGGCAGCCTGTTCCAGTGCTCCGTCACCTCACTGTAAAGAAGTTCCTGCGCACATTTGTGCAGAACTTCCTATGCTGCAGGATACGATTATAATACGATAATACGATTTCTGTAGAAAAATGAAAACAAGGAACTGGGATTTTTTTTGCTTACTTTTTGTTTACAAAATATAACCAGTTTTCTGTACTGGTTTGTATTAAAATTTAAAGCAACTCATGCAGTAGGAAAAAAATTTTGGATATGGTACTGCTTAATATTTTAATTGAAAAGAATATCTATCTGCTGGACAGATTCTATTATTCCACATTCCAAGAAGGAACATCCCTGAACACCACGATTTGACTATTAGAAGACCAGACTACTCACTATCAAAATATGTTATTCAGGTATATACATAGAATTTACTGCAGTTTATACTCTCCAAAGCAAATTCTGAGAAGTTAAATTTTACCTGAGTATCATTGCAGAAGAACACTTTGTTATGCTCATGTCTTTTATTCTTGCAGCATCTGTCACGATACTCTGTGGACATATTTACCTGTAAAATATAATATTTATTGAATCGTGAGAGTACTTTTAATCAAGTGAGCCAAGTTTCCCATTAGCAGCTGGTTACACTCAACACTAATTTGTTCCATAGGATCTGCTCGCGTGTAGCAGTGTCAGTGTACAGTTCTGAGCTTTTCCTTCGAGAACAAACAAAGAGAACCTCAATCCAACTATCATTTGCAAGGGCGTTCACAGAATTGCACAGAATCACAGCATGGCTGAGGTCAGAAGGGACCTCCAGAGCCCTCTGACCTGACCCCTGCTCCAGCAGGGGCACCCAGAACAGGGTGCTCAGGACCAGTCCAGGAGGCTTCTGAAATCTCCAAGGAGGATGCTCAGTAAAGAAGTGCTACCTTTATTACATATTGCACATCTACCTTCAGAGGAACCTTCTGTGTTCCAGTTTGTGCCCGTTGCTCCTAGGCACCCCTGAAAACAGACTGGCTCGTCCTCTTGCACCCTCCCTTCAGGTATTTGTAGACATTGATGAGATCCCCTTGAGCCCCCTCCAGTCTGAACAGGCCCTCACAGGAGAGGGCTCTGGTCCTTTGTCCATCTCTCCTCACTGGACTCTCTCCACGATCTCCATCTCTCTCTTGTAATGCAGCAACCAGAACTGGACATAAGTCTATTTCTCTTGAATCCTCATATATATATCCTTAAATACATACTCATATTCTGTTGAATATCTGGTCTTTTAACTTTTGAAATAATACAGACACCAAACACATTTGTCCATGTTTATCTCAATAAACATAAGCCCCAGCCATCATGTATTCACTTGGCATGTGTATTAAGAGAAAATGTATCTCAACGTATCCAAAGCCAGACCACTTGCTCCCTTTGTGTATCTTCCATCAAAGTTTTTTCCCCTCTCTTTTGTTTCCATAGTTGTCATCCAGATGACAATTGAGTCTAGCTCAACAAAAATACTTATGTTTCTTCTTCAGCCTGTATCCAGATAACTTAATGCAACCAGAAAAGCTTTAAAAAAGAAGACAGTTTATGTCAATCTTGTATTAGCACTCTTCACTGAAGTGTGCATAGGAACACATTGGTCAGCCTCATTCTCAGGGTTTTTCTGCAGATTTTTGTATAACGTCTGTATTTCAGATGCCCATCCAGGTCTAGCATGGATCCCACCAGTCATCTCCATGACTACTTCCAAATGTCAGGTTGAGGGACTGAAAGTTACTGATTTTGGCTATGCAGTTTCTAGTGGACAGCTGCTGTTACCCAAAGGGCAATATCCTTAGGATTTGCTATTAAGCTGTAGTGAGAAGGCTATACACTGATTTTACAGAAAGGATAAATAAATCTCTCTTGAATAAGGGAAAATATAGACTGGAGAATGAAACAGCTTTACTGCAGTTGCTTGTGCATGCCCATTCTAAGAACTTGAGTTCAATACGTTTCCACCACCTTTCACAGTTATTAACTCTTGAAGATATTTTTATTTTTATTTAAATAGAAAACAGTTTCAGTTCTCACAAATCTCCTAAAAAAAACCTCTATGGATGGCAATACTATTATTTGGGGGGAAAAAAAGAAAAAAGAAAAAAAGAAAAAAAAAATCACCTTTCAAAATGAGCCAGGAAGAACTGGTGTGGACAATGTACCATTGCCCACAGCCCATGCTACCGTCTGGCTCCCCTGAACCCTGCAGTCCTGCAGAGCTGGGATGCATCCAGGACTCTCCCCCACTGGAAGGCAGCGAGTTCTGGCTCCCAGACGCCGTTCTTCCTGTTGTACTCCTACAGGCCAGCTGCTCTATGACTGCTCAAGTGGTTTCATTTTTGTTATCCAGGAAACATCCATCTTTGTTAGAAATAAAATGACAAACTAAAGGAGCTACTTATTTGTTCCAATATGGTTATATTTTTTTCCCTCATTTTCTGGTGCCATACTGAGGATAATGAGATTTATCTATGAAGAACATAGAAAAGCAGTGCTTTTCTCTCTCCATGTGCTTTGGTAGATAAAGGCTGGGAACCACTGATGTAATGCTCTGAATGATAAACATGGTGGTGGATGGTAAGTGTGAAAAAATACAACAGCTGATACAAATAGAAATACAATCCTTATTTAACCTTTGGAAAAGCATCATATATCACCTGCATTTCATGCAAACAGAGCTCAATTTAAGACTGCAACAGAATGACGAGTTTTCCTTTGGTCTGACAGATTTTCATAGAAATGCCTCTGCTAACCATAGAATTATGAAAATGCTTGGGTTGGGAGGGTCCTGTAAGATCATCTAGCTCCAACCCTGTGCTGTGGGCAGGGATGCCTCCCACCAGCTCAGGCTGCGCAGGACCCCATCCAATCTGGCCTTTAATGCCTCCAGGGATGGGGCTTCTCTGGGCAGCTGTGCCGGTGCCTCACCACTCTCTGATAAAAAACAAAATCCAACAGTAGAAAGTGCTTTCTCCTATGCAAATGTTCTTGATAGATGAATCTGTTCATAATTCTCGATGAAAAGTCACAAGGTGGGTATAGAACACGGATCAGTAAACTGTTACTGCACTTTGTTTACAAAGCTGTAATAAATATCTCTGATAAAGCCATGATAGAGAAGAGGCTGCTGTTTGTAACTCAGAAATTTAAGGTTTTATCTGCTGCTATCTAGAAAACTTGATTCTTCGTTGGTTAAATAAGATATATTAGCAGTAAAATACAAGTTAACTTTTATTGTTACATGTGTTTTAAATCATTTGTATGGAAACATTGGTTTGTTGGCTAGTGTTAAAGAAGGTGCCTTGTAATTCTAGATGATTATGATGAGAGTGATATGAGTGATACCTAGGACTATTAAAATGATTATACCATCTGTTAGCTGGTTAATTAAGTAAAAATCTTAGTTGGAGAGTGAAAGATTTCAATCATTCTCCATAAGAAATGTTTCAGTATTCAGAAATATCCAAACAAATCTAAAGGTTTAATAGCAGGGTTTCAGCTGTAAAATGGCTGAATGGGTTCAGTGGCTGGAACAGAACATAGAAATCAGTCTGAAAATCAATTACTCAAATTCTGTGCCTCTGTTATTCATCTTCAGTGGACAACAAAAAACTAAAGTCAAGAAGCCTAAAATTCATAGAGCAAATTGCAGGCTGTAGAATGCTTTCTTCTCTTGACTAGAAGATATAAACACATGTATTCATGAAATTGCTTCAGAAAAATATACTTTTTAAATATATGATACTACTTAGTCCAGATGGTATGTGTGTCTACCAACTGCTTGGCGTGCAGGCACAAACTCATGTATCAAACAAAGCCAGGATCCCAATACAACACACTGTTTTAAATTTGTTAATATGAGATCTGTTTTTTTAATATTATTTGCCATAATCTAAAAATAGTTAACATTTTGGGAAAGCTATTACCTACCAGCTCTTCGATGTCATGGCTGAGTATGTTCTCATACTTGACACGGATCTCAGTTGTTTTATTTCCCATTGTACAGCTAGATGAATTCACTGGTGACAGAATGAGGAGCAGTGGCAGAACCCGAAGGATAGATCTAAAAAAGACTGGATTACAATAACATTAGTAAATTAAGTGCTGTGTTAGCAAATTCCGTAATCTCTTAGAACAGTTTAAAGGGGACGCTTATACAAGCAAATGGCTTACACCCTGAGGGAAAGATTCTGCTCCAGATTCTGCCTGGATGTCTAAATTCCCTCCCACTGAAGTGATTTAGCCAGTGTGGTTTGAGATCCTTCAGCTATGTGGCTGGCCAACCGCGTCATATCTGCTTGGGTTAAACTTCTCTCCGGTCTTCACTGAAAGCTCTGATGAGGTCACATCACTGACCACAACATGGACCTTAACCATCCAGCACATATGTAGGCTGGTCAAATAGGTGTACATGTCCAAGTATAGCTTAATTACTGATTTTTTCATATGATGAATTCTACAAGCACTCAACATCTGTCATTGTATGTTTAAGCACATTTTCAGGCTGCCCAGATAGAAATCCATCCTAGTGGCCACAGTGTGAGATAAGGTAGCAGTGTATCCTTCTCTGCAAGTTTTTTGCAGTCTTTTGGACTAAGTCTCACTACTCCTCAGTTTCTCCCCTCAACATACCACTGGGTTTCTGGCCTTGGGTGATATCCAGGAAATTGGAACTCTGTAAGAATAGGCAGTGAGAGAAAGGACCAAAACACCTGGTCAGCTCCAATGGACCAAAACCCATTTGGTCCACCCAAAAAAGCTGACAGGGCAACTGGAGGCTGCAGGTGAGCAGCTTGATCCTGGGAATGAGGAAAAATGCATACAGGACAACACAGGATTAGGAAGCTAGCTAATAGCTGGGCATTGCCTACAGCTAGACTGAATAGGATGGTACTTACAAGGGAGGTTGTAAAAAAAGAAAGAATAAATGAATAAAACAGAACTAGAAATTTAGGTTGGGGGATTATCAAAGATCACAGCATACCCTCGCTGTAATATGAGCTGTTTGTATCCATCTCTCCTACTTGGTAAAAACAACAGCCAACACGGAGCAACTGGCAGATAGCACAGCAATAGGGATGCCCTGACCTGACTGCTTCTCTGCTTTCTTCCTCCCTGGCAAGGATGGGAACACTGGGCAGCACCAAGTGCAACACTCAAAATCTCCAGACTTGGGCATCGCCAGTGAATCCCAGAGAGAAATACTGAATAACTGTAGAACACTAGAGATGAAAGTAAAATAAGGAATAATTTTTTAAAATACAGATTCTGGTTGTATCTCTTCAAAGTAGAAAGCCATGAAATATGATCATAATCTTTACAGAGACACCTAACTTCTATCATGGAAGAATCACAGAATTGTGGAATCATGGTATGGCTTGGGTTAGAAGGTATCTTTAAGATCATCCAATTCCAACCGTGTGCTGTGGGCAGGATTGTCACCCACCAGATCAGGCTACCCAAGGCCCCATCCAACCTGGCCTTGAACCCCTTCAGGGATGAAGCATCCACATCTTCTCTGGGCAGCCTGTGCCAGTGCTCCACCAGTCATGCCATGCTTTCCTGCTGTTCAAAGATATAAACTCCCTCACAGTTCATTCCATCCCCACAACTTGCTGCTGCTTCAAACCAAAATGTATGTCACTCTTCCTGCCTACCAAAGTCTTTTCTTCTGATTTATTATTTGTGAACATGCCACAGCATGTGTACACCTCTGTTCTAGAAACCAAAGAGAAACATTTTCACCTCTACACAGTGAATTCAAATTTTTGCTCTAGTGGAAATCTGCCTGCCAATTTTGCAAGGGAAAACCAAATTATTTAACCTTTTCATAATGATCTGCAATGGTCGATGAGTATCTAAGAAAGATCTAGCCTGAAGAGTTCTGATCCTAATGGATCCTACAAGCAGGAAATATAAAAAATTGACTGTGCAAGGCAGATATGTCTCCAGACGGACATCTGACTTCCACAGGGCTCAATCTTTGCATATGTATATATGCTAACTAATCTTAGAGAACTATCATTGTTTATGTCAGGGATTTCTAGGACTTTCATATTAAAAATATGTTTGCACAAACATGCTAAAAGTCAATTATAGGACAATGTTGTTTCAGCAAACCTCATGATTCCAGCACCAAAAAAAAAAAGCACCTGTAATACTTACAAATAGCAGGTGCAAAGAACGTGGTTATGTTACTTCAAAAATACTTTTCAAAGGACACAAAAAATCTTCTGAATAATGATAATAATAATAATTAAAAAAAACCAACAAAGTAACTGATTCCATTACTTCTAAAACTTGGTTTGTCCAGCAGCAAGTGGAGATTCAGGTGAAAACTGCAAAGTCACTTTATTCCTTTGGCTTTACTTTTTTCTGTGTTGGACAGATGGTGAACCACTTAAATGAGATTCACAGAATCACAAAATTGGAAGGACCCTTAATGTCATCTGGTCCAACTCCCCTACAGTGGACAGGGACATCTACACCTTGAACAGGATGCTCAGAACCCCGTCCAGACTAACACTGAACATCAGCAGGGATGGGGCACACACCACCTCTCTAGGCAACCTGTTCTAGTGCCTCACGACCCTGATGGTAAATATAACCTTATATCCTTCCTTATATCCAACCTAAATCTCCCTTCTTTTTGTTTGAAACCAGTTCCTCTTCTCCTGACACCACGGACCCTGCTTAAGAGTCTGTCCCCTTATTTCCTATAGTCCCCCCTTTAGATACTGAAAGGGTACTGAAATCGCAGCAGGTAATGCTGAAATGGATGCTGCACAGCTGCAAGGTCCCTGGACAGCAAGACCCCAATGCAAACAGTTCAGCCATTCCTACACGAGTCCTCTGGAAGCTGCTACACAAGTGTCTTAAAATATCCCAGGGGCTTTGGACTGTTAGGTGACTTGCCAAGGAGCAGAAATGGCAGTAGCCCTACAATTACAGTATTTCAGAACAGGGGACGCTTGCATTGCTGGGAATAACCATCCTTTCAGTAAACTTCCCAAAAGCTCCTTAGTCGGAAAACCCCACGAAATTCTCCGAGGCAAGCCAGGAAAAGCCAGCATTCCAGCATTTCGAAATGTCAAAAAGCCCCTCTTTTTTTCTTTTCTCCCAAAACCCCCTCAGTGCACGCAGCAGGGCAGCGTCCTAACAGGCGCGTTCTCGGCTCCCTCCCGCGGGGCCCCCCGGCTCCGCTCTGCCCCTCTGCCCCGCTCCGCGGCGCGACCCCGGCTGCATTGCTCGGTGGCTGCTCGGGCGGGGCGGATCGCAGGTGCCCGCTCCGCTCCGCGCGGCTCTGCCCTCCCGCCGCCCGCCCCGCCGCTTCCCGGTAGCGGCCGCTGTGGGAAAGCGGGAGCTTTTATTTTCGGGTTAAGGGGAAAATAGAAAAGAAAGAAAAAGCAAAAGTGGGAATTCCCCCGCCCGCCACCGCGGGGATAAAAGGGCACCGGGCGGCACCGCAGGAAGAGAAACGACGGGAACGGCAGCGTGAAGCGGAGCGGCGGAGCCCGGCCGGGCGCAGGTGGTGCGGTGCGGTGCTGTGCGGTGCGGTGCGTTGCGGTGCTGTGCGGCGCGCTCCTTACCATGGGACATTGTCCGCGGGGGGGGGGTGGCAGGGAGCGGCGGCGGCCCGGCGGTCATGGTGGCGGCTCCGTCTCGCCCATGGTGCGCGGAGCCCGCGGAGCTGGGGCGAGCGGAGCGGCGGCCCGACGGGCTCAGCGGGCCCCCGACGCCCGCCTGCAGGGGTTGGGCGCGGTGCTGTCAGAGCCGGCTGCGGCGCGGCCCCGCTCCGCCGTGCCCATGGGGCTTCCGCCGGCCGCCAGGTACTTTCGCTTTCTGCTCCGCGGCCGCCGCCGGCTTCCCCGCAGCGCCGCCGGGCTCCGCGGCCTCAGCGCGGCGAGGCGGGTGGCTGGCGGGCCGCCAGGGGAGGAGGCATCCCCGCTCCGCCACGGGGCCGGGAGCAGAACGGAGAGCCGCGGAAGGACGGAGCGGACGGACAGCGGCCCGTCGAGGCTCACTGGAGCGGGGGTTACATAGGGCCCCGGTTACACGCCCAGCGCCGGGTGCGCGGCCAGGGAAGGAAGGATGGACCTTGGCAGTGCGTGTGGAAAGAGCCGCTCATTCGCGGGGAGGAAATCCTGGAGGGGGTGAAAAAAAAAAAAAAAAAAAAAAAAAAAAAGGCAAACAGCGATGTCGCGGAGTGGCTGATGCGTGCTGGGGCTGCAGAGCGCTGTCCACGGGTGCGGCGAAGAGGCGGGGCTGCCCCGGCGCTCCGGCCCAGGTCAGGGCAGGCAGGGCGGCCGCTGTCGGAGGAGAGGAACGAAGCGATGGCTTCACCCGAACTGCCCGAACTGTTGTTCCACACGACGTGTGAGAAATCCGGAAGGGTTGAGTGGAAGCTCTGAATGGCAGAGGAAAGCGTAGAGTAGAAGCAGTTCGAGTTCTAACAGGCGCGGCTGTAGCTTGGGTTTGTCCTCGGTAAATTCAGAATGCAAAAATTGATGCTTCACTGCAAGTGGAAAGGCTTGGAATAGGACATGAAATGTCTTTGTCGAGTCCTCTCCCCACTTCCTCCCACCCCGCATACATTTTCCAACTCCCAAAGCCCTCTCCCTTCTCACACGACTGCTTACCTGAGTAAGGCAGGAGCTGCCAGGGTGTGACCATAAGGAACAACAAGGAGGACTTGGCTAAGCTGTGCACTGCTCAGAATGGTTTCCACCCAGTCTCTCTGGAAGTGTGCCACTTTATTCAGGCACCCATGCCTCGGCGGTACTTGGTGCTCTACCTGCAGGGGACTTGTCTCTGCTTTGGTTTGGGTGTACATTTCTCACTGGGATTTCTTTGGAAAGCATTTTAATTCTTGTATTATAACAAGAACCGAGAATGAGGATGTTTTTCCTCCTGTTCAGCTTTGAGCAATTTGACTTCAGTGACAGTGGCTCATCACTAAGGCACTGTTTGTGTGCAGTGATCAATACCAACAGAGCTCCAGACAGACTGCCAGATCCTGTCATTGCTTGTTCCCTTCATATATGCTAGGCTGTATTTGGCAGGTGGCTCAGATTTTGAATTTGAAAGAGGATTTTGTCACCCTAATAAGTACCTGATTGAATTCTTAAATGTTTCTTCAGCTGTACCTTTTTTTTATTATTATTCTTTATTGTCTTCCCTCTTCTACCAAATGCTGTATGAAGATATCTCTCTGTGCACATTTAAAACTCACTGTGGAGTATAAAGCCCGAATCACACAAGAACACAAGATCAGCTTTCCTTCCAAGCACATAGTCCTGTTTTCTTATGGCAATACATGTGTGCTCACAAAATGAAGTCTTCTGTGCAGATGCACAGTAAATTGTCAGGCTGGAAAACACATGGAAAGACATCCTTAGCTTAGGTTGAACCCTGAGTTGGTTTGGTTACATTGGTTTTCCAGCTGTCTGAAATGCCAGGCAGTCTGATCATTGTTCCCATGTCAATTTTCAAAAAACCTGGTTGTGATTCATGGAACAAGTCAGCGTGGCAGCACTGCATCTTAGTGGGATCACTAAGATCAAGGCTCTGAGAGTTGATGAGGGAGTGTGGAATCGGTTCTGTTCTGTGGTAGGGACAGAATCCTTGCTGTTGTGTAAGGAGATTGAGAGTCTGCGCGCTGAACAGATGTGGAACTTTTCCTTTAGTCAAAATGACAAATTTTGAGCATTGTGATCTGTTCTTTGGTCCTAATCACATCTTTAGTTCCAAATGAATCCCTGTTCTCTGACCTAAACTTGGACTGGAGCATACAACTTATGATATAGATGTTATTTGATGTATTCATCTGCGGGGAGTGCTTAAATATTTTATGTTGGACTGTAACTTTTATGCCTTTTTAAAAAAATATTTTGAATCCTTCCATACCTTTTGTTTCCATTTGTGATAAAGATTTTTCTCAAAAAAGATTATCCTTAAAAAGATTGAATACAAACCTTCAGAAGAGTATGTTCCACAGTTGCTTTTTCTTTTTAAGAATGAACAGATACCTCCCAGTTGCAATTTAAGCAAAGCATTTGATATTGACTACATTAATATTGTCTTAATAGCCAGTTTTAATCAAGAACTCACACAAAGATTCTTGAAGGTCTGCTATAAAAGTTTCCCTGCCCTGAAACCCAGTCTTTACGACTGACACCAGCCTGCCCGTCCTGCACGGTGCCAGGCTGTAGCGAGCAGCCCCTGTGCTGCAGAACGGAGCTGTGGCTGTGGCTGAGGCTTGGGAAGGGCAGTGGCACTGAAAGCCTCCTGTTGGATTTCTCAGGTGTTAAATGTCCCACCTCTTTTTAACAGAGCCATTCATGAAGCTGTCCTGATACAGATTTTCTGCCTTTGCTCCATAAATAATTTGACTGAGTAAGATTACAAGCAAGTGACTTCTGGAAAGAAGCAGCCTTATGCAAGGCATTAGCACAGATGTATGCAGGTTTTCCTTTTACTTAGTATTCAGGAATAACTTTTAAAACCATAAAAGAAAACACTTGAAATTGCACAGCTGAGACCTGAAAGGCATTGGTGATTTTATCTGTCCAAGAATGAACACACTCTGTGTACTAAGCAGAACTGTGCAGCAGTTTCTCTAAGCATTTAATTTAATGATCTAATTGCCTCCTGACTGGGTAAAATCTGCTTCTTGGAAGATCAGCTATTTCACACATTAATATCCACCAGAATGCCAATATGCCAATATTCCTGTGTAGCTCCATGATTGCAAAGCAGATGATTTCTTGTTAACATACAATTGTCAGAAAAATAAATAGGCATATTTCTGGGAATCTTGCTGTCCTGCTGCAGCTGTTGTTTGTCGGTTTGAGATCTTTTGCTCATGACTTCAGATTTCACATCAGGTTGCTTGCAGACCCTCATAACCATTAGTGAATTATTTTATTACTGAATAAAGTTAATTGAAAAATTAAAAAAAAAAAAAAGAGATTTTATTTTAGAACAAAAGGTAAATGCTGTAGTTGTCACGCATGGTGCAATTCAGGAAAGCACGGTCACTTTTGTGAAAGTTTATTTTAAGAATGAATCTTCCTGGTACCTAAATTGTCCTCATCTAATTGAGGAGGATGAGGACAAGCAGAGACATGTTCCGTCCTACTCACACTCTCCAAACAACCCAAACCACAAAAGGATCCCAGCCGAACTGCCATTTGGGGTTAAGTTTGTTGTACACACAAAGCTTTCCCTGGTTTTCAGGTTTGGGAAGCTCTTATCTTCTGTTATACTTAGGCAAGAAGAAGCAATCTAACTTTGTTGCACTAGAACACGCATTTCGTTGAATTAGAGTTGCTGCATTTTCTGCACAGATCACTGCCATAGGAGCCTGTGCTGGAAGAACAACTGAAATGGCTGACATGCTGCTTTAATGCAGAGTTGTATCATACATTTGTTCAGCTGCAAGGTGTCTGCCTCTTTGGTTGTTTTGTTTTGTTTTGTTTTGTTTTGTTTTTTGTTAGTTCATTTTTTTAGGGGATGAGAATTTAAAGTAATTTTATCAATGGAAGCTAGAAAAGAAAAGAAAATATTCCTGGAAAACTTAAGATAGGGATTGGGAAAGTTATGGGGATTTTTTGTTAAACTGTGAAAAACCTTATTTCTTCAATAGAAAGCAGTAATTTATTTATTTATTTTTTTTATTGCATGGGACAAGTGGATGACTAGAGAAACTTATAGCACCAAGGACAAGGTGATAACTGAGGGGGTGTTGATAAACCCCAAGTGGGGTGGGGAAGTTTCCTGAGCACGTCACTGCAAAGGCTCAAGAGACTGTATGTTCAGGGCAGTGCCAGTGGGAAGAGGCTGCTAGCTGCTGCCTGCCTGGGTACTGCCACCCAGCTGCAGAACTACAGCTGAACCCATCTGGGCATCAGGCAGGCGAAGGGGTTACTCGTGTCCCTGCACACTGCAAGCCAGGCTGTTGGTATCCTCACCCCACATGCAAGAGATGCCCTGAAATCCCAGGCCCGTTTGCCTGCCAGGGCTAGAGTCAATGGCTTCAAGTCGGTGCTGGGTTTTGGGCTCTCTTGGCCTCTCTGCTAATGCTCTTCCCTTTGCTCCTGAGTTACCGCAGATGTTATTTGAAGGCAGGTAGGAAGAGATACAGTAGGAAGAAGGAACC